>NC_133338.1:31753191-32086524 GCF_030506205.2 Paramisgurnus dabryanus | reverse complement strand
AATAACTTTGCAGCATGCATACAACTATCCACAATACCTCAAACCACACCTTTAAATGTGAAACATCGCCTTGCCAAAATTCCACCATTGTAACTATGATGTTTAAATGAGAAACAACAACATTTAACAGAGATGAGCCTTTTAGAAAGTAAATCAGGTTTAATTCACTTTAATCTTTGAGGTAGTTCACAGCAGGTCTGTCTTATGGTTTTACAGTACATGCCTATTTTAACTGCTAGGGGTCTGCTGCTCTTCTGTTACATTAAATTTCGTGCTAGGCAGTCGAACACAAATTATTCTGACAGCAGAGAATCTATGTCTACCTTTACCATCCATCAAGTTTTATTAGGATGAGACTGAGAAAGAACGCAAATCTGTTCTATTGTTAAAGATATTTTCAGTAATGCAATTCAGTCTGTCTCACTGTAAAGGTACTAGTTTGTGAAGTTATAAAACAGTTCCTGACACCCTCATTTCTAGAAAACCTCTGAAAACCATAAACTCATGACAATTATTTGCAGCCTGACACAAAGAGAGAGAGACAACCTGCGAGGAACTCCAAAAGAGGCGGGTAAGATTGAAGGGTAACCATTGTTGGCTGGCACTATGCTAGAACCATGTGCTCCAGAACACGGTGTAATCAAAAGGGGCCGTTACAACACGCCCTCATACTGTTCTAGCTAGGTAAACAGCATATTCCAGCAGCCTTGGGCATTGAATGCAGACCACACATTGTCACAGCCCACTTTTTTAGACTAGACTTCCATAAAAAAGGCCCATTATGCACGTGTGGGATTTTTTTGCCCAGTTAAAAAGCCCTCTGGGCTGTGGCCAATGACAGAGCATCATAATTATGCATTTTATTGGCCATCTCATTCCAGCTATGACTGATTCGGCTCCCAACCCTAAACGTTTCCATTCACCCTTTCATGTGGGAGGGCTGACAGTGCCACAGCTTGCCTGTTTCAAAGGTGGGCTGACAAATATTTACGACCTGATGTGAAGTCACATATAATCAGCTCCCATGAGCTGTTCGAGAGAAATTGGAACACGCTTATCTTTACATTATGAATGATACTTCAAGAAAATCCCTGAGCCTTCATGTGGCTGGCTAAAAATAATAAGTGACACATTTCTTCAGGATCACTCATAATGAGGGGTTATCAGCCAAGGTTGCCGTTTCTCAGAAAATGAAGGAAATAAATGAGTGGCCTCCCTCTACTGGTTAAAGTTATTACTGCAATGGTAAAAACTTATGAGATGTGCCTTCAATGGGCAGCAGTCTACTGGAAAGCCACTGGAAGACGATAATGACAATTTTGAGACAGAATATAGTGTGAATTTATGAGATCTGTAAAAAAACGTTCTGTCGCGCTCAGCCAATAATAACCATGCCATATACAGTAACATAATCATGCCATCCACTCAGAGCAGACAACTATGACTAGAACTATAAAAACAGCATTAAACATTTAACCTTTTCCCTGCTGTTGATGAGTTATCTCAAATGCTTCCCTGTACCTACTGTATAGTCACATAATTTTTTTATTCTTTTTCGTGATACTGTCACGAATTTCCGCTTTTTTTTTCGTGATCGTATCACAAATTTCTGTTAATGTGTCATTGTCACGTATTGGTTACTCAACTGCTTTTTCCTTTTTTCAAACCATTTCGCTTCGGTTTAGGGTTAGATTTGGTGTTTGCGTTAGGATGTCACGTTAAGTATTGGTTTATACAATATTTTCTGATTTATTTTTTAAATTTTCTTAATGTGAAAACATTGACGCCTGGCGTTAGGGTTAAAGTTGGGTTTGGGTAAGGATGTTATTTTATGTAAATCTAACCCTAAACCGTAGCGAAAAAATGCGAAAATTCGTAACACTATCACAAAAAAGAAATAAAAAATTACGTAACTCTATATACATAATTTCGTGTGACTGGGCTGCCCTGCCAATGACGCTTCCCTGGCGAGTTTTTACGGTAATCTATAATTTAGCTATTATCCACTAGGTGGTGCTCTTATCCAAATGATAAAAAAACTGAAGTACTAATTTAACAACAGAAAACTGCGTGTATGTTTTGATCATCGTTCTAAATCTGATCTCTAACAAAAGTCCTTTACAAAAATGCAATTATTTAAGCTTTTTACAAGAAATTTCAGCAAATTTAAAAGGTTATAAAAAGAAAACAAATTAAGATAGGATGAAAGTCCCCCCCCCGTTTGTTTGTTTATTTGTTTGTTTGTTATAAAGCAAAGGGTCTGTTCTTTCATTTGATATATTTGTATTTGTATATATTTATAGAAGAAATTTTTCCTGGAAGGCATTTTGTGTAAATCACAAAAATTCTGGCGGGCAAATAAAAACAAGTCTGGCGGGGAATGATTTAACATGGTTAAGTACATTTTATTTGCTGAAACTGATGATCAAGAGGCAGAGGGACACACAACTGTCAGACACAGAAACAATTCAAGCAAACGGCAAGCCAGGAAAGCCGAGCACAATGTAAAAATGAGCTAATACAATCCGAGCACCATTAACATAACACGTAAAAGCTTTAAAATAAAAGTTAGTGGCCTGATATCAATGTGTCAACTCTACTTCCTCCTTTTCATTTTTCTAATTTCCAGTCATTCTTGATTCTAATATCTCCACGTCTTCTTACAGCAGGTTAGAGATGTAGATTTATGACAGTAATATGTTCCTTCCCATGCTTTAACTGCCCATGAGCCCTTATGGCAGGGGTGCATTATCCAAAATACATACTTTCCTCTGTATTAGGAGTTATGGGGATAGCAATCCTCAAAATGAGAGCAATAAATCACTATTATGTCATTAACAGGAGCATGGTTCTGTCATTTACGTCACACTAACGGTTTGAGAATGGTAGAGTGGGAACTGTTCAGATCATTTGTACGCACCGCATGTTTGGTGGTCCTGAAATCTAGCCGGTCCCCTCTCTTCTCCTGATGCTTCTCGCATCTGTTATGCATTTCCCTCCGATTCTGCCTCTTTGCGGTCGTCCGACGAAACAAACTCGAAACGCATTTTCGCAATCTCTGTGGAAGGGGATGCGAGCACAGAACATATTAAATTTGTTACTAATTTTAAAACTCGGCAGAGCAGGCCACGTTTCTGCCACTCGTTTTCTGTACACAAGTCAGCTGAACCCCAACGTGACCACAACCACAATACAAACAGAGCAGGCGGAACAGCAGCTCCCTTTGTGCCCCACATTGTAAATGTTTATGAAAAGGGGCTTTTTAAAACTAACTGGACATAATGACATTACGCTAAAGCAGCGCTCGGTGCATTTGCTCTGATCTCTACTTGTACTTCAGAAGCAGATAAAAAGGTGCTGCCTAAAAGCAAGACGGAAACAGAAGAGTGGAAGAGCGAATTCCTCAGAATTTGTCTTCAATCAAATACAGGTGCCTGAAAAATCCACTTACCACACAGTACTATACCATAGGGTTAAATTTAAACTGCACTATAGTTCAATATTGCCAATTACACTTTTAAAAATAAAAGGGTTTGCAGTGATGCCAAACATTAACGAAATTTCGTTCTCCTACAGTAAGAACCTTTAAAGTCAACATTTATTTTTTTACCTTGTAACCATTTTTCTCACTACAAAACCCTTTTATGCAACAGAAAAGGATGTTAAAGGTTCTTTATGGGGGCATAAAGACCAACACATTTTTTGGGAACCTTAACTTAAGAGAGTGCAAGATGCAAAGTTAAAATAATCATTAAAAATATATACAGTACTGTGCAAAAGTCTTAGGCCACCACCACCAGACTTGTTGTTTTAGAAGTTTTAATGTCCATCCATATTTATTTTTCAATCTATTTTATTAAGATACAAACAGAAAATACAGGAAATATGTACAAAAAATAAATGTCTTCTTTAGGCGTCGTCTGTGTTTAGTGGAAGGGAGTTTACCCTAAAAACTTGACACATCAGTTTACATTTTTATACAGTTTTTAATACTACATACACATTTCCTGTATTTTCTGGATGTATTCTATTAAAGAGACTGAGAAACAATTATATATGATCACTATAAGATTGCAAAAACAACTAATCTAATTGTGGCAAAGTGGCCTAGACTTTTGCACACCACTGTATATGTCAAAAAATTGGCATATGTTAACCCATTACATCAATTATATAAGTATGCATTATACAGCCAAACAATTACAGAGCTTTGAATGAAGCACAGGGCAGTCCTTCATTTACATTCATTCATGAGCTCTACACCATCACACACACCAATGTTACAGACAAGGTCAGAGACCCTAGAGAGCTGTACTCCTCTGCGTGTTTGTGTATCTGTCTGTCCGTGTGTGAATGTGACTGCTTGTCATGGAAACATATTTGATCCTTGCTTTAATTATTTTGCCCTCCCTCCCCAGTCATTTGGCGTGCGGGCGGCCATGTTGGCTCTACAGCAGGACTGTGAGTGCAGCTGTCACTAGTGGAACTGCACTGACCTCTAGAGACCAATCTCTCCAGGCACAACATGGAGTTTCACTTACATTGACAGCTCTGGCAACAGCCCACAGGAGTGACAGAGACCCAGGTAGACCTGTAGTCTAGCACGGACCTGCTAATCCCATTCATTTCAGTCTTTCTGTGGACTCAAATTCACCCCTGCGTAGGGCCACCATTGGTCTAATGTGTTTAGCGTAGCTTTATCCTCTGTAATTTATACTGCTTATTGTTATCCACAGTTCATTGGTAGTTCATGGTGTGTTTGTGTGTATACTGTACATTTGTCATCATATATTTATGTGTCCCTGGCAGTTGACATGTAACAAAACTTTAAAAGTTTATTTGTCGTACAGAGCAGCCATGTCAGTTCTCTTACGACATAACACTTATAAAAACTCTCATCAAACTAAAAATGAGTCATAGAGAAACTCTTTGGTCTGAAACGAAATATTTTCATTCTAAATATCAATGGGTGCCAGTTAAAATCAATGAAATCCTGCTGTATTCTAGGAGAGAGGCCAAATTATATATATTACTTTTCCTTTGAGTAAACATGACATATTTGGATTAGCGGGCAGATAGATATACAGACATTTCCAGCTTTTTCCAACACGTAAACGCTCCTACCCATGCCTACAAAAACGCTATTAACTGCACGTAAATGTTGGTTCAGATTTTGCTTGTAAGCTAAAATGTTATTTTAAGGCAAGCTTTTCATGATATTTAATTGATGATGATATGTACAGTATTATACATTTGTATATTTGCTGATTCTAAGACCACCTATCGCACAGTCCCGGTTTGTAGATAAACATGTGGCATTTTACTCAAATTATTAATCGGGGTTAGAGATTTTATTTTTTATAGGAGTTTCACATTGTTGCTGCTATCATCATCATCACAAGTCCTCAATATGTGATAAAACATGATGGGAAACATATAAGTGTCTGGGGTCATAAAGGATCAATTCAGCTAAAGCAGTAAATCCTTACTCTCCATTGGGAACATAATAAAATACATTAAAATACAAGTGAATATGTATGCAATAGTACCGTACTGACTCAAAGCTGTTTAAAGCATTTGGAGGGCACAAGGACACAGCAGCCTGCTTCACCAAACTAAGTGTATGATCTTTAAAAAATCTATTAATATAAGATTTCAAGACAAGACGACTTTAAAATAATCTGAATTAACAAATGTATTCAAATGGGCACATTTAGGGGGTCATATTTAGTGTTTGTGACATGCTTGCATCCATAATGGTATGAGCATGCATGCTAATTAATTTGTATGAATGCATATAGGACGAGCATATGCGTGTGTGTGTGTTATGGCAGATATGCACAGATGTGGTGCACCATAAGGCTGTGTACTGATTAGGGAAGTGTGTATTGCGTGAACCAAAGGGGACAGAAAAGAAACGATCAATCTAACTAATGGGAATCCCCGATGAGGAGTGTGGGCAGAGTCACCCAGCTGTACCATCTCGATGACCTCCCAAAACGCACACAAACATTACGTCCCAGCTCATACTTAATACACTTTTAGCATAAATACAAAAGTCCAAAGGTTCTCTCTGAACAATAAACAACACAAACATGTACTATATGCACATATTATGTTATATCCTTTTTTTAATGTCAAAAAGAAAACACATGTACACAAACACAAATAGACACATACTCAGTTACACGTCCAGCAGCATAGCCGGACCTAACACATGCAACGTGTCATTGTTTCCGAGCATCAGCGTTTCATTTGAGGTCTCCACATGTGTCGGCCATATTCATCCACCCTAGAGGACTCTCTCCAAGTGGGAGTCCATCACACAGACAGATGAAAAAGCAGGCACATGTCATTTCGCCACAGCTTCTAAATGTGCGTGAGCGCGAGTAGACAATGAGTGGCAGGCGTTTATTTTCTGACAGCAGACTATGACAAACTAGTGCACTCTGGGCATCCTTTGTATATCGCATTTCATCCTTATAAGATCAAGACCAGTATCACCAAACACACGATTCCCGGTCTCCTTTCGGAAAGTCTGCCCCAGTCAATGAATACAGAATACAGATAGCTTGGCATATTTGACATCTCTTTCCAAGACACAATTTCCATGCATGCATGCGTTTAAAAAGTAAAAAATGTGTTAACCTTGACTTGATTTAAACCAGGAAGAAACCTTTGACCTTAAGTTGGAGGATAATGTGTGAGCCAAGGGGAATGCATTCCTGATACCCAGCATGAATCAGAGCCTTTGCCGTCCTTTTGGACGTTAGTTTAAGATTGCCTGGTTGCATAGAGCTCCCTTTAGTGCTGAGCGGACTTTCATAAAATTGATTTTCTGAGTACACCCTTTTAGCGGCTATAAGCTTGAAATATGAACCCTTCATTGCTGAGAGCATTTCTTCTCAATTTTTCCCCTCTCTCCTTTATTTCTTTTTCTCTTTTTATTATTTTTTTTTATCACTCCATAACTAATGATCTGGGGAGGGAGTGTGTTTGAAATTCTCCACAGTAACCATTTTCATAATTAAACATTTCTAATTCTGGAGCTTTGGCTGGCTCTGAGCAAACAGGCAGCGGCAGCGAAGTGGGAAACATTCAACGCCTTTCATTAGAGCTCTTTTTAAATCAGTGCTCTGGTTAATGCATCCGCTAATGAAGCAAGAGGACATTTAGCATCCCTGCTCATTAGGAGCTAAACTGCGGCCATTTGTTTCTACAGGAGAGGTAGAGGGTTATCAAAGCGTACGGTCAATCACATTTAATAACGGGGAGGTATTACTCTTTAATGAGATATTTAAAATTATTCAAACTCGAAAAACAAGGGTCCTTTGAGGATACTGCACAATAAACAAAATGAACACTTTTTTTGCCTGGTAAGAATGCAGGCTTTTGGGTTGGCACGAATTACAAAGAAAGAGTCATACTGGCGTGTTCGAGGGCGTAGCGGTTCATGCATGCTTTTGGTAAATATGTAATTGTAAATATAATTGACCACCTTACCTTCAGCCTAAGAAAGTGATATATTATGATATATTATATCACTGCTCTTTTAAATCACAGGGTTCAGAGGCTTGACACTAGGGGCCCTATCTTGCACCCAGCGCAATTGACTTTGTCAGTGACGCATGTATCATTCGTATTTTGCGCCGGCGCACAGCGGGGTTTTTCCCTCCACAGATGCACGTCAGCAAACTAGGGAATGAACTTGCGCTCCCTGGGCGGTTCAGCGCAAAAAGGAGGCGTGTTGCGGCGCAAACCATCTCTTATGCTATTTTGCAGTTTCACAAAACAATTGCGCTACTAACCAAAAAAAACTAGTCTAAAGTCAGTGGCGCGTTGCGCGTGGTTCATTATGCTATTTTAAGGGCGCATGCTTGACCATAATGTATAGCGTGAACAACGCGCATACACTTTGCTTATCTAATCTACACAGATGCAACAGTTATTTTTGCAAATCATAAATTGTTACACTTAAAAATATTAATACACGAGATAAGGGGAATCATAGTGGTGAGCATGTGGTGATCGTTTTTATTTATTCTCATGCAAATAACGATTAAAATATTTTCATAACTTTGTTGTGTGGCTGTATTACGTTTATTTTATGTAAATAATAGTTAAAATGTTTTCATAAGAAACCTTAATGTATATGAACTTGATTTGTAAGAGTACTTTGGGGTTGGACCTTGCTTGCGTTTCTTGGGTCCGATTTCAAAGCCCCCAAACCCTTTCAGCGGTGAGGGTGGACGCAGCGATGTCCTCTGCTGGCGTCAAGTCCTGAGGCAGATCCACCTCCCGTTACACGGCGTGCCCGATTTATGCTGGCAAGCGTGGGATTCCCCCGTACAAGGACGTCGGTCTCCTCGGCTGTGAACCGCTCCTGGCGTGCGCCTGGTAAATCCGTCATAATAATAGCAACCCGCCATGGAACTTGCGCCCTTGCGTTTAAAGGGAATGTTGGCTAGCGTTCTGATTGGTTTATTTGACGTTACGCCCAAACCACACCTATGAATAATGAACCTACTTCAGACCAACCCCTTATTGATTTGCGCCCGGCGCAAGAGTTATTTCTCACGCCGGGAAAATAGCAACAGCGCCCAAGATCCGCCCACAAACTCACTTGCGCGTTGCGCTTCGCACTTGCGTTTCAGATCGTTAAAATAGAGCCCTGTATGTCAATTTATCACCTTCAGACGGCCTGCCACTACACAGCGCTCCACCTGAAAAATGATACGTATAAATGATGATAAACATCAACGCATTTGTTATGTGGAAGAAGATAGATGGAGCCGCGGCACTCAACGCTTAGTATCAATGTTGTTTACATTATTAACGGCACTGGAAATAATAATTGGCCATATATTTCTCATATATTGCCAGAGGTACTTGACATTCTGCAAGGGTTTGTAATGTAAATGACCAAAATAGTATTTATTCCATATCTTAAAAGCCAATGAAGTGATTGAGGAGAGAAAATAAGCCGGCTACAGGTGGGGGTCAATTATCATTTGAATAATCGAGACAGCAGCGCGGCAGACCCGAGCCTCTCTGAAGTGTGACATGTTTTTATCTTCATGCATTTCAATGAAGTCAGACCTGTACATTAAAGGTTATCACCTAGGAAACATATTTGCCTAAGCACAAGTTAAACAGGCGAGTGAGATCAGCATAGATATTCAATTTAGCCAGCCAACCTTGAACTATAAATATTTCAATAAAATCCAATGAGAGTATTTTCTCTCTCCCTCTTCCCTCCTCCCAGCTTTGATCCAATTCCATTTTAGCAGTGGGAGATAGGGGAATGAGAGGGGGATGGGATTTATAAAAGGAAGGGAGAAAAGAGAAGAGGAGAATTGGGGGGGGGGGTGAAAAACTCAGAATACTGTAGTTTAGCTAAATGTGCTGTTAGATGCATCTGGCCCCTAAAGCCTAAGAGAGAAGAAAGAAGGATTGACGGATGAAAGCAGACTGACAGGAAAAGTATGAAAGAATGAGAGAAAAAAGAGAAACAGGGACATCAATTTAACAACTTAGCTGCGGGCAATGGTGGATCCTACATTCTGGAAACATTAAATAATCTATTTTTTGTTGGTTTCTCTGTCTATCTTTCTCTAGTTGAACATGATGTCACTGCAGCATAGTCCTATAAGCTGTATAGACAGGACTCTACCCTGGAGATATTCTCAGGACCTGTCTACGTAAATTTAAATACAGATTAAAGGAGCACAACTGTTCACATACACTGTTTGGCATAAAGAAGATATTTTTCCTGAACATACACCTTTCTGATAAAAACTGTACAAAAACAGATATTTTTCACACTGCGTGATTATTTGGGGTAGCGTTCAGTCGCCGCTGTTACAGACTGCATGATGGATTGGCGACAGAGGTTTTTATACTGCATGACTTTACCGTAGGAAAAATCGGCAACAACTCTGCCAGGTCGGCAAACTACGTCTCACAACCAAACACACGCGAGGAGTGACGCGAAGGAAACAACGCCAGGTCACGCGTGCAAGACCGGAGTTCTCACGTGAGACTGGGATTATTATTAAAAATGGTAGCCCGCAAGAAGCTTACCATTCAAATTGCATGTGCGCTTATTTGGAGCAGAAAGAAGAAGAAATACAGATTATGAAGGAGGAAATGTTTGGAGAGACTCCTCCCCGAACTTCCAGCTGTTCTGTATGCTCTCACATTGTCTTTAGGTCATCGCCGATGTTATTTTCATTAAAAACACATTTCACACGGCATGATTTTGAATCGCCAACAGGTCCAGATAGTTAGCATGCCAAATATCTCACGGGTGTCTAGGACTCATCTGGGATTCTCTCAGATCACGTCTTTGATAATTCACACTGTGTGATTGTCACTCGCGTACACGAGCATCGATTTGCCTGTGATTTCGGGCATTTCGGGATTTCGCAAAACCTGTCAGCGAGTCAAAATCAGGGCTAAAATCGTGCAGTCTGAACTCGACATTAGTGAACATACACACACACACAAACAGAGAGAGAGAGAGAGAGAGAGAGAGAGAGAGAGAGAGAGAGAGAGAGAAAGAGAGAGAGGGAGTGGAAATTGAGCATAGTAACAAAAAATACACATCGCAAATTCATTTCTTTGTTTTGTAATCAAAGATTTCCTACATACAGTGTGCAGAGTGGATTCTGTGTTTGTAAACACATGCCGGAATTAATCCCGGGGTCAATCCCAGGATCAGTTCCGGAATGCCCTGTGTGAACAATTTGCACTTTTTAAAAATGTTGTGTTGTTTTTAACCCATGACATGGGTAAATATTGTACAGAACCGAGGGACAACCTTCCACTCTCTCTGATGAAGCCATTTCGGAAGATACTTAAACTGCAATTCATCAACTGGTCGCTATAGAGGCTGGCTCCAAAAGGGAGTCAATTCCAATAGACCTCCATGTTAAAATGCCCAACTTTACAGTAGAAAATCATATGTTTACAGCCTGGTACAAAAAGTGTTTTTGGACTTTATAGCTAATTTTGCCCTTAATGACAACTGTGAGGGGGGAGAATTTTTTTGTAACTCATCCGTTTAAATGATATTAAGCCTTAAAGTTCTGCATAATTAAGGACGTGACCACTTGAGGGGTGAACTGCCACTGCTGTCACTAGAAACGAGCTAGGTGGGTCTGGTTTGAGAAACCAGCTTCACCCATGTCCTGCCTCTTTACCCATTTTCAGTTATCCGCGAGTGATTCGAGGTGATGCGCGGCAAAGATGGCGATGGCAAGCAATGCCTATTGCCTACTTTAAGCTTCAAAAATGATCTTCACAAACCAATGGGTGACATCACAGATATGTCTATGGACAGAACACAGTGCTGGGTTGTTGTTGCCCAGCCATACCTACGGTACAGTTTGTTCATGCCATGGGTTAAAAACAATCCAGCATTTTTTAGTTCATAAGCATGGATTCTCAAGAAAGAAATTACACCAAGTGCACGGTTACAATTACTGTACATTACAAGTCACACCCTTATGTCTTTCCGGGATCTTTACGAGATGTGACATGTGATTTCCAAAAAAATACTGGCAATGTGAATGAACCAAAATTAAAAGGAATCTCTGTGTAAAAAGGGCAATAGTCCACTTGGAGCAATACATTTCTTTTAACTAGCTGGGCTATAACCTCTATTCCCAACTGCTAAATTACATTTTATAAAAAAAAAAATTCTACTTGGTTGTGTAAATAAGTGCATTCCAAAGACTTATGTGGCTTTTATTGAGTCAATTTTAATAACACTCTAACTCCTTTATCTAAAATTTCTGGTGGCAATTTTGTCCTTAAAGTTATCTAAGCAACCAACCCCCATGGTCTTTCAAGAAAGTTTCTTCATTGTACTTTGTACATGATACTTGTACATATGACAATAAATGACTTTGACTTGACACCTCTTAATACACACAAACAAACTGACACATCTCTAAGTAACCATCTTATGCAATCTCTCTCTCTCTCTCTCTCTCTCTCTCTCTCTCTCTCTCTCTCTCCTCCATCCTATGCCACACCAACTGACAAGCTGCTGAACTAACTCTCAGTGCATTATGAAGTGAAGAAAGAGCCCCCCTTCGCAGAGCTAAACCACCCATAGAGACCCCGATCAGTGCCGTGTTGTGACAGAAGACCTGTCAGTGGGTCCAGGCTACAGTATCACTGGGCTGATTTAGTGCAGTCCAGACAGGGTGACAGAAGGTGAAAGCTCCAGCTATTTGTCACTGCTGTGCCCGTGTCAAAGTGTCAGGTGTGGGGACAGAGGGGGGGTACAGCTGGGTTGATAGTGGAAGAGACAGGCCCGTATGGTCTGAGACCCAACAGCCTGTCAACCAGGAGTCAAAGTCTGGGGAGCTAAAACCCCTCCTATCTTCTTTCTTGCTTGCTTTCGTTTTTCTGACACAAAGGTGATCTCTCTCTTCCTCATTGTATGTGCCTTTCCACATCTTCTAAGAACATCTTCTTTTCGTGTCTCTTTGCACTTTAGTATCTTTTTCAAAACATACCTTAAACCCTTATCTCTATCTCACTCTCAGTTGCATCTCCCAGGCCACAGTTTAGAGCACAGATCAAAGATGCACCTGTACGTAGATATCCTTGTGAAAATATGTCAGAAGAATGCAGATAAAACTCCATATTGTGTGTTTACAAAAACAAAGCTGCACTACATAATATTTTTTAAGATGTAAGCTGTCTAAGTAAAAAACAACTGTAATTAAACAACAAGCACCACAACAAAATATCAACAAAGTACTTTACTCAAATAGCCACGGTAAAAATAAAGATTTACCCTTAGGACTTGAAATCCATATAGATTAAGTGCAAAAATAACAACAGCAGCAAATCGCATCAAGCACACCATATGAAGACTTAAAAAAAACATTAAATGTGTTCATAAGACACAAGCAATTCATTTCTTTATTCTTTCTTAAGCCTCTTTACTTGAATATTTGTTGGAGGGGGTGTGAGCGGTGTTTATAGTTGGGTCAAACACAGTCTCTCGGGCTTAATAGGGGATTACGGCTCACTCCCACAAAAGAACACTAACTGACTTTAGCTGCATTATAACTGCCATTACCTCCGCTGGAGATCCAGATTCATCTGCACCAGTGAGATGAAGTGATAAAGGATTAGAGCGGCAGAGGAGATGGCAGGACGAGGGAGGAGGGAGTCAGCACATCCTGACAGTGATGGGCCTGGTTGTTTGTCCTCACCACATTTCCGATCTTCCTCTTCTTTTCCGTCTTGTTTTGTTGGCTTGTCTTAATGCCAGTCCCCCTCCCCAAGTCCATCTGGTACCTTTGCTCGCCCTCAAAACAAGAGCCCAGAAGACTAATTACACTCACACACTCTCTTTCTTTTTACACACACACTTTTTTGGGTCCTTTTTTAGAAAATGAAATATATTGAATTAGCTTGCAATACATTCAAATGAATCACACAACTATAAGAGCTGAGAGATAAAAAAAAAAAAAAAAAAACTGCCAGAATCTGTGTAGTCGGGGCTGAAATGTGAGATGCATTTCTCATATATATCGGCATCGGTCGATAAACGGAATTTTTCACACACATATACATATATACACACATATATTTATATATGAGCAACTGTTAATATATAGTTAATTCATGGTCATTTTAAATTCTAAAGTAAAGGATTAGTCCATTTTCTTAAAAAAAATTCAGATAATTTACTCACTACCATGTCATCCAAAATGTTGATGTCTTTCTTTGTTCAGTCGAGAAGAAATTAAATTTTTTTGAGGAAAACATTGCAGGATTTTTCTCATTTTAATGGACTTTAATAGAGCCCAACATTGAATACTTAACTCAACACTTAAAGCAACACTATGTAGTTTCCATGTAAAAATGACTTACAGCTCCCCCATGTGGTTGAAAAGCGCAACAGTGCCTGGTATCAGACACTCTTCTGCAGGCAGGGGGAGGGGCGGGGCTGTGTTTCCTACCCTCCACCGCCACTTTCAGAGTCTGCTTGTAGCAGCTAGGAGGCTGCTCAGGTTGCAGCAACAGTACAATTTGTCCAGTTAAAAGTTGTTCTATCACTGAAATAATTTTAGAGACTTTATTTAAAGTTAAAAAAACTACATAGTGTTGCTTTAACAGTTTTTTTCAACGGAGTTTCATAGTACTATAAACAATCCCAAACGAGGCATAAGGGTCTTATCTAGCGAAACGATTGTCATTTTTTACAAGAAAAATTAAAATATGCACTTTTAAACCACAACTTCTTAAAACAACAGTTAAACAAAAAAGTTAAACAAAAAATTTGAAAAATAAAATCAAAAACTTTTGTTTAAATGTAGCTTAAATAAATTGATTGCAACCACTTACCTTAAAAAAATTTAGTAAATTGAATGAATATTTTTTTCAGTGTAATAAGTAACTAATTGTTACTTAACCCAAATATAAGTATGCTATTACCTACTGATCAGTTAATTACACTTCTTTATTAGTTACCAGTAGTGATACAAGTGTTAATGCACCACTAACCATTTGTTCTGCTTTAGTTCCTGTGTACTAAGTATGTACCATAATTTCTGTTTGTGTTAACTTTAAGACATAGTCTAACTGTTTTTAGATTTATGGTTTTGATGATTTTGTGTGTATGTGTCCTGTCAATCGAAGAGAGGTGCTGTGTTTGCGTGTTTTTTAAAAAGCACATCTCCATGGGTGCGCTTGAGTGTGCCTCTTTTTGAGTATGTGTGTGCATCTGTGCGCACAGAGAACAGCTCACTTTAACATCTTCTTGCGCTCATATTGTTTAAAATGGCTTGAATAATAACATTTGCATGGTTTGGAAACACATTAAAATTATAAACTTTCTATATAAATAGTTATTATTTCTCAATGATGCGTATTTAAGTAATTATTAAAGAGATTATCATAATTTATGCGTGATTTCTTTTGCTTTTATTTTGTCTCTCTTCTGATTGGGTGGGCCAGCTGTCAATCTGAGTGGGCCAGTGCTTAAATAAATAAAACATGCCATTTCAGATGTAAATATAATACCAATATGTCATTATTCTGATTAAATAGTATTTGATATGAAAGTAAGTCAACACTTTTATTTTGGAGGTTTTTGCATGAAAGCAGGGGTGTTCAGATTGTTAGAAATGCAAGTGCCATGGAAAAGACTGAAAGCTCTATAATATTTTGTTTGATGTCTGTGTATGCACAAATTTCTGTGAGCTTTGCACGCCGTGCCCCCTTAAGTGCCCCCTTAAAAAAAAATGGTGCATGAAGGCACCCCTGACTGCACCAAACTATCAGCATCGGCAGATATCAGTCTGAATAATCAGCTATTAGTATCAGTTAAAAAAATTTATATCGCTGCATCTTTAGTAAAAATATTACGTTTTCTCAAAATATAAAATTCTTCCTATTTAGGCCTCATTTTAAATTTCAGGCCTTTAAGCTGGTTTTCCACCTTTCGCCCTAAAACGATTATTTTTCTATAACCATTCCATTCCATGCTGATCTGACAGAGCCAGTATACGGTTATAGTTTGATTTTCCTCCAATGGGTGAGACTTTTATTTAATGTGGGACCTTAATAAAACAACGACAATTTCTCATATAAACAACAGATTACAGAGAAACCCTCATTTGATCCTATGTGGTGGAACAGACAGATAGATTTGGGCTGAGGCCTAAACAAGCCAGAGCACAGAATGCATTTATGTGAGTCCTGGCATTCCATCAAGGAATGTGGAAGATATATACAAGCATGGATCCAAAGGCCACAGTCCAATAGGAGCATTGCCACAGGAAAAGCAGGTTGTGTTCACACACACACTCGTTTGACACAATTTTAATAGGGCCACCTCAAAAACAGTTTCTGCTGTATTCAGCAAACATCTTGCCAGCTTTTTGCTTGAGTGTCAAAGGGAAACAGAAGGTCCTAACAGGCAACTCAACAGGGTGCCATGCAACTGAGCCTGGCATGAGATCAATATTCTTTTTCACTTCATTTAAAAATACAGTACATTTAGAAATCTACGGGGAAGTTATAAATAAATAAAATGTGATAAAGTCAAAATCAACTCAAAGTGTGGTTTGTCATTCCAACCATACAACATGCGCACAGCCAAGTGCATACAATAAGCATATATACGGTACAATAAATATATACAAAATTAAACAAAAACTCTTTTGTGCAAAAACCCAAATTGCACAAAGTTTCCGCAGTGAATATACAGTACTTAATGCGTATTGCATGTATTTTCAGCTCATTCACTGTATTTTTTACCTTTTTTATATTGCAAATAAGATAATTTTATCTATGATATAAGTGACTTTTTATTATAATAACCTGTATTCTATAATTTAATAATTTTCCTATTTTTATTACTTCTTACGCCTTGTTTATAGACTGTCTCTAAAATGTTTTAAAATATATAAAGCTGCTTTGCAATACTGCAAAATTGTGAAGCACTTTAGAAATACATTTGACTTAAATAGACAAGAAACTGAAAAAACTAACAGGAAACTCCAATTTGTTTAGTTAACACCATCTGTTTCTTCTTTTAATGTTACAATTGTATTTCATGCATTGATTGGTTTGCGTTGACAGTAACATATGCAATCTCACAGTGTGAATCCATAGAGAACAGCAAGGAAAAGAAGTACACAGAGACAAACATATTTGAGTCTTGCTTGGGTGTAAAGTATCAAACACACACACACCAGGAATTAAGACAGTATAATTCTGCCCCAGGTAAAATTAAATTCAGGGTTATGTATTGTTTATTCTATGTGGGGCTAATAAAAGATAAACAAGACACCTCCTCTAAAGTCTCTCTCTCTCTCTCTCTCTCTCTCTCTCTCTCTCTCTACACAACCAACTTCACGCTGAACAGAGATATGCTATATGCTTCAGTTCAACTCGTGTACCCGAGACTCGAAAACCAGTAAAAGTCAAAATTAGCTTTGTAGATTTTCTACAAATCACACATGCTCTGGTGTTTTCACCTACTTAATCTGCACATTTCCCCATCCTCCCTTTACATCCATCTCTCTCTATCCACACGTCAGGTCATGCATGGACATCTGACCTGTATCCTGAACAAAGTGGGTAATTGGAGAGAGAGAAAGAAAAAATCAAAGTGAGAGCGCAATAGAAACTCAATGAGATTGAATGTTCATTTATTGCAGGTTGGAGCCCCACTGTGTGTGTCAATGAAAGGCCGTTCTGTCCTGGACCAGCCATCCACTGTGACCAAGCTCTTCACTCAGGCAATGGTCCACTAAAGAGGGGTTTCACACAGTCACCAAATCCTCTCAAGTACACACACACTTAGTGAAAGTATATTCACTCTACATACACAAACTAAATCACTTTTTGAGGAACACTCACGACTGAATCTCCGGTTTCTTCAAACGCACACACTCCATTCTTTATCAACACTTGATTCCATCAAACAGACCGAGTCCACTGGTGGCACAGCACTCGGATGCAGTTGCATATGCAAATACACTCAAAATCAATACATAGCAATAGTTCATGACGCTATAAGACAACTTCTAGTAGTACCAGCATTAAAGGGATAGTGTATCACAACATTTAAAATCTGTCATCATTTACTTACCCTCAAGTTGTTCCAAACCTGTAACCTCTGCTAAACACAAAGGAATATATTTGTAATAAAGCAAAGCAGGAACACCATTGGCTTCAATAGTAAAAAAAAATGTTATATAAAGAAAAATATGCAAGTTTGGAACTTGAGGGTGAGTGAATAATGACAGAATTTTTATGTTTGTGCAAAGCTACATGTGAAAATTTGCAGGACTTACAATTCTATAATTCAGGTTTGAGATTATAATCTTTAATAACGTGTGTGGTGTAGTCCAATTTCTCACCAAGGGCTACAGAAAGACAGGCCATTTTCGAAGGTTAAGAAACCACCAACAGAAACCAGACTTAAAGGGACACTCCACTTTTTTTGGAAATAGGCTAATTTTCCAGCTCCCCTGGAGAGAAACATTTAATATTTACTACTTTGGAATCCATTCAGCTGATCTCCGAGTCTGGCGCTACCACTTTTAGCATAGCTTAGCATAATCCATTGAATCTGATTAGACCATTAGCATAACGCTAAAAAATGACTAAAGAGTTTAGATACTTTTCCTATTTAAAACTTGACTCTTCTGTAGTTACATTTTGTACTAAGACTGACGCAAAAGTAAAAGTTGCGATTTTCTAGGCAGATATGGATAGGAACTATATTCTCATTGTGGCATAATAATCAAGGACTTTGGTGCTGTACCATGGTTGCAGTAGGCACAATGATATTACGCAGTCCCAAAAATAGTCCCCTTGGTTACTTTCAATAGCAGGGGAGTATTTTCGGGCACTTCGTAATATCATTGAACCTGCTAATGCGCGATGCTAATATTCTAATTAGATTCAACGGATTATGTTAAACTATGCTTAAAGTGACACTCCCAGAACCGTAGATCGGCTGAATGGATTCCAAAACGTTAAAAATTAAATGTTTTACTCTAGGGGAGCTGGAAAATGAGCCTATTTTCAAAAAAAGTGGAATGTCCCTTTAAAGCTACCATGCAACAGACAGAAATACAATAATAACAATTACATCTTCTCTTCCAGCATTAAAACCACAAAAAATACAGCACTATAACTCAAAAGCTAATGGTCATTGGGCTGCGCCAGTATAATTTTCAAGTTTATTTATTTTTTTAATGTTGCATAATGCCAAGACAAATTGTATTAACATGTTATAGAAAAACACTTACTGATGCCAGCAAACATCATTAGCAGAAAAAGCTTGTAGGAGCAGTGCTTTTAAAAAACCTCACCTCAGCTGCATTTCTAAATAAGGTCCTTCATGAAAGCAGCGTCATGGGTGGGCCAAAAGCCCGAGGTGCTTGGCCATGAGACAGCTGATCAGTGAAGTGGGTGTAAAGCAAGCCCAGGGAGGCCACTCAAATAACCGCTTTGTTGCAGAATAAATGTCATTTGTAACCGGGCTTTCAAAGGGCCATTTGTCAACATGTTTACAGCAACAATTCTAAACTAAAACGAGGTGGGTGTGTCAAAAGAAGAGAGAGAGACTTAAAAACTGAGAATGAAAAACGAGGTGAAAGTGATTCTAATTAAATGTTTAAAAACGATTAAGAGGTGATTTGACAAAGGGCTATTGGTAAAGATGGAATCACTCATGAATATGCATGTACTGTATGTACAGTATGCAGAACATCTGCAGTTATATAAATAAACTGGGTGCAGTTGTGTGTCTTTTATCATGATAGATAGTCCATTTAAATTCCTCACACACATTCTTAATGAGGCAATCATGTCTGTGACACTATCAGACCCTGTGGATATCATCTTCCTAATTTCATTTGTGAAAACAACTGAATGCCACTGGCTATTTGCAGGAGCTGCACTGACTCTCTCCCATATACACTGCCCAGAGCCAACCCTGGCCATTTTCATTGTGTTTTAAATTACATTACTTCATCCCTTATTTTATTTGCTTAGCAAACACATAAATCTAAGTTAACAAACGTACATACAGTACTGTAGTCCATTTGTGATGCTATATTCTCCTTGCTTGTGTTTGTCCAAAGTATATTTTTGGGATAAACAACATAGGATTTTTCAAATCAACAAACAAACAACATTTCTGAGCATGTTAATGTTCTGCATTTGGGCTTTAATAATTGTTAACTCATGACAAAATCTACATCTGAAATGAAATTTAGTAAATCTTAAATCTTCAAAGAGGCCTAAAAAACAGAGAAACTTAAGCTGGTCTTGGCCTTGATCTACAGTAGTCTACGGTAACCACTGACCTTTTTTGCTGCAATTAGAAATAATTAAAATAGGGATTAGAAAAATCTTAAAAGTGGAACACTGCAACAATGTCCTGTTCAAGATAAATCCTTTATAACAGCTGTTATGGAGTATGTCAGATGATATTCGTGAAAAGAAATTTAAGAAACTGCAACCCTGGAAAATAATCTTTAAAAGACTTAAGGGATAAATTGGTTTATTTTGCTAGGCTCATGCACGTCAAAATTATTTAATTCAATGTTTAGCATAGAAATTCTTCACTGTAACTAGAGACATGTGATTAAGAAAGAGTCTAAATGATGCTCAAAATTAGCAAGAATGGGAGATTCTTTAACTTTCCACATTTTATTGTGCTGAATTTGAGGAAAATCTGTGTAATCCAGTGGAATGGTTTTAAACATGGAAAAATGAGCCGAGCAGTCAGAATTGCAGTCTTATTAAAGATAAAGTTAAGTAAACATTAGCTAAACTACAATTCAGATTTTGAGTAGGCCTAACCAGAAGGAAAATAGATACAGATTAAGTGCATGGCTGGACTTTGTAGGTGCTTGTAAGTGTTTAAAGGTTGATCACATAAAATTGGGTATAAATAAATGACACATACAGTATTTGACAGTTTAACACCTTCTGGTGTTATGCTGTCATTTTAAATCTTAATTTCTTACCAGATCTTATGTCTATCTTTAACATTACTCATGTGTGTCTGCAACAACAGCCCTGTGTTTGTGCGCCAACATATAGCACCAGTGTGCTCACGTCGACCCACGATAGATTCCCGTTTCGAAGGTCCTTTGTCGTTTTCGCACCGTTAACTATCCACTATCCTGTCTAAATTCAGGCACAAAAGCCCCTAAGCCATAACTTAAAAAAACATTACTCATGTGTTTTTTTGTTTTCTCACTTGTTTACATTATCTTTTCTAAATGGACTGGCCCCAAAAAAAGGCATCCAAATGCACAAAGCAAAGACATATACAGTACATGCAAACGCATATATGGAGACCTAGTGGACTGTGGTCAGCGCATCTGTCCAAACTCTTTTACAGGCAACACTAATTGTGTAAAGATTTACTAAAGAACAGAAAGAGCAGTAAATAAAACGATTCCTAAGAGGAGGAAAAAAGATTTTCTCTGTGAGAAAGCACCATCTGATGTTTCTCAGAGTTCAGGTTTCTTATGTATGCAGGACTTGGAAACACTGTCTGACAGTAGATTAATATGGCTGGTACTGACATGGTTGGAGGATGAAGTTGTACTGTACATAGGAGATGGGATCTGCCATTACAGTCTTTTCCCTTGGTTTAAAACCAGGCTTTTTAATTATATCTCACACAGCACAGGGTCAGCACAGCAAACGATGCACAGTGTGAAATGTTTCAGCATGTTGTTCATTACTGTTTTCATAATTTTAGGCAAATCTGTCTCCAAATGAAATATATATCAAAAATAAAATTGTATCTATTTATCAATTTTAATTATTATTATTATTGAATGAAACACATGAAGGAAACTTAAAGGAACAGTATGTAAGAAATTTATATCAATTAATCATAAAATGGCCCTGATATGTCACTAGACATTAAGAAATCATTTTCATTTCAAATACTTATTTCACTGACAACATTGGTCTGGCCAGGAAATTGTCATTTAAAAAGTGGAGTTGCAGCCCTCAACTGATGTTTATGTTGTCATTTTGTGTATTGGCCACCAGCTGCGTGATTGCAGTACCAGTTTTAGCCACAAGTTTTGTGATTGCAATACCAGTTTTGGCCACAACCCTACATACTGTTCCTTTAATTGAAAAACATTATGAACTGAAGAATATTCAATATTCAAGTATTAACACTTATTGTTATTAAAATTACAAATTATATTTGTACCACTGTAGTTGAGGTCAAGAAAAATATTCATGACGATTTTATAAAACTATATTACAGATTAACACTTAATAACATTTTAATGACAAATTAAATTTGTATCACTGGTAAAAAGTGGTCAGTTATGTTGTCTTGGTAATGTCAAGTTGTCATGACAAGTTATAATGTATTCGTTAATGTCGCCATAACAAAGAAATCTCAAATAATGTCATCTTTGCATTGAAAATGACATCAGTGAACGAATGACACTTAATGACAGGTGTCATAAACGTGCATAAAATGTCATTCATGTTCATAGCATGTGTAATGTCATGATTATGAATGTGCCATGTCAGTCTTATGAACATCCCTTCAAGTAAAGTGTTACCAAAATTCAAACAATGACGCAAACATGTTGACTTACTGTGTAAGTAAAGCAGAGATACAGTTTTGCACAATTAAGGTAAACTAAAACAGCTACATGGGGACACTTACAGTACACAGAAATGCAGCTTTTAAAACTGGTCTTATGTTATTGACCAAATAAATATGCAAATAGGGTGAACAAATATTAAAAGTGGGCATAAACTGGAAAATGGACTCTGAATGTATACATCAAACCAGACACACACTTTGGTGGCTCTTGGGTGATCACCGAGGCCTTGTTTCTATGTGATTCTTTTCTTCGGCGCACAACATCTGAACGAACTGCTCTTTTATATACTGACCCAAAAATAGCAGTCGCAATCTGCTGAGAGAAGTGAAAGTGGGAAAGTTAAAGAAGACGACGAAGAAAAGGAAAAGACACTCGCACAGGGATTAACAATCTTGCAAAGGATTTGAAACTTTCCGTCTGGAGACACCAGACCGATGCTTGCTGTATGTGTGTTGTAGGGGTCATGTGAGGTCTTTAGGAGATAATGAGGGTATCTCCCTTGGGGATAGCGATCTGGTGCCCCCCTTCCCTTTTAATCAAAGTCACACAAACCCACAATCAAAACAGATTACATCAATGGGAAGAGCTTGGTATTAGTGTGTGGTTAATATTCCTGATTAGTTTCAATAAGGATCTATGTTTCTATCCCTCCTTCTACCTTAGACTTTCTCTCATGATTTAGTACTACTGTAGCTTCCCCAGTAGAGACCACAATGACAGGGAATATAATCCACCCAGTAATTGAGGCTGACAAGCTTGTACATTTGTAATACAACTTCATTAAGAGTATTTTCTTATGTACTAAATAAATAAATATGATACATTTAAACATTTGTTTAATACAATATGGCATTTGTTCTTATGTTCTTGCTTTTACCTTCCAGCAATCAAGAATATGACTGCTTGGAGTGTTAATGTTAGAGCAGGAGTGCACGTTGCCCAACATATCCACGCAACTGAGGGAAAAATCTCTAAACATCAAAGAGGCCCGCAGGCAATGTTTGGCTGTTAATTTTGTACAATGAGAGAGAACTAGAAAGAGAGATTGAGAGACTCCATCACTTCAAAGTCAGCCGGAGCTTTAAAAGGTCGGTTTGTTTTGACGCAAATCTGCCGAGGTGAATGAGAATCAAGCCGTGTAGGCAAGAAAACTTCAGATGTCTGATTCACTCTTAACCCATCTACAGATCCCCCCAATAAATTCAACAATGCCTGGAGAATTAGGATTACCTGAGGAGGGACAGAAAATTCTCTTAGACTGAATGTTGAAGCCATTCCTGGAGGAAATGGCAGGCAATTAACCCATTGAGTCTATATGACATTTTTTGGCAGGATACTATGCAGTGTATTTGTGCGTTTGATCTGTGTGCATTTGTACAACAAAAGGCCAATATGTTAAATAAAATAATAATCAAGTTTTTGAAAGAGACAACCTGTCAGTCTGAGGCTAAAGTAGGCTAAATCTCCAGAGGGGAAGCTGTGCAACATTAGCACAGTTAGCGTAGCACTGCTAGAGTTGCTCACGGCTGAGAAACAATGCTGTGAGACACAGTCTCAGTCTGAACATTATTAAGGCCATAGGTAAGGAACTACAATGATGAGGTACTTTCCCAATTTGGACGTTTTGGTATCATTGCACCCCTAGTATCATCTTAATGCATTGCATTAAAAAAACAGAAAGGCGTTTAGGACATTACAGAAGGCTAAAACGGTGCTTTCTGAACTAGGCCAGGCTGTGATATGGGATCTACAATTTACTGTATTTTACTGTAGAAATAAATATCCAGTGCTCTTACTTCAATATAATACAAATACTAATATAATGCATTTGTTTCACAAAGCTTTCTGTAATTTTGTGTTCGCTTAGACTTTAACACAACTTATGTGTGAAATTTAATCACAAACTGTAAAATTAGTACAGGCTTGGATGTATAATTATAGCAATTGTTCAGGGCGAATAGGGGAAAAGTAATTTAATATATAGGGTCAATTTGACCATGTACCAGCCAAGCCACATTCAGTGTTGGCTGGTCAATAGAGGGCACTAGGGCAATGCCTATTGTAATATCAGATTTTAATAATAATAATAATAACAATGTAACAAGTAGTTAGTTAGTTTAGTTAGTTTCCACAACTCGTAAGATTTTAAATGAATATGCAAGTGCAGTAATATTACATTATATTTATTTATGTATAGACAGTTTCAATTGACACACACACATAATCAAATAATGTAGATTTTTTGCGAAAGTCTACCGGAAGATACGTTTGGGCCATAAAAGCCATTTGTTTATGTTGTAACAACTGAAACCGTCTATAAGATCGCTTTCTATATATAATTGTAGAGCCTGTCAATCAATTTAGAGTGCCACCTTCAGGCTGCTTTACTAAAGAACACTAAACGTTTGTTCTGTGTGTACTGTATTTGAATGCAAAACAATTCAGCACCACCCGCCACTAGCGGCATATTTAATGATGAAAGCACAGAAGGGTTAAATAATTAAATATTTATTACATAAATACTCTTATGACTGAGTATACACAAGTCTCCTTAACTCTTTCAACGCCATTGACAAGTTAACTCGTCAATTAAGAGAAGACGCTTCCCTGCCAATGACGAGTATTTCCGGCAATCTGTAATACCGCTATTATCCAACTGCAACTTATAAAACCCAGTCCTTCCAGAAAAATGCAGTTTTTTTGTGATTGTTGCGGGCAAAAATCCTTGATCTTGCAGCACGTTTTCTTAAAAAAAGCGATGGAATATGCGGCCCCTGCATAAATATGGGGACTTTGGCTGATTATGCATTAAATCATGCGATCGCATAATCGTGTTTTCCTGGAGAGACTGAAACCTACCCATTTTTGAGAGGCATTTTGTTTGTTTGTTTGTTTGTTTGTTTGTTTGTTTAAAAGCAGATGGTCTGTTATTTCACTCAATATATTGTATGTTTATATATTTATAGAAGAACATTTTCTTTGTGAAAATCATGAAAAATGAAGGCACTGGCTGGCAACTTTTTCTAAAAATACTGGCAGGGAAAGAGTTAAAACACTGTGACACAAACTTTTCCCTCTATGCCTCAAGTCTCTCCTGTAAAGGTTTGATATGACTGGATGTCAGAGTGGGAACACACAAATGTGCTTCAAACATCACAAACAAACATACAAAACAATGATCATAATCACAATATTTAAATAGTTGACCTGTGCTAAATTTTGGAATAAAAGCAAATATCACATTTTGAATTCTGTCCAGAGCAATTGCTTGACATTCACAGACGTATCTCTCAGCTTTCAATACTAAAGAGAGTAGAGAGAGTTTGTGATGTTGGCGTGATATTGTTGTATAAGGGGATTTAGCTCCACCCTCCCCTGGCACACAGACAGATTACACAGTGATTATACGCAACTCAATATTGCATGACAACCTCCAGTGTGTGAGGGTTTACCATCATTTAGTTTGAATGAAGCCTCATTTGAAGCATCGAAAAGCTTAAGATTTATGTGGAATTCATAACAGAACAGATGTCCTCTTGAATTTACTTTACAGAAGAAAAAATATCAGAAAATGAGCCTTGATTGCCTCAAAAACTTAAACATGTTTAGGTCTTAACCCCAGAGGGCTTATAGGTTATTTAGTTGCATCACTAAGAAGCAAAGCACCATTGGGAATATCCAAATGACAAATTTATATCAATGCCCTAATTCTGCCCTGCCTCAATGCATTAATCTGAGCCTTATATTGTCCTTCTCTGTATATTTTTCACTTTAACTACAATGTAAATTTCAATTAGTATCTTTCTGTTCCAACACTATGCGTACCTCTTGTTTGCCAAGGGCCAAAAACCTTTTCATAGCATCTCTTGCATATGATTCTTGCTCTCTGTGTCCCTGTGCAGAGAGTTTGATACTATGACACCACAAACAGGATGAAACTGAAAATAAACTATTTCCTCATCTCTATTTTTCTTCATTGTGCACACATGCATATATATACAGTATGTACACACACATACACACACTTTGTGCATGTAGAGTGTGCATGCCTATATTTGCTTGAGGAAGGGTGAAGACTAGATTAAGAGTCTGAAGGCATATATTATTATTATTAAAGAATGAATAATACTTTAAATAAAAGCAGGCAGTGGAAAGGAACAGTCTGTAATATGCAGCAGAGATAGATTTATGCATATTCCAAGAAAGGCTGAAGGCTCTTATTGAGCACATTAAAAGCCCTTTTAGCCTATATCAAATATGCAGTCTCTCTATAATTAATTTAATCTAATAAAAAATAATTTAATATTTTCTGATTCTTTCCATGAAGTGAACTATGAATCCAATTTCAAGTCGTCTGATTGAGGATTCTCTGTATTGCAGCTAGCACACCGACCTCATTCTGCATGTCTCGGTTAACACACTGTGAAAAGCACAGCTCGGCAGGGCCGCCTAAGCTTCAGAAAAGAAATACAATGAAAATAGAAAAACAATAAAAGGAAATCTGAGTTATTAAATCGGATATTGCGGTAATGTATAATCTCTCAATGGTTCATGCCTGAACATCTTTGTTTAGCCAGTGTGCAGCGTACCTACAGTAACTGAAAAACTAATTCAGTTTTTATTTATCTACTTTCTAATAAAAGTCTGGCTGAGAGTTGAGTGGGCGGGTGGATGGATAGGCAAAAAGATGATGGGAAGAACCACATTAATCATTGTAATATTATAAAGAAAAACTATTTAACATTATTCAGTACTCCATAGTTTGCAGGTTAATTCCTATAAATGGCAGCAAAGAGTAAGAGAGATGGCACGAGAGAGAGGACTAAATTGTATCTCCATTGATGTCTTTAATAGTATTTAATTCACACCAATCTTACGATCTCACTAGCTCTTTTACTAACTGTGAAACACTTGAATGAACCCATTAGCCTGGCCAGCTCAAATACCAAAAGAGACTCGGGTTGAATTTAACAGAGCATTGTGTGTGATCGGCTTTTAATCTACTCTCTTCAAAAACTGCATCTGTTTTCACTGTGTCTGATTTATAATGACATCTTCCCTACAAGTGTAACACGTTTACTTGCAGTCATTCATTGAACCCTATGAATGTGAAAAAATCATTAACTCGCAACTAAAGAGCAGTTCCTTAAAATACAATGAAAATAGTTATTTTATTATTTTGTTTGTCCTGCAGATGTGTTGTGTAGCGATTAAAGTATTCTTCTGTGTGCATGTGTGTCTAAACATACAAACTATGGGGGCCATTTTTTATGCTAGAAGCATGCTAAATCTAACAAAATGTTCCATCTGGGACATTTACAATGTCCTTGTTATTAAAAATGATATATGAATGAATGTAAATAATAATAATATATAAATTTTGTTTTGTTAAGGTTAGGTTATGTTTACAAGAAAACGATCTGAAAAGAAAACGCAAAAGGGGCGTTGCGTTATCACTTTTTATTCCGCATTTATACGAGCGTTTTGAGGGGGAAATCTGTGTGCATATGGTGACCAAAAAGTGTGTGATATTCGATGTAGTATGCACTCCAGGCGGCTAGGTGGCAATGTGAAGCACTGACACACAACACCACCAAGTCCACCACCTGCGTACAACCTTCTTCCTTGTTCTCCCAGGTCTCGTCCAAAGCTGTTTGCCTCTGACGAATTGGCGCATCAACAATTTGACGGAGGTAATTAATGCACATTCTCTGATCAATAATACTAGCTGTGAATATTTGAAGAGTTTGGTTCCAAAACGCAATAAATCCATTTGGACAAATTTCGGTAAAAACGTGTTTTCTATACCAAGAAAGTAACAAGATGAAAACCACTATTTTCTGTTACAAACTTTCACATAGTTTCTTTAGGTTATAAAACATAAAAAATTCAAATCCATAACTTGATTTTCAAAGATTTATTATAAAAACAGATTATTTTTTCCACAAAATGCAATAAATCCATGACAAGTTTTTATTCAAAATGCTATAAATCTATTGAATCAATATAAATGTGCATTCATCTTTGCCATGTTATATTCATTTAGTTGACTAGTTGTACACACTAATTAAAAATATAAACATTAATGTCATTAATGTCAAAACACTTACACTTACTTTGTCATAAAGAACACTGTCATTGCTGCAGTTATACTTGACGTCGTCGCTTAAAATGTTAAAATGTAAAATGTTTTGGTCCTGCTCGATTTTCGTTGACTTTGAGTCAAATTATGGAAAGTTTTTCATAAGATCCCCTGGGGTCAATATGTTAGCATGACATAAACTTGATGCTGTTGGCCCGGGCAAACAAGCACCGGTCTCCCGAGTACTTTCTTGCGTAAATTATTAGATGTAGATGGCTTACGTTTCTTTTCCGTCACAGAAAACCATCACAGGTTTATCAATGCTATTAAAGTATTATTTTGTTTGTAGATCACGAAGTACAAAGTAGATGAAGAAAACTAGGACTCTGTGTACTCAGCGCGCCGCCATTGTTTGTTTACATTGTGTGAATGGTCCGCTGTAATTTCTGGAACGGATTTATTGCGTTCTGTAAAAAAGGAGGAGTGGCGTTTATTGCATTTTGGGAAAAAAGGGAGAAAAGATGACAGAATAACACGGCGAATATTGGATTTTGCGTAAAATTAAGAATTTACTTTTTAATACTGACCTGATATAATACTGATTCTGGCAGTAACTCATTTTTTTCAAAAATTGCGTTTATTGCGTTTTGGAACCAAACTCTTCATTTCGTACAACTGCTGGAAAGACTCTGTATATTTATCAGAGCTGCTATGGCAACTTGAAGGTCCGACGTATGGAAATAATCCGACATGTTTGTTGTTATTTTCCTGAACTGGCGCATACCTGTGACGTAAACACGTACATGACAGGAGCCACTGTGAGCACACTTTTGCGTTTTTATCCTATAGACAGGAACACGACGGTATCGTTTTTAAGATTTCCAATCTAGAGGGTGGTTTCACTTTTTTGCGTTTTTAAGCCCCAAAAATGCTGTCCCGTGTAAACGAAAGGCAAATCCGATAAAATATTTTTACGTTTTCATCAATGAACGTTCTTATGTAAACAAGCCCTTAGGCTGTGTGTTAGCAAACTACCTTATATGCAGTTAATATAAAGTCCTCATAATGATCAGAAGACCAAAATGTGTGTCTGTGTGCATGTGTGTGTGTGTTTTCCTATAACGGTGTTGATTTCTAATAAATAGAAGTGGTGGCAGGGTCAGGAGCTAGGGCAGGGCGTGTCGGGGGTTGAGTAAGGCCCAAGGGGTGAGGTGAGAGAAAAGCAGACTAAAGGGCTTGGCCCAGCGCCATGGTTAACTGTACCTCTCCATTCTCTTCACAACAAGAAGCCATCCATCTCTACCTCTCTCTTCTGACACCCTATTTATTCCCTCATTCATTTGTCATGTCCCCAATCAGCTGGGTGAATAGAGGTACTGCCTCGCTGATGTATGGTCTTTTTAATTAAGACCAAACGAAAAGATCTGTAACTTAACTTGACTGTTGTCTCTCTCTCTCCTTTCATTGTGAGTAAATCTCATTTTCCTGTGTAGGACCTGGGTGTAGGTCATCTGAAAAGAAAAAGAGTTGGTAAAGTAGAGGACAAAGAGAGAAGTGAAGGAGAGAAAGAGAGAGCAGTCTGGCACCCATGATGCTTTTTTGTTTATTTGCGGTGTTTAAAACAAAAACAGCAAGGCGATGAGGATCTCACCAGCAGGAAACCCCCTTAGAGACGCACAGCATATTCAAAGGCATGCAAATGACATGCTCAGAGCGGCGCGGAGTTCATTTTGGAACTGCTTAATTACCTCATTTCGAAAATAACGTGTGCTTTGTTTACCAGTACAGCACATGTAGGTAATGGCTCAGTTTTTTGTTTTCAAGTCATATTGTTACACTACCCCAAGAACACCCACTTTTGCCCTGTCGCTGACACTGACAAAAACAACAGCTCAGGAAAATTAATATAACAATGAGCTGGGTTAACAAAAACAATATATTTAGTCAAGAAAAAAAAACTACAAGTTTGCTGAGCGCTGACAGGTACCGAACTTATAATATTTATATTCTTGTTTAAACAGCATTGACAGAGACAAATGTGCCAGTCTCACAATTCTGAAAACCCAATGACCAACCAAGGCAAGGCGAGTTTATTTTTATAGCACATTTCATACACAGAGGTAATTCAAAGTACTTTACATAGAATACATAGATGTAAATGTGTCTACTGTTGAAGCACTTCTGAGAAGCTCTCTTCTGATCCTAATGTTCTGAGTAATCAGTTTATATTCAATTAGCAAATCTGTAATGTATTTCAGTCCTAAGCCATGAAGTGATTTATAAATGATTAATAATAGTTTTAAAACTATTCTAAATGTAACAGGAAGCCAGTGTAAGGACCTGAGGACTGAAGCAATGTGCTCAGATTTTTGGCTCTGTATAATAAATGTCAGACTCTAAGATTACACCCATTTTTGGTGTGTCTTTGGACCCCTAGAGTCAAGGTATGTGTTAACCTTGAGAGTTTCATCTTTATTTCCAAATACAGCTTCAGTTTTGTCTTTGTTTAACTGGAGGATCATCCAACTGATTTCATCAATGCACTGACATAGGAAGTCAATAGGGCTGTAGTCATTGGGTGACAGGTCTAAGTATATCTGGGTGTCATCTGCATAGCTGTGGAAAGCAATTTGTTTTTTTTTTCATTATTTGACCAAGTGGGAGCATATACAAATTGAACAGAAGCGGTGCAAGAATTGAGCCCTGCGGGACTCCACATGTCATGGATGTCCACTGAGATTTATGGTTACCCATGTTCACATAGTAACCTCTCCGTTTTAGGTATGATTTAAACCATTTGAGAACTATCCCAGAGAGACCCATGATGAGCACTGTCTCTGTGCTGTGATGCTGACAGAAACCAGATTGAAAATTGTCCAGATAGCCATTTGAGTCTAAGAATTTGTTCAGCTGATTGAAAACAACCTTTTCGATGATCCTGCTTATAATAGGAAGATTTCACACTAATCTACCATCATTGTACCTGCTGTAGGTTGTAAAATGTATGCCTTAATGCCATAATGTTTATGAAAGCCTTCAATGAGAACAGATAGCTTTGAATTGCTGTATATTCTTAGAGTTTATCATAATAGATCTCGACTCTATATACAAATGATGTTAATAACTAGCCATTGGAAGTTAAGACCTTAGAAAAAGGCGTGTATAATATTAAATACAATGTCACACTCCACTGCACCTTAAAACGTGTGAAAGAGACGAAGGGAGAGCAATACTATAAAGAGAGAGAGACAGAGAGAGAGAGAGGGTTTGACAGAGGGAGTAAGGTGGTGAAAAGTGAGAAGACGTCTTGAAAAGAATCAATTACAGTAAAATGCATCAGAATCACTCGTGCATTTAATACATCTCATATCTGAGCATTTCAGCCCATTCCCTCATGCCTGCTGCATCAGCTTGGCCCATCTGCACAGCTTTGCAAAGTAGCAATATTTAAACTAATATCGATGCATTATGAGCCAACAAATCCTTTAAACAGCACATTAGGATGAATTGTTGCAGGGCTGTGATATCAAATAACGGGTATCAGCAGCAGAGAAAGCCCCTCATTTCTCATCTGGGGAACACAATAGCACATTTGGCAAGGTGAGTAAGAAAAGGAGAAAGAGCAACATGACTCGGACCATGAAAGTAAGGTGATCCTTGTTTTTGCATTAGGGAAATTGACAGTACTTGAGTTAAACGGTTGAGGATTACCTTCCATAAGCATTTTCTGTTATTGTCAGAAAACACTTAAAAATATGTTGTGCTAGCCGTTTACGTGGTGTCTTACAGAACAAAATAAACACGCCACTAAATGTTGACGTTTCCCCCAGGATTCCGAAATGATGTTCGTCACACACCCTGCAGTGACCCCAATCGGCAGAAATACATGTTATTTAAACCAACATACTTAATCCAATGTCAAAAATAAATGACATGTTCACGTAATAAAAAAGTAATATCCCACAGCTGCTCACTAAATCTTTCTTTTCATGTCATCCCTTAGTGGACAAGACATGTTTATTACCAAATAACAAGGAGGACAGGGATAAAACTGCGGCATGAGAACAGAACGACTGTTTTCCTTGGAGTCCACGTTGTAGACATGATGTAAGCCTGTAGGGTCCCTCACCAAGGGCCTGCAGGAACACTTGTTTGTTTCGTCCCCCAGACCTGGCAGCACACAAATATTTACCCTGATACACATTTCATACACTTGCTAGCGGACAATGTCTACACGTGTAGGACAACCGTGAAAAAAGAGGACACAGGAAATAACAGTATTTCTTAAACAGATGAAGATGGAGTATACCCAACATTAGATGCCCGATCCCAGCTCAATCAACTGCCGCCTAGCGTCCGAGCCGACCCACCACGCTTCAAATTAGACTACGTGATCATTCATTACCTGCCCACACCTGTCAACCAAACAATGAATACACGGCAGAGAATTGATGACTATTTGGACTGCATGTGGCAAAAAGGCTTTAATTTAATGCTATACTCTGTGTGGATAAAGCGACAGTTGTGATTGATTCAACAAAGTGGTCCAGATTTATCTTGCAAATGGAGTAATAGCTGTTCTGCGGCACAGAGGGTGATCTTGCACCAAGCTGATATCACAAAGAAACAACAGAGGAGGTAAGTCCCAACGGCTCGGCGGCACATCATGAGGAATCTTCTCAAAGTGTCGTCGAACAGATTGTCTTGGTCAAGGTTATGATACACTCATAAGTCTTAAGGAGTGTGTGTGGTACTCAGCTGCCACCCCCCCACCAAACGACCCTTCTTACAAGGTGACCTGAAGGAGGAAGCAAATAAGCAAAGACTAATCAGCATTTTCCTATGCGAGGCACTGAAATTGGGACAGAGACAATTAAGTGGATGTACTTGGAAATGTGGCTCACGGCAAGGAAAAACAAAATTTCACAAAAGGTGCACAAAACAAACCAACCACATCTGTCCTCTGATCACTGAAGTATCTCTACAGAGCTGAGGATTCTGACACAAGACTCTTTTTTTGGACTAGAAGAATTAACACAAACACACATGGACAGAAAAGCATTGCATGCAAATGTGCAGTGTGTTGTCTCAGAAGTATAAGTTTCCATCACACACCATCGCCCCCTAGTTCCGCTCGGTGAGCCGAGCAGACTCCCCTCAATTCATTTATAAATGCGAGAGGGTTTCTGCATGAAACTGTTCTCTTCACTACATTTTAGTCTACTTGCATGTTTTGTTGAATAATGGGGGTGGGGTAGAAATGGTACGGTAGCGAAAGAAAAACAGATGATGGCAATCCATGAGTGGAGCCATTGATATTGTTTTTTTTGTGAATAATCTAAGGTGTCTGAAGCCAAAGTGTGTCTCACTGGTATCTGTCATTTGGGTGTCAATCCAACTGGCACATTTTACACTTCTCTAGCACACAGACCTCACCCACTGACACACACACACACACACTCTCTAGTTGAATTCGAAGAATCTAAGTCCAATCCATCAAAATAGAGATGAATGGAACAAAATTATAAACAATTTTGCATAGCAATTTTGAAAATATTTAAAGGGACACTCCTAAACATTTGATGTTTACCTTTTTGCAAACCATTCAGCCGATCTCCAGGTCTATACTCTCATTCTGGCATAATAATCAAGGACTTTGCTGCCGTATCATGGCTGCAGGAGGCGCAATGATATTACGCAGTGCAGGAAAATAGTCCCCTGCTATTGAAAGATACTAAGGGGATTATTTTCGGCTGCTGCGTAATATCATTGCGCCTCCTGCAGTCATGTTACAGCAGCAAAGTCCTTGATTATTACGCCAGAATGAGAGTATAGTTCCTAGCCATATCTGCCTAGAAAATCACAACCTTTAATTTTCCAGCGGTCTTAGTACACGATGTAACTACAGAAGAGGTAAGTTTTAAAAAGGGAAACTATCGAAACTCTTTGGTTATTTTTGAGTGTGATGCTAATGGTCTAATCAGATTCAATGGATTATGCTAAGCTATGTTAAAAGTTCTAGCGCCAGACCCGGAGATTAGCTGCATGGATTCCAAAACTCCCTTTAAAGAACCACTTCACTATATACAGCAGCATTATATGGATAGATGTTTTCATAAACATACATCGGAGGTCCTATAAGGGCATGAGTATTCCTCAAAGCTCAACCACGACGTCCTTCTTAGCTCCTTCTCTCCGATATAAATTTGATACAATCCAGCATATACTAGGTGAGGCTAGCCAGGGGTACAGTCTGCCTTCAATATATAAAGTCTAGCAGGGACAAACAGGATAAAAAGTCCTGGTTTGACATGAGGACCCTTTTATTTTAAAAGAGACCTATATTTCTTCTTGTTTTAGAATACAGTGACATATAATTAAATTATTATTATTTAAAGCATTTTAAACAGTTTGAATAAACACATTGCAGATTAGGAATAAGGCGGGTCACAGATGCGAAACGTGTTAATATTTACGTGAAGGATCGTGCGACAGAATATCTTGAGGGTGATTTATGAATATTTCTTAAACAGACTGAAAGCTCTATACTACGCAGCATTGCGCTAGGTTATGCACTAATACGGGCACTGCAGGTTGTCTGCGTCTGTCTTTCCATCTGTCTACCTGTCTTCTCTAAAAGCTGTTAATGCGTAATATTCAGTCCTTCAATGAGGTGTGCGAGCCTGTCTCTCTGTCACATGAAACGGGAACGCAGCTTAACCAGGTCAACTTAAAACAGCTTTACTCCTTCTTAAATTTCCTGTGCCGGCACTTCACACGCCAGTGCCAGTTTTTGGTTTTCTCCTTGTCTTTCTCTCCTCTACTCCCACACTTTCATACATTCTGTTTATGAAAAGTATGCAATCGGAGGCCTCGTGCGAGCACGGATGTTCCTCAAAGCTCAACCACGACCTCCTTCTCAGCAGGATTCCTGAGCGAGACACTGATATCTACCTCTGCGTGAATCCTGTGTAGTACATTTAATTCCCAGTGAAACACGGCGGGCAGGGACGCTTCATCGAGGGAACAGAAAGGCATTTGAGAGCAGATTAAGAATATGAACAGCAATATTCCCGTCGGCGGCATCCGCATGCGCCCAGGATTACAGGGTTCTGGGGAGATTACTGGCAGGGGAAGAGAGGTTACAGGCCTTGAAAACTTCTCATTCTCACCTGCAGTAGGGCACGAAGCAGATGTGCACACAAACATCTAGAAGTTTCAGAGTTTCATATAAAGTGCAGCATATCGGAGTCTGCTTTTGGCCTAATATCATGTCTCAGGTACAAGCATGCGAGGTCATTAAATGTAATATCTTATTGTTAATTTGGTAATTAATAATTCAGTATGACTTTCAGTTACAGCCATTTTAGCCATTATTCATTATTAATTTACCAAGCACATCTGAAAAAGTGGTGATACCCTTAAATAGTCCCTTGACATATAGGTGAGATGTGATTTCAAAAGAACCCCAGAGATCAGATTTCAGATGTGGCGATTACTCACAGCCATCAGTCATCTTACAGATGACAAAGAGTTTGTGTACATCACAGTGTAATTGCATACACATGTCCAGCATGAGCAGTTACCTGATCATTGCCTTTTTTCACCCAAAAAGGCAATGTTTTTTTTACATTTAGAAATGAGAAAGCATGGGTATGGGTAGACAGCGAGTGACTGTTTTGTGCTTTTTTAAGTATATGGAGATGGTATCCCGTTTTTTTCTGTGCCTTAACTGTCAGAAGCGATTTTAACTTCTGGCATGTGGTATTTCACTTTACCGCTGGCCCGTCGCTTGGTTAACAGCATGCCACGCGTGCAAAGCAAGCAAAGGAAATCTGTCCCCCCAAGGAGACAGCTAACAATGCTACGACCTGGCAATTCCCCTCCGCACCTTTTGCGTGAGGGAACACATACATATCACATGCTCAGCCGCCATGTGCAATCAATTACAAGCCTTAATGAATGCCAGCCGGGAGTCACAGCGCATGTGAGTTTGTGCAGGCATTTCAACCACAGCTTTACCATGAAAATTAAAGACCTATACCCATATAACAAATTACAAGGCAGGGGTAGAAAACTAGATTACCATTTTTACTTAGCCTGCCTCCTAAACAACAGTGAAGGGGAGAGAGCGTGAGACCAAAAACAAGCATAGGATGCAACGTGTATCGGGAGAGATAGAAAGCAGGCGTTACCAGTCCCCAGACACAAGTGTTAACCTTGTTGCTGATGAAGAGGCCAAATGCATGCTGGGAGGAAGGAAGGAGGGTGGGTGTAACCCAGCCACTTCATGCAGAGCTGTAGTGTCCCTGCCAGTCTTGCAGTGTTCCTTGTTCAACCAGAGGCCCAAGAGACACGCAACAGGGACTTTCCCAACCAGCTTCCGTGCCCTTAGCTTCCGAAAAGTGCCTAGTGGTCATCAATTAGACTCTTGACAGGGAAGTCTAAATTTAAAAACACACACACAAACCAAGACAGGGTTCAACACACTCTTCCTAACACACTGTGGTTTTAATAACATGACCGGATACCAACACAGCATACATTCTGAAACTGTGAAGTCTCAGAAATAATCTTATAATCTCTTTGACAGTGAACAATGAATAAAATGTCAAAACAACTAGACTTTAAAGACACACATGTATATACAACATATAGATACTTTTATGCTCATAAATCACTCACTGTATCTCAAAAACTAAATAAATAAAACAATTACAGTGCATAATGTGCGTACCGTAAATTGCTCTTTACAATTACAATACAATTCCATGGAGGCGACAGGCGCCCTCATTATCCATCGGATTAGAGGGCAAAAGTGATCCAAACCCTTTTTTAACAACATCCAAAGCTTCATCAGCGGATACATCTCTACTCATAAGGCTACGAATTTGTCATTATTGAGATAATACGAAGGATGAATTACCCAGCGTGCATGAGCCTCATGGTGCCTGACCTCAGATCAGTCCCAAATGAAAAGAACTGGAAATTCATTTTCACATAGCAAATGGCCATCATAATCGGTGTGCTTAAAGTGCATCTGAAGAGACGTGTATATCTGCGAGTACCTTGGAATGAAAATGTGGACTATATATTAATATATGTGGAGAAATCTTAACAAAATTACTGCTAAATTCAAACAGATTTAACCCATCATCCTCCATTTTGCATCTTCATCACTTGTGCATTGGAAGCATTATTAATGGGAAGATGATTTTGAAAGAGCAGGAATAGGAGCCAGTACTGATCTAGGTCATGATAAAGTTGACCCTTGCTTTCTTATTTTAAACTCATCTCCGATTCTCCCATTTCTTACGCACACATGTACACACAATTTCCTGTCAAGACTGATCCCCTTTCAGGGGAAAGGGGCTTTTAAATGATTTAGCACTATGATCCCGAGACATTCCAAGCAATTTCATACACCACTGATATTCACAATGATGCTCTTAGGAAATGTCTGGGCATATGCTACCCCCGTCGTTCACATATACGCATACACGCAAACACAATCGCTATTGTGACATTGGTGTGAGATATAAAAAAATAATGCAGGGGATTACGTCCTGATACTAGGCCTTATTTACTCTTAGATGTATTAGGAGAAACACCTGCCTCCTACTCCAATAGGATCAAGAGATTAATCTTACTGAGACTTAATACATACAGATGGTCAGACAGGAAAAATTAGAAAAATATGAAATATGAATACATTCGTCTTGTATAATATGAAATGCGATTCATCTATTGCAGAGATTACAGCTTGATGCATTGCTGTACTTAACAAAGAGACAAAGTTAATTTCTTTATAGGCCAAATGTTGCTGGCAAGATCCCTAGAATAATAATGATTCTTCTGGGAATATTATATAAATTAAACTTAAGCCGTCTTCTCTGTTTGCATATTAATGGCTGCTGGTGTATTGTTGCTTTTGATTCATACACTGTCAGGTACTCGTGCAGCTGCGACAATGCTCTGCACCTAACATCTGACAGCTAAAAACATGGCATTTATTTATTAGACACACAAGCACCTTTGATGCTTGAGACATCTTACAATAGGGGCATTTTTGAATCTAGGCCTTTATTCTACTTCTAGAAGATTTTAGTATTTAGTATTTATTTTAGTCTCAATCTAAGATCTTTCAATAGCACGAATCTACTGACAACACTCAGAGTGCAATGTATTTTCAATGGGCACTCGCTAAAAAACTATATATTTATACACTGTTTTAAAAGAGCACAAATAGGAAAGGAGAGAGCACCGGATTGCTTTATGCAAACTTTGTATAAAACAAAAAGACTGATTTGCAAATTCAAAAACGCACAATATTAACAATATTAAACTTTAAATAACTTTACTATTCATTATTCTTGTCTATGTTCCCATAAAATTATTCAAACGTCCTTATTTATTTAGTAGATTTAGAAATCTACTAAGATTAACATCTAAAATATTTTACTGAGAACCTAAATGATTTTTTTCAGTGTGCTCTGGTTTCTAACCAGAAGTGTCTGGTACCGGCAGTGAAGTTAACTTTGCGTCTGTTTAACTTACACTCTGAAAAGTGATCCAGTAATCTCGCTTTGTGTCTCATTCCCCCCAACACCCTATGGGCCTCTACTTCCTGCCAAAGGTCCTTCTCAATATCCTGGACTGAGAACATGAGGGTAGAGAAAGGTACGAGTAAGTGAGGAAGACAGAGGGCAAGTAGGAAGAACATGAGAGGCCTGGCGTGCCAGGTAGTGCTTAACAAAAAGGAGGCCATTTAGGCTGAGTTTAGATCACAGGCAACAGGAATGAGGGGAGGCAAGACGCCTGCTAGACGTCGAATAATCAACATCTTTACTCCCTTAACACATGCACACATCACAACAGAGGTGCTAGTTTTAGGCAGCCGACACAGACGCCACTCTGCCGTTTCAGTCCACACATTAATAAGAAAACCACTAGCGTGACTGACTCTGTCCTGACACATGAAAGTCCCTAAATTATAGCCTTCGATCTGGATATGAACCACTCCGCTTACAAGGCCTCTTGAACAACATCGAAAGAGAACGTAGTCCATTTCTATTATAAAATCTGTCTAATAATGTGATAACCTACAGGAACTTTTGGCAAAAGGAATATTAATTTAGAGGGCACTAGAGGGCACTGCTCTTATTCTATTGCAATATCAACCTTATTGACTTCCATTCTCCCTAACAATATCTGAATCTCACAATTTTTAGTTAATAAAATATTGTTTGAAATAAATTAAAGTCAAAAAATTTTATTTCCAGGCCTAAATGTCTTCTTTAGGCATCGTCAGTGTTTAGTGTGACCTCTCTTGGCACTAAACACATCTTGAGCTTTTTTGAGCAGAATGAAGTAAAAAGATTAATTTCTTTGAAACTAGAAATTAGGATTTAATTTTATTTAGGTTTAAGAGATCCTGCAGTTTCCTGCTATTGCTCAAGTGGAAGGGGAGTTTACCCTAAAAACTTGACACATCAGTTTACATTTTTATACAGTTTTTAATACTACATACACATTTCCTGTATTTTCTGGATGTATTCTATTAAAGAGACTGAGAAACAATTATATATGATCACTATAATATTGCAAAAACAACAAAATGAATAAATGAATTAAGATATTATGTTTGTTTCTATAATTTAGTGAACAACTATTATCTACTTGTCTGCCTACATAAACACACACACACACACACACACACAATTGTAAAAATAACAAACAGAGCAAATAGTTACTGAAGATTTTTTAAAGCTTTTTCACAGAATAAGAACTGATAAGATCTTTAACTTGTTACATATTTGTTAATAAAATGTCATAAAGGTTTAAGCTCATATATTTTGATGTTGCTCTGTTGTAAATTATAATTTTGTGAAGTCACCGTTCAGGCAATCAGTGTTTCCCAAAATGAAGCCTGTACAGAAATTTTATTGTATTTCTCTCCACAGTGCTGACAATGCATGTCAAAAACAAAGTCAGTTTGTGTGCGTTTTTGTGGAGAATCAAGTTTATTCAATGACAGACTTAAAGTCAGTTATGCATTTTATGTTATAATGCCATTTATAACACTAAGAGTAACTAAATCCATAAGAAATAAGAAAATAACAAGCAGTAAATACAATCTACCATAGAACAGTAAATAATAATTATTTAATATTTTTAAGACAGCAATGCTTCAATAATTTAAAATTTTACTTTTTGAACAAATGTTTTTCATGCATTATTAAGTAGATTTTATTTGATTTTAGTAGGTAAGTTGTACTTTAAAAAAGCAGTAAATGTTACTTTCATGCGAATTGTTACAAGGATTTTTTAAGTCAATTTTACCAGTTGGTTTTTACAGTGTAGGTATTAATGCCAGATAGACATGAATGAAGTCATAACTAAATACAGTGAGAAACTGCACACCATCACATGCCATAATGGGAGAAAGATTCCTGAACATCAGTGCACACTGAAGGGATGAAAGTGAGGAAAAGAAGGAAAGAGAAACAGTGGACTTGAGATATATACATCCAAAGAAAAGATCATTACAATTGCATCACATTCAAAATAATTATACTTACATCAAACTCATGTACTACGCAAGAATTTATAAATTTCACACTGTTTGTATCTTAATAGACATTGAAAGATGGTTTCAAACACATTTTAAGTTATAAAGTTAAAAAAGCATCCTGTTCTGTCAGCCTATAGAGAAAAATAATCTGTGAATATTTTAAAATAACTAAAAGCAATTCAAGGTATCCATGAATATTTCAGCTGAATGTTCACACTTTTCTTGATATCCCTTAGAGTCATTTGTATGAGGCTTGAGAAAACATCAATATTTTAAAGTGGTAAAGGGTAAACAGATTTAGAAAAGAAGCCTGAAGGGTAGGTTGAGTTTTCTCTGTAAACTCATCTTCACCACTGTCTGCACTAACAGCAAATGGCCCTATGAATATGTTTCACTTAGATGAAGTACTATTGCCTACTAATCTAAATGTCAGTCATGGTCTGATTGCACTGTGAGGGATATGTGTATGTACTATGTTTCATGCAAATGCACACACAGCAAAGGCAAAGCAATCTCTCGAACTTGTTTCCACACTCGCCTGCTGAGCGCGCTCACGACGGTGAAGAATACGCACACGCGTGTCCTATAAACTATAAAGACACAAATCATTTACATGCTCGTCTCATCAAAGGCAGCTCCGCTCATCTCCACCGAGATTTTCCGCCGATCAGAGTGCTCTGGTTCCATCTCCAAGCGCAACGAGCTAACCTTTGCGACTGCCAAGAAATGTGATTAATTTTTTAAATACAGCTGTTGACCTATTATTGAGACGGAGAGACGCCACATGAGACACTCCTCGCGCCCACTTCGTCATTATGGAACGAGTTATTCCATCAGTGTTTACAAGCTTGTGCTCAAAAAGAAACAAGCACTAGAAAAAGGGGGTAAATCAAAATAATTTCGCAAATGCTGTTCTGGGCCATTTTCCTGAGCAAAACGTCAATCAGACCAAAGCCTTTTGAGTCATCGACACCCTGCCCGGCCTACAGAATATGCTTAAGGGGAAAATAGTTACAACAATAGCGAAATAATCACTGCGTGAGTAGCTTGTTATTAATGCAGTCATTAATAAACTATGCTGGAGATAATGGTTTTATGTTCAATAATTCATAATATTTCCATCACTGTGCTATAATGTGTCATGTAACCGCACCAGCATGCACAGGCCTGTTTCACATAATTAACTACGCAGAAGTATTTCAGACTTAAATGTTCATTTGCTCCGAATTGTGATCCACTTAAACCCAACTTAAGTTATTTCTTTGTGATATGGGGCGGTTTTCCTGAAACAAACTTTAAAAAACATCTTACATCTTAAAACAAAACAATGTTTTGTAGTTTTAGCACCCCTGGAGTCTCATTAAGATAATACGTGTGGACTGCAGCTACTTTGATAAAAAACACTTATTAAACTTTTGGAGTTTGCTCTGAACGCGCTTATTTGAGCCATGCCTTGCCAAAAAGAGCTTTCAGAGGAGCTACGATCAAAAGATGTTACTTTACATTAAGCTGGAAAGGGTTACAAAGTTTTTTTCAAAGATGTTAGAAATTAATTAGGCCAACAATCTATAAATGAAGATGCTTTGGGACTGTTATTACTCTACCAAGAAGTGGGTAGCCTAGTCAAAATGACACCAAGAGCACAACGACGACTCATCAATGAGGTAAAGAAACAACCCCGGATTACAGCCAAAGATTTGAAAGCATCATTGGAACTTGCTAAGTTCTCTGTTCATGACTCTATAATACGTAAAACACTGAACAAGCAGGGTACCCATGGCAGGACACCATGAAGGAAGCTACTGCTTACTAAAAGAACATTGCTGCATGCCTGAAGTTTGCAAAAGAGCATACTGACACTCCACAGCGTTATTGGTTTAATGTTTTGTGGACTGATGAAACTAATTTTTAACTTTTTGGAAAAAACACACAGTGCTTCATCTGGCATAGAAAGGGCACGTCATATCATCATGAAAACATCATCCCAACTGTAAAGGAACAAGCAAATGTGGTGAAGAAAAAGCAAAAATTATGTTTTGGGCCTGCTTTGCTGCATCGGGGCCTGGCCAGCTTGCAATCATTGAGGGGAAGATGAATTCCCAATTATATCAGACAATTCTTAACTCTTTCGCCGCCATTGACGAGATATCTCGTCAATCAAGAAAAAACGCTTCCCTGCCAATGACGAGTATTTCCGGCTTTCCGCAATACCGCTATTATCCACCAGGTGGCGCCCTTCCGCAACTTTTAAAACCCGGAAGTATTGCCCTATGGCAAGCGGCTGCATGTTCGTGCTGTTTTAAAGATCGCTCTGAATGGGATCTCTGTGAAAAGTCTGTCACAAAAATGGAATTATCTCTGCTTTTTGCTCAAAATGTGGTGTTTTTGCAGAAACCTACCCATATTCAAAAGCTGATTACAAAAGAACTGATGAAGGTAGGATGAAAGGTTTTTTTTTGTTTGAAAGCAGAGGGTCTGTTCTTTCATTTGGTGTATTGTATGTATATAAATATAAAGAAAAACATTTTCTGGAAGGCATTAAACTTTTGTGAAAATCATGAAAAACGCTGGTGCTGGCAGGCAACTTTTTGTTAAAACGCTGGCGGCGAAAGAGTTAAAAATAATGTGAAAACGTCTGTACATCAGCTGAAACTTTGTAGAAGGTGGGTGATGCAACAGGACAATGATCCAAAAGACTGGAACAAGTTCACAACAGAATGGCTTCAGAAAAACAAAATCCGCCTTTTGGAGTGGCCAGAGTCCAGACCTCAACCCAATAGAGATGCTATGGACTGACTTGAAGAGGGATATATACATGAGTGGTCCAATGAATATGACAGAGCTAAAGCAGTTCTGCCAGGAAGAATGGGATAAAAAACCTCCTCAACAGTGTGCAGGTCTGATCCACAGCTACAGGAAGTTATTGCTGCCAAGGGTGGTCAACCAGTTATTAATTCTAAGGGTTCACTTACTTTTTCCACTGTCATTTTGAATGTTAAATGAGTGTGTTCAATAAAGACATGAAAGATCAGAAGTTTTTATTTAATTATTTTTAGACACATTGGGCCGGTTTCCCGGATAGATTAGACTAGTCCTAGACTTAAATAAATGTAAGAGCTGTCCAAACTGAAAACAACTCGCACTTATATATCTAAAAAATACATTAGTGCCCTTTGTTTTGCACAAAAAAAAATGCACGCCAGTAATGGTTTTAGTAAGGCATGTTTGTTAAAACTAGTTTAGTCCTGGCTTAAGATAATTCCTGTCAGGGACACTACCCAATTATGTTTGTCAATAACCTTGACTTAGATAAAGATCAAATCACATTTTCTGACAAATGTATTCAGAAAACCATGAAATTTCTAAAGGTTCACATACTTTTTCTTGTCAATGTATGCTAAGATATGTCAGTAAAAGGTGTTTTAAATGAAGACAGCTCAAACAAGCATTTAAGCCTGGGACTAGGAAAAGCCCTGTCCGGCCACCCTTTAGGGGCGGTTTCCCGGACAGGGATTAGACTAGTCCTAGACTAAAATAAATGTAAGAGCTGTCAAAACTGAAAACATCTTGCAGTGACATATCTTAAAATACACCAGTGCCCTTTGCTTTGCCTCAAAATGCACACAAGTAATGTTTTTAGTAAGGCATGTTTGTTAAAACTAGTTATATTTCATAATTCAAATAAGGCCTAAGGAAACCACCCCTTAGAGTTTACAAAATAAAATCATCATACATAATGTAAAGAACATTATGTGTAATTATAACCATGATTATCTTTAATATTGACTGAATAAGGGCATGTCAAAGATTTAAAATCAATGTAAAATCATTGATTAAAATCAAACTTTGATGCTCTATAACTAGATTATGAAACTTTAGCCAGGATTTTCTACACAGGGCCACAAATATCCAAAGTCATTTTAAGACAACATATAAAGAGGTAAGATGCAAAAACTACTAAATGCCACCTTGGTATAAAAAAAGAGATAATGATATTCACTGAATGCTCTTGGCTCTGATTAGTATACGTTCAAATACTTTCACTTTAAATCTGCTTAATCCCAGGCCTCGGTTCATTCAAAAATACCATTTTGTTTGGCAGAATCCATTAAGAGGTAAAATGCTTATTTACAAGAAATCATGTCAGATGCACTTAGAGGGTTTTGCATCTGAGCTCTTTGTATTTGCTTGAAATAGTCCACAACATAGACTGATGAAATGTCCTCATCAAAAAGTATTTCTGAGTAAATGCAAATCATGTGCCTTTGGAGAGCGAGAGTTTCAAGTGAACAGCCCTGAAATTCCCTTTGTAGGTCAGACTCGTACACTTGCCCTTTATCAAAAAATTAATTCACTTTGTTGTTAGCACTTGTACACTTTTACATCCAAATTGGAACAGGACCACAAGAGCCCAGTGGAGCAGAGAGAGGTCACAGCTCAGCGGCACATATGAACATGGTCAGAACATGTCCCAAATGGACTGGGGAGTTGACAGGGCTTCTGACACGACCTAAATGAATCCCCAACACCCAGAACCAACTGGGCATGGTGACTGTCCTGATTCATCCAGCCAGGAGATCTGGAGTCAAGAATCAGAGCGCTGGTTCAAGAAGAGAAGCAAGGGCCAGCTGGACGCAAGCAAAAGTGAAAGAGGACAGTTGCTAGCCATGTACCATTCCCCTTACACTAGTGACAACATGGAGAATATGTAAGTGTGTGTATGTGTAAGAAACAGCCTTTGAACAGGCACTGAGATTGACCCAGAGGAACTAAATAGAGAGAAATGCCAGACAGTGTGAAATATGATGTTTTCACTTTGTCAAAGGCTTTTCTGAGTCCTACAGAGTCATCTTACGAATGTAGCCTATTTAGTTTAAAACTCTGCCAGGGATGTTGATTAAATGTTTTATCAACCAACAGATGAATCAGTTTGCATTTGCATTCTGGTCGAGAAAATGTGTGTATGTGGGGGGGGGGTGAGCATCAGCGAGAGAGAAATAGAAAAGGAGAGAGCAAGCTACAAGAAAAGGATCTCTGGCAGTCAACACATGCAGAACAAAAGGAACAATTTGCATACAAATCAAAGTTTATCATCTCAGTCTCCATATGCCTGTTGTTCATTCATACGCACAAATGCATTCAAGCCCTGAGTGAACAGGACACCTCTTAGTGCTCTGTGTTCTCTGATTGATAGGCCAAGCGGCGCTTTCATCGTATAAGAGGAGAAAGCAAGTGAGAGGTGCACAAGCAGGCAGAAAGGGGCAAAGAGAAGACAGTGAACCGAGAATCACTCCAAGGTTCCTTTTTGTTTATTGTCCTGACCGTGAAATGAGTCTTATCTTTGAAAAACGATGAACACTCACACATCACAGCCAAGTGAACATTAAACTCTCTCTTTCCATCCGCAAACGATAAAAAATTAACTCCTCTCAGTGCAACGAGAATTGAGAGGTGAGATATGCAGTAGAAATCCTTTCTGGGAGCTTTCAGCCTGTTCGATTTCAATGTTAAGTCCTCCAGCTTTCTCCAATAAAGAGCCCGCATCAATATACTGTCGACTTTAATCCCCCCACTGGAGGAAAAGAGAGATGTCAAAAGGAGTTAAAGGAAATCCACGGGTCTGCTGAAGTTCAATAAACCCCACAGAGAACACATCAAAGCATGTAAGAGCTTATGTCTACCACCAGAGGGCACACTTACTAAAGATTATGATTTTATTCAAGGACACACATTCTAATAAATTACTATCTGCTACATTTATAGCAGATTATTTGTCACATCATAAGCACAATATCAATATAAGACATCCCTAGAGATAATTTAATATAAATATAAAGCTAGCACAAGCACTGTAAAAACATGGAGATTATTGATCTAATAATCATATTCTCATAGATTTCTGTATTGTATATGAAAAAAAATCCCTCATATCTGGGAAGTCATTTGGTAATTTATATAAGGGTTGAAATTATTTATTATTAAAAGGTTATTATTTACTCTAGCACAGGCTTAAAGGAAGATGCCCACATTTTGGGAATTTAGCTTATTCACCGTATCCCCCAGAGTTAGATAAGTCCATACATGCCTTTCTCATCTCTGTGCGTGCTGTAACTCTGTCTGACGCAGCCCCCGCTAGCTAAGCTTAGCACAAAGACTGGAAGTAAATGGCTCCAGCTAGCTTACTGCTAGTGACAAAATAACGCGTACATTTTCCTATTTATGTGTTGTGGTTTGTATAGTCACACTGTGTACAAATAACAAGGTCATATGAGACACAGACATCTTTTAACAGTATACATACTGGGGACTATATTCTCAGAAGGCGAAGCACTGCTACTTGGGCAGAGTTATTTTGTCACTTATTGGGAGCAGTATGCTAGCTGGAGCCATTCACTTCCAGTCTTTGTGCTAAGCTAAGCTAATTTGACAAAAAGTCAATTGTCACAGAGAGATGATCTTTTTTGATGATTATTATTATTCAGTTTTGGCCAAGCAATAGAAAGGCATAAATACCATTATACCGACTGTAGGATGCACAAAGGAAACTGGGATTCTTGATGAGTTTAATAATTGACATGGCACCAAGGCATAAGCTGATACAAAAACAATGTCACATTTAGGGCAAATAAGAGGCCTAGAAGCTTTGATTTTAGGCAGTTTGGGGTAGGCAAAAATTAACCCTTAGATTATTGGCACCAATCTATGGCTCTGGGTTAAAAAATATATAGGTTTCCTTATGATTTTGACTCTCTTCAGGTTTAAATGGAATTAGGGCCAACTTTCTGGAATAACATAGATTTACATTAGGATTATGACACTGATTAAACATTATACAAATATATATTTATAGAAAAAAAATACTGCAACCACATATGACGCCAAAAATGATCAACATACAATTTTTACTTCTCAACTTTACATTTCTAAGTGTATTTTCATTATTACGCCACCAGAGGGAAGGCTTTGCTTTCCTAAACTATTAGGATCTTGAAAAATATATATAACTTCAGATATCATCACGCAACACGAATATTAGACACTGGACTGCCTACTGTGATTAAAGAGTACATAAAAACATCAGATTTGACTTTAATGTACACATTTGTTCGACAAAATAAAAACTACAGCTAATGATGCTAAATGCTAAATAATTGTATTCGATTTAATCTGTTGTTGCACATTCACCACGGGTTTCAGAGTTATAAATGGACAAAAAACTTTCGTTTCATTAACTCTTAACTAGAACTAAATTCCGTGTACGCGTTTTGGTTATATATTGCACTGTATGTGGCATTGTCTGATTGTGTATTCCGTCGCGTTTTATGTTGGAACCAATTCACCAAAACAAATGATTGTAAGAATAACAACCTTACTTGGGCATGTCTAAGTTAAACTTCTTCAATCTTTCAGGCTGTGTATCATGCACGCTCGCGCCCACATCTCTCTGCTCGCTCCCGTTGACACGTCTCCTATTTCACTGCTCTTCTTGTAAACCGTTGGATCTGCGCAGTTTCAGCTGCAGCTCAACATCTGACCGGTGCGCGTGCACGCAGATCATATCCCACAGACAGAGCACGAGTGCAGGATGAGTCGCTGAGGAAAACAAAGAACATCTGCAGTACAGTCGGTGAAACTTTAAAGCTTGCAGCACACCTCTGAAACGCCTTATATTAAACCCAGGCATTTCTGAACCGAACCAAGATGGCGTGCTATAAGTTCTTCAACTGTAGGCATTTTGTCCTTAAAGTTTTCCTCGTGCAGTTTCTTGCTTCCCTGCAAACCTTTGCTGCGCCCTCACCCATCATCAAGTTTCCAGGCGATGAGACTACCCATACAGACAAAGAGGTGGCCCTGGTGAGTCTGCTTTAACTGTATAGTCTAAACCTCTGAATGTTACCAGTGATTGAAATTAATTAAACATATGTTGGTTTTGTCCTTGAAATGGGATGTGTTATGTGTGTCCTTATTTGTTTATTTTATCAGTTCTTTTTTTCTCTGTTAAATTCCATCACTGTAAAAATAAAATGCAGCATGAAGTTAAAACAACTTGGTATTTACAAATCAATTCAACCTACTATTTTTTAAGATGTCAAATAAATCTTTGGTGTCCTCAGAGAAATTATGGTAAGTTCTAGCTTAAAGTACCATATAGATAATTTATTATAGCATGTAAAAATTCCCACTTTGTAGGTAAGAGCAAAAATGTGCCGTTTTGGGTTTGTCCTTTTAAATGCAAATGAGCTGATCTCTGCACTAAATTGCAGTGCCATGGTTGGATAGTGAATGTTAAGGGGCGTTATTTTCCCCTTTTGACATCACAAGGGGATCCAAATTTCAATTACCTATTTTTCAAATGCTTGCATAGAATGGTTTACCAAAACCTAGTTGGGTTATAAACATAAGCAAAGTGTCAAAAAAGCAGTTGGACGTGTTACAAAGTATTTCTGTGCCGAATGCACATTGCACTTCGCCAGGGTTCGTACAAGTTTCTGAAAGTTTTTTTCGATTACAGGAACTGCTGAAGTTTCAGGGGTAAGCTATACGTATCGCTTCTTTTTATGGGCACTTCTCCCGGAAAAAAACACGCCCACATGTCAATCAGCAGGAGAGCGAGTGCCAAGTCACAGGCCAAGTTACAGGCATCACTTCACGCGACAGCTTTGTTTTATATCAAACTCAATAGCACAAAAGAAGAAGTGTGTTGTTGGATGTGAGGATAAGAAAGCCACCATTATGGAAACAATTGATATAGTTTGTTTATCCGGGGTAACAGCAGAGTTTTGCATTTGTTTGTTTAAGACTTCTGTGTTATGTTGGAAATAGGCCCATAAGTGCATATTATAAAGACGACATGAACATGTAGTGAAGTTATCCAGGTAGTGTTGTATAAAGTGTTGACTCGGACTCGCTCTTCCCACAGCTAGTAACTCCTTCTTCCAGATTTTTTAGTACGTTATCAGAAAGACTCAGTAAAGCTAATAAAACTAAAGACTCTTCAGAGATATGAAGAATGTAAAAATACAGATAAGAAGAAACAGTGGTGTTATGGAACATAGAAAAAGTTAGATTTTCATGATATGTCCCCTTACCTTTTCATCTCTGATAAGCTGCCATAACTTAATTTTTTAAGTTATAGTAACATAGAAATATATGTTGATTTGACAAAAATGCTGAATTTTTACAGTAATTTAATTAACACAATTGTATGGTTGCAGATTCTTGCTAATTTTTACGTTTGTTTCATGTACTTTTGTGTTTTGTACCACAAGAACACAATATTGTATATAGGGTGAATTCGGAAGGATTGGGACACTTTTTGCCATTGAAATCCTGTTATTTTGAACCTTTGGTCCTAATAAATCCTAATTCACCCTAATGTTTAAATGTTTGTGGTTAGGAAAGTATGAAAGGGAGTGAACATTCCTCTGCACCTTTTCTCTTCCACAGCACTATTTAAATAAGTTCTATGGCTGCCCAAAAGACAGGTGTAACCTGATGGTGTTGAAGGACACACTGAAGAAGATGCAAAAGTTCTTTGCTTTACCGGAAACTGGGGAGATTGACCAGCAGACAGTAGAGATCATGAAGAAGCCACGATGTGGAGTTCCTGATGTGGCCAATTACAATTTCTTTCACAGGAAACCCAAGTGGGGACAGAAAAACGTCACTTACAGGTGTGTGTTTACTCCAGACCATGACCAGTTACCTCTCTCCACTTTCTGTCAGGTTGTCTTTAAACATGTTAGACATACCTTTCCTTTAACTGAAGGAGCGTGACACTGGCAACCCAAGATCATGGGTTTGATTCTCAGGGAATAAGTGTATTTCTTAAATGCAATGTGTTTCACTTTGGATAAAGTAGGGGTTAACCAATATAGTTTTTTTTAAATGGCCACTGCCGGTATTGAGAAATCAATGTGGCCGATTGGCTGATATGAGGCAGATTGAAAAGATTTCTTGGCCACTTGGCCACAAAATTCAACATATATAGCCCACTGCAGTATATTTGTCACTAGATCACTAGATAAAAGTGCCTGCCAAACTGTTAGTGTAGAAATCCTTTAACATCAATATCATTTTATGTTAAATGTGGTCTTCTGGGTTTGTGAGTGTTTAGACAATTTTTGTATGACTTAGAAAACCAGTCAAAAACACAGAGCAAAACAACTTTTTTCAGACATACTCCCAGCAGGACCTTTGTGGCATGTTGCACAAGAAATTTGGAGGTGAAACTATTGTGGAATTTAAAAGCAACAACAAATCTAAACTTGAGAAGTTATAAAGTCTTACTGCAGAAAATGCTACTGCAGGTATGTTTGGCCTTTGAAAAAGTGACAAAACTAAAACATTAACAGTCCATTGTAAGTAAAGCAAGGACAGTTTGGGAGCTTGGGAAGATTTGCTGGTCTCAATGCCCTGGCAGTGTTTCCATTAAATGAGTCATGACCACAAGTATGTTTTTTAACCGGTTTTCAGTCCCTCTTTTCAGATTTCTGGAAAAAGTGTCTCAGTCTCTTTATTGCCAGTCTTATTCCTTATCTAAATGTTGCATAATCGAACAATATACTTAATTTATTATAGACATTTATATTAGTAATAACACCTCTCCTACATACTTTCTAAAAATCTCGTCCTCATACACATTGCAAATAGTTCCCAGAGAAAAAAAATGTCACTTAATTACTCAAAACATATTTGGTCAAGCCTTACTGACCAGTTTGGATAAATGTACTTAGGAGTACTGTAATTAGGAGGCTTAAAGGTCACATTCTTCCTGATTCCATTTTTTAAACCCTAGTTAGTGTGTAATTTTGCTATAATAGCATAAATAATACCGGTAAAGCGATGTATTTTCGACAGAATTCACATTTTTTTAACACCTAACCTGTCAAATTTCTTAAAGTCGCCATGAAATCTAAATGAAAAACTGTCATTTGTTTTGCAATATTGGGTATATTTTACAAATGATTCATCTGTGAGCTTCATTATTTCTTAAAAATTAATGTGCCCTCATAATCTTTAATCAAAAACGCAAATCTCATCCCCTCATCAAAACGATCTCTCTTTACTTCCCGTCACATGGTATGGCAAGAAAGATTGCAGCGATAAGCAGCGCAATGTCTTAGCAATTTCTGTGGCAACCGTGATATAAGCAGAATAATTATTATTAAATGACTTGACATTTAATAATATTGCAAGGTCTGGTCCAATTTAAACATATTTTAACCAAGAACCACACTTATTTGGGTTATTTTCAACCCAGCATTTGGTAAAAAATGGATGAAGCCAACCCGTTGGGTTGTTATTTAACCTACACTGGCTTGTTTTAACCCAAAATGCTGGGTTTGTTGGGTCAAATATAGCTTAAATATTTTCTGTGTTAATTTAACCCAGGGGTAGGCAATGTTGGTCCTGGAGTGCCAATGTCCTGCAGATTTTAGCTCCAACCCTGATAAAATCTTGCTTACTTGTAGTTTTCCGGTTGACTTTGTTTCCAGATGGACTTATTAGAAGCTGCATAACTTCAGTGAGTCAGATTAATTGTTGTTTGATCAGGACTTATCAGTTCTGTGTGCAATATGCATCAAACAGTCAGTAGGGCATATGCATGGCTGAGACTAGTCTTGAGTTAAATGGGTTTGCTATTGTTATTCATATTTACTGTAGTAAATACAATATTCCTTAGTCAGAGAATCAACCATATTACAGTTAACCCTAATTAAGGATAAAAATCAAAACGACAAAAAAAGACTGCCACCCCAGGCTAAGGTACGTAGCTACAGTCTTTTGGCAGTTGCTATGGTGCTGCTGTTAGATTGTGCTGTGATGTTTTGTTTGGCATTAGCTAAAAGCAAATACATGATGCACTATGGCAAGAGGTCTGAAAAGTATTCTGCCAAGTTCTAGTTGTTTTTTTGTTTTGAGTGCATGGTTAGTAGTATCTTGACACTAGTCTTCCAGAGTGGCCTGCATAAGAAATTCTCCCTCACTGATTATTGGAAAAACTTTGTAGATCTGTGCGACTCCTAAAATGTGTTTGCAGCCTCTGATGTTGCTACATAGACCATTTCGTGCTGCCTTGTAATGAGAGTGCAGGTTTGGATTTGACAGTCCTGGTTTTGCTTTGACATGGAGCATCTTCTAGGAGAAACCAGAGCTTGCTGCACACCCGCAGGTGATCAGAAACTGTATTAAGAGCACTTTGAATGCAGATGTGGTTGTATTAAACTTGCTGTAGTAGTGACACCTTGGACATCATGTCACTTTTATTTATTATATGACAAAGGAAAAGTAGCATGGGAAGTTCTTTTATACTGAGAGTGGGATGCAGACGTTTACAGAATCTTGCACCAGTTTGGATCCAGAAACTCCATTGAGGAACATGTTATTATTTTAGGGAGGTTTTGTCTGGATTTTTTCCTACAGTACATTACAATGCCAAACGTTTTAAATGTTTACAAATACTACACTCTGAAAATGATGTGCTGAATAGCACTAAAAGTGGTTCACTGGCTTGTAAACATATGGGGAACCACTTTAGGTGCTATATACTAAAGCACCTATGTAGAACCATAAGTGGTGCTATTGCACGACTATATATATAGCACTTAAAGTGGTTCCCCATATGATTACAAGCCAGTAAACCTTTTTTGCTATTTAGCACCATTTCTAGCGTGTAAAGATCAAATATAAAAGTCTTAAAATAATCAAGAAATGAAACTTGAAGAAGTTGGGATGAATTAACCAAACAGATAAGGATGTTTAGTGGCTGATTGTCAGTTTTCTTCTTTGCACAGGATCCTAGGTCACACCCCAGATCTGGATGAGGAAACAATTGATGACGCTTTCTATCGCGCATTTAAAGTCTGGAGTGACGTCACACCCCTAAACTTTACCAGGATCACTGAAGGAGAAGCTGACATCATGATTAACTTCGGCCGGAATGGTAGTCCAGAAAATCATGGATCTTTGTCTTTTTAATCCGTTCCATCTGTTTGAAAATTTCCTTATAACATATCACCTAAAGTTTAAACTTCTGTTTCATACTATGTTAGTTGTGACGACTTCTGTATTAAATGTGCTATCTTCTCTGTAGAACATGGTGATGGTTACCCATTTGATGGGAAAGATGGTCTGCTCGCTCATGCTTTTGCTCCTGGAGTGGGTATAGGAGGAGACTCTCACTTTGATGATGATGAGCTGTGGACATTAGGAGAGGGACAAGGTACCATTTATTATTTCAAATGTATTTTTTCTTGTAGCTTCTATGATAAATTTATACTAAATCTAGTCAAATTTTATAGAAATCTAAAAAAATGTTGCTAAACTTTTTTTACTTGTCAGATCTTAAATTGAAACTTAGGAAGCAAACATATTTAAGGTACAGTAATTACATAAGGCTCTCTCTCCAAATCTTTATTCAGTGGTAAGGGTCAAGTATGGTAATGCCGAGGGGGAATTCTGTAAGTTTCCATTCTTGTTCATGGGCAAGGAGTACAACAGCTGCACCTCTCAGGGTCGAGACGATGGATTCCTGTGGTGCTCTACCACATACAATTTTGATGAAGATGGAAAGTATGGCTTCTGTCCTCATGAGCGTGAGTACGCTTGATTGTACTGTAGTACGATACCACAAGCTTATAAAATTAATTGAAAAGTTTGCTTAAATATCTTTTGGGAATAAAATGCAAATGCTTTAACTGATCAACCATTTTTTTCTATACTGCATTGTAGTGCTGTTCACATTGGGTGGAAATGGAGATGGATCCCCTTGTAAATTCCCCTTCACGTTCCAGGGAGACAAATATGATAGTTGCACTACCTCAGGCAGGGATGATGGGTACCGCTGGTGTGCCACCACAGAAAACTATGACAAGGATAAGTCTTATGGATTCTGTCCTGAGACAGGTCAGTGTGCAAACTTCCTCCACTGATGCTTTAAAAATGACTTTATTAGTTAAACCTTAGCTAAAGATTGATATGCTTGCAGTTTATTTAATGGGTAAATATTTGGTGTTAGCATGTGGAACATACATACAGTTGGTTGTGGAACATATGTCATTAATAAATAACTGTAGGTAAATTGAGCACACATTTATCTATTGTATATGAATAGTTCTCTGTTAAACAGGTTTGCAGATCAGAGTTATAGAAAATAAATGCAACACTTTAGCCGTGTCCCAATTTGAAAGAAACTACATCCTAAGGCTGCACTGTAAGACTGATTGGGTCACTGCAACGTGACAGAAGGTCATTAAGGCTGTAAAATTCAAAGGCGGCATAAAATGCGACCTCAGAATGCGTCCTTTTATCTCTGGGCTGCAAAGAATAGAACAAATGGATCCTTCACAACAGAGCCTATCCCGAGATTCATTGCGCGTTTGTAACGACTAAACATAAGGGTGGATATTTTAAAATAAACATTTAAGTCTTTGTTAAATAAACGTACAGTGGGGAAAATAAGTATTTGACAAATCAGCGATTTTAATCGGTAAGGGAATTTGACACAAAATTTCCACCAGATGTAGCCATCAAGCCAAATACTGAATTCATACTAAGAATTCAGAACATTTAAGTATACAAGTTGAGCCATAATAAATAAAGTGAAATGATACAGGGAATAAGTATTGAACACACTTTATTTAAATGGTATTTAAATCTTGAAGGTTTCTTTGGCCTCTTTTATGAACTTTGATCTTCAGTTCTCTCCATATTTTTTTATGGGATTTAGGTCAGGTGATTGTCTGACCACTTCATTGTTTCCTTGGCCTTGTGTTTGGTATCATTGTCTTGCTGGAATGTCTACCCTCTTTTCATTTTCAGCTTTCTGGTAGATGGCAGCAGATTTTTATCCAGAATGTCCCGTTACATTCCTCCATTCATTCTGCCTCCAATAATATGAACTCTGCCAGTACCCCTTTCTGAAAAGCAGCCCCGAACCATGATGCTTCAACCCCCAAACTTAACAGCCGATTCACACCGGCTGCGTGGCGTGTGCGTCTCAGCTGCGTGGCATGTATGTTTTTATTTAGGCTTCCATGTTAGCAGGTTTGACAGTTCACACAGCCTGCATGACACGCACGTCTCAGGCGCAGCTCGAGCCGCGCCAAAAACGCGTGCATGCTAGGAATAGGACCGACGCCTATTTTTCACACTACATGCAAGCGTCTTGGAAGCGTTTCCAGGCAAAATATATGTCACCTATAGCAACAGCAGCGCGTCAGGCATGCTTCTGGTATGTACAGACACAGAAAACGCGACGCAACCGCCACACAACTGACATGCAACAGATACGCCACGCAGCCGGTGTGAATCGGCCGTAACTGTTGTTATGGTGTTCTTGGGGTGGTGGGCAGTGCCTTTTTTTCTCCGAACATGGTGTGTAGAATTACTGCCAAAAAGTTACATTTTGCTTTCATCTGACCATACTATAGTCTCCCAATTGTCCACAGGCTTCTCCAAATGCTCTTTCGCGAATTTTTAACTTAGCCTCAACATGCTTTTGGTTCAGCAATGGAGTCTTGCGTGGTGAGCGTGCATGGATGCCATGGTGGTTCAGTACATTGCTTATAGTTTTCTTTGAAACAACAGTAATTGCTGATGCAAGGTCTTCCTGAAGTTCTGCCTGAGTGGTTCTTGGCTCTTGGAGAACTCTCTTGATTATTCTTTGGACTCCTCGGACAGGGATCTTATTTGGAGCACCTGATCGTGGCCGGTTTATTAATTGATGCTCTTTCCATTTCCGGATAATGGCCCCCACAGTGCTCACAGGAACATTCAGCATTCTAGAAATGCGCCTATAACCATTTCCCCATTCAACGATAAGATTACGAAGATCTTAAGAGAGTTCTTTGCTTTTACCCATCATGAAGTCTTTCCTGTGTGCCTCCTGGGTAATGAAAAGCCTTTATAGGCCATCAATTAGGACTAAAGCAGCTGATACTAATTAGAACTGATAGGGGGCAGGGTTTCGCTCTAAATACTGACATATTTCAGGTGATCTCCTTGCTTTCTATGCTATTTTGCACCTTGTTCTCTTCATGTGTTCAATACTTATTCCTTGTGTCATTTAAGTATACAAGTGAGTCATAATAAATAAAATGTTCTGATTTCTTTGTATGAATTCAATATTTGGCTTGATGGCTACATCTGGGGGAAATTTTGTATCAATAGCCCACTTAGAAACCCCCTTACTGATAAAAATGCTGATGTGTCAAATACTTATTTTCCCCACTGTATGTATTTAAGTCACTGTTTTAGTTATGATTAACATGTATGATTAGAAAACATCACAAGTTATGTTTTGTATTACTATTATTCTATGTATGTTGCAAATATTTCTATGATTTATTAATTTGATATACTGTTGGTTAGTTTAATCTACATCAACATGTCATATTTTCTAAAATAAAAGTAATATTTTTCTGGTTCCATATTTATTTTAATAAACCCCAAACGTCTCTGCTGTGTCCTGTTGACAGGCGCACAGCATGAAAGGCAAATTATGGATACTCCAAAGGCTAGACCGTCTCATTTCAGTTTAAGCTTCATGGACTTTAGAGGCTGTGAGCTTCAAAGACAGAGTGCTTGCCTTCTGAGGTCCTAAGAAGGTTGCAGCCTTCGAATGCTATAAGCTTAAAGAAACGTACTGACAACAAATAGCCAGTCTTAATTCACCTTTAAGTTTCCAGAAGACTGTTAAAGTTTCTCTCATTATTACGAGATACTTTCCATTGTGTTCGCGATCTGTGCGAAGTAAACCAGGAGTACGGAAATCCTCATCTGGTTGTAATTCCTTGGGAATGCAGCCCTCACTTATGTGTGTGTGCGCGCTGTTGTGTGTGTTGAATGAAAAGTCTGCCTGAACAACAACACCAGAGTTGTGCAAGCCTTCACTTTACATTACAGACGATGAAAAACACCTAAAATTAGCTGAATGTTAACAATACAGCTCTGTTGCATCATACAGAATGTGCCATCATTTTGGGACTTTGTGTCTCATAATCCTCTCTATGCTCCAGCTCCAGTCCTGTAGTTTCAAAGACTGTGAGTTACTTTAGATAATATGCACGTTAACCAGTAAGTACCAGAGTTAAAGCCAGTGACTTAAGATTTAAAAACATACACTCTTCTGTATAACTGTCTTTTAACTCCTACAGGGTTCCCACGGGTCATGGTATTTCTGGAATATCATGGAATTTTGAAAAGTCTATTCCAGACATTAAAAGTCAGGGAATTTTGTATTTTATTCGACGTCAATTCACAAAAACATTTCATGATATTTCACAAGTCATGAAATATAAAAAATTTAGTTTGTTGCTTTAAATGCGGGGTGTATGATTTTTTAATAACGCTTTGGAAAAGGGCTGACTACCAAAACACACTTGTAGCCAATCAGCAGTAAGGGGCGTTTCTATTAACTGACATTGTTGCCTGGGTTGTGTATGTTTGGGGCGAGTCTATCAAAGAAGGTCCAGATTCTATTGGGGTAGGGGCGTGTTTGTTTAGGTGATTTTTTAAATGTCAACATTGGCTTTCAGAGATCATGCACCCCTCCTTTAAATGTTAGTTCAAAATGTAATCCGCTGGTTAAGTCTGGGTTCAAGCCTTCACTGATTTTAAGTAAAACTAGAGTCTAAACCGCCAGTTATAGGTATTGTTTATTCATTTCATGCATTTAATTTCAAACTTTTTTGTGTTTGCCAAAACATTTTTCTGTATTTATGTTCCCAGCCATGTCAACGGTTGGAGGTAATTCCGAAGGCGCTCCCTGTGTCTTCCCCTTCAAATTCCTGGGCAACAACTATGACTCCTGCACCACCTCTGGCCGCAGTGATGGGAAGATGTGGTGTGCCGTCACCAAAAGCTTTGATGATGACCGAAAGTGGGGCTTCTGTCCTGACCAAGGTGGTGTAGCGATACTTTATTTTTCGGGTTTATTGTTTGTTCAATTCTACAGTAACTGGCTAAACAGTTATTACTATTTGACTGCAATTTCAGCAAGCTCTTGGTTTACAAGCAGCATACTAGATGTGCCTATTAAAATCATAGGTCTTTTGCTTTGCTCTACGCCCAGTCACATCCTGTCCAATTCCAAGTCTGGCTGTCTGACTTTAGCCAAAATATTAAATCAGCCTCTGTCCCTGTTTCACAGGCTACAGTTTATTCCTGGTGGCGGCTCATGAGTTTGGCCATGCTTTGGGTTTGGAACACTCGGAGGACCCTGGTGCTCTTATGTTTCCTACTTACACTTTCACCAAAACCTTAAGGTTGTCTGATGATGACACTAAAGGCATCCAGGAACTCTATGGTAAGTATAAAAAATTATACAGTAATTGTGAAATTAATAAATGATAAAGTACTGACATAATGTCTTTCATATTTAATCAGCTATTCAAGCATGTAATAATAAAAGTAATCAAACTAAAGTATTATTGATATGCATTAAAGCTGTCATAGAATAAAAAACTGTATTTACCTAGGCATAGATGAATAATAAGAGCTCTATACGTGGTAATGACATATCGTGAGCCTCAAATGGGTTTGATTCCCATTCTAATGTAAACCTTGTTCATGCAAAAGCAGCTGGAAAACAGCCAATCTCAACATAACACCGACTGTGATGTAACAGTCGAGATGTACGCCCCAACATGTTTACTAATATAAGCTATTGGCATGAGCCTCAGAGCAGAGCTCAACATTATAGTTCATGACCCTTCCAAATACGGCAAAAATAGACCATTTCATTTAAAGGACAAATCCTTGGGTTGTAGATGTGTCCAGACGTTTCTGGATCATTTTTGCATTTAAATAAATTTGCATACCTTCTATGTAAATATCAAAGAACAATTTAACTTATTATTTCAATGCATTATTTGGCATCTTTAAAGAATTCAATGTGTATTTTACCATTTTCTTTATCGCTCTTTTTCTTTGTTGTACAGGTGTACCAACAGACAAACCATTACCCACTCACATTCCACCAGTCACTCCAATGGACATATGTAATGAGAACATCATATTTGATGCTGTAGCCCAAATCAGAGGAGAGATTTTCTTTTTCAAGGACAGGTAATAATAGCATACAGTACATCTCATCTGGTTCAAATTATTATTGTGCTTGTCACGTGTTTCTTTGCACTGTAACATTCAAGTACATATAATTGTCAAAGTTAGATTCAAGCCGGAAAACAGTACTGGTTTTTCCATAAAATGTCCAGGCAAGAATTTTCTAGGTCAAAGAAAAGTCAAAGCTATTTCTTTCATGCGTTTACTGCCAGGTCCTCTGTTCATCTGCTTTCAGTGGTTTCAAAACTGCTTCTTTCTGCTTGCATGCACTGGAAATGGCCCAATGGTCAGCTTGGGAAAACATCCTGACCCAATTTATTGGCCATTAACCATATCATTTTAAAATCATCATAGAAAAATAATTGAATTGTAGTGACTGGAATAATAGTTTGATGATTTAAGTAGCACAAAAATCTGAGTTATGCTGAAGCTTAAGCCACATTGTTAGTTTAAAATGCTAGTACATGCATACTCGCCGTGATCTTGTGGCAAGAAGGGAAAGTCCACGAACCTTATCCCACATCTCAACATTTAAATACTTTACCACAAACCTTACTATGTCAGGGGACATTTTTAAGCCATCAGTTAAACAAAACATTTTAGTGGGGGACTAAAGTTGCTGACTGCAATGCTGAACGCATTGCACGATTATGTAAACACTTTCCACTTCGCTGACTATAGACATTTGTACTGACTGGTTTTAAAAGCTTAGTCTTGAAGTACACATTCAATTTGGAAACTCAGCATGTTTGTATCCTAAATCTAACCCATAACCAATCTTCTGGTTCAAAGGATAAACCACATAAAGTATAGTACTTATCCAAAACTGGTTCAAACAAGCCTAACTTAAACCACAAAAAGTGTCTACTGAATGTCTTATTCACTGTCATAATTGTGGCTTTGTCTCTGTAGCCTTTTAATTACTTATGTTAACCCTTTGCATGAGTTCCAGAGAAACACTCAAAATAAAAGCATACACATTTCCCTTTTCCTGCTCTACTGCTCATTATATATTCAGAGATGAGAATCATGCATTTACACATTTCCAAAGCAAACATTTTGAGAGTATAAAGGCTGCTGCGATTGGTTTTCGACATCGGGCTTTGGAAGCAAACAGTGCCAACATAAACAACATCCCATGAAATAAATTCCAATCCATGTCATTTAAATAACAAAATTTGAAAAAGGTAGGAATTCTTTTTTAATACATTATAGATGTTGTATAAATCTTCTTCCTACATACCTACATACAGAAGCAACATTCAGTTTTGCAGCACTTCATCGAAGCATTTAAGATGCTTAGCTTGTCAAAAAAGACAAATCTATTGTTGATATATTTCATTTTTGCATCCCAAGTAGGGTTGCAAAGGGGCAGAATGTTTCCAGGAAATTTCTGGAAGCTTTCCATGGGAACTTAATTTGGGGAATTTTGGAAATATTCTAAATTGGAAACTTAACAGGAATTTATGGGAATTTATGGGAATTATTAGGAAATTAAGGGAAATTTATATAAACTATATCATATACAAACATAAATAAACATAATCAAATATTGTTTGATCATAAGCAAACATGCTTGCAAGGTAATACAAATTTTAAAAATGACGCTTGACAGATTTAATTGTACGTAGAACTTTAATAGATTTTTTCATTGAGTAACACAAAAGCATAATTAAAATCATTCTAGTTATTATAATAGTGCTAGCTTACATTAAGAAATCAAATTTTCTGGCCAGGCTAGCTAACTACTGTATGAACACACTTTGGTATTTGCTAGTTTAACTATATTACCATAGATCAGGGATGGGCAACTTCGGTCCTGGAGGGCCAGTGTCCTGCAGAGTTTAGCTACAACCATAATTAAACACACCTGAAATAGCCAATTAAGGTCTTACTAGACATACTAGAAACTATTAGGCGGATGTACTGAGTCAAGTTGGAGCTAAACTCTCCAGGAACGAAGTTGCCCATCCCTGCCATAGATCAAATGCATTTATCCAAGTTTTATCATCTTGATGAAGCCCTTGGGCTCAAATGCAGCAAGTGTGGCTTCTCAAGTAGTCAAGACCTGAAAAATGTTATGTAAAAGAAGACAATACCAGTAATTTTGTGACCTTGTGGGGACATTTTGAGGTCCTCATGAGGAAACAAGCTTATAAATCAAACAGAATGATGTTTATTGAAAATCTTAGGTACAATAAAGTTTTCTGTGATGGTTGGGGTTAGGGTTTGGGTTAGTGGAAGGGAATAGATGTGTTATGGAAGAATGCAAGTAAATGCAGGGGGTGTGGCCTCAATGGCTGTGTGCAATGTGACTGAGGAATGTACAGGGTAGAAATTCAATTGAAACTGCATTAAATCTTGTTGTTTTAAACAAAATTTTGTACACTTAAGTTCCCTATTATAGGCAACTTTGCCATTTTTTGTTCAAATTCCCAGTTTATTCCCATTAATTCCCATATATTCCCGTTAATTCCCATGGAAAGTTTCCAGCCTTGAAAATTCCCTGAATTTTGCAACCCTAATTCCAAGGGATTCCTGCTTCCAAGAAATAAAGTACATCAAAAAATCGCATAGCCTGTAAATTTGTCATTCAATTCCCTGAGCATCTTTCCATTTTCACTGATGAATGCTGTCAGTCTGTGGCGGCTATGAGTAGAATCGTTCTGCCCTGGAAATGTCATTAACACAAAGTTATGATCATATTACAGCATAATTCTGTGAATCTGTTGATCTCTGCACCAGTGAATCTCACTTAACTTTGTGGGCAATATGACTTGAGATCTCAGATATTCGCCCAGCTGGATAAATGCTACAGCTGCTAAAGGCATTTCATAGAGAAGGAGGGGTAGAAAGAGTACGTAAGGGCAGAGGGCGCATCCCCAAAAGGTTCACTAATGTTTTGTTTATTCAGCTGCACCAGAAAGTCTTTATTGTATCTTATCTTTGGCTCATAATTATAAGCTACATCTGAGGAATTCTGTAAAATATTTTTTTTCTGTCTCATATTGCCGAATTTATAGGACAGCTGCAAGTATCAGATGAACTGAACTAATGTCTAAGCAGCACAAGAGTTTTCTGTTCTAATGTGATTTAGGGTTGTTCAGAAGTGTGTGCAGCTGAAAAAAAATTGAGCTTTGGGGGCAAACTGTTAAATACGTCATTCAGATCGTAAAACCTGGTGTTATGATCTAAAGTTTAGCATACAGACTCGGAGAAATGACTGCTGACAAAGTAGTTTACAAAATACTTTAGTCTGCTGAGCAGTCCGGAAGTCTTCTTCTGTGAGACTTAAATGTTTTGGCCTTTGAAAAGTAGGTCAATGGAAAGAGGTCTGGGGTGGTGAGTATTGTTTCTGTGGTTAAAGCTAGGGCAGCATTCAAGTTTGGACATGTCCAAGTGGATCTTAACTCCCTGACTTCAACCATAACAAGAAACAGCTGCTCAGTGAATCACCTTATTGTAACCAAAGTGCATCTCTCTCTCTCTCTCTCTCTCTCTCTCTCTCTCTCTCTCTCTCTCTCTCTCTCTCTCTCTCTCTCTCTCTCTCTCTCTCTCTCTCTCTCTCTCTCTGTGAGATTTACTAGACCCCACCCTGTACCGGTATTATAAGATTCAAAGATTTATGGTCTGTGTGTTGAAACACATTGATCTCTTTATTTATTCTTCCTCTTCCCCTCCTGTTGCAGATTCCTCTTCAGGTCTCCTGATGCCCGGAGGAAGCCAACAGGTCCTATGCTGGTGTCTACATTTTGGAGTGATCTTCCAGAGAAGATTGATGCAGCTTATGAGAACCCGCTGGAGGAGAAGACTGTATTCTTTGCAGGTAATGCAGAGTAATACAGGAATCTTCTTGCACTTAATGTTAATAGACAACACACAAATTAAAGGGCACCTATGGTCCGATTCACATTTTTCCTTTGGTGTGTGTGTATTAAAACATGTTAACGATATACAAAAGGTAAAAACCCAAAGTAAACGACAAGGCGAGTTATCATCTCCAACATATATCTCTTTTCTTGGACTACAACAAACACACAGATTGTAGGCAACAGTTTACTTCCTGGGATTGGTGATATCATAATTCCTCCCCATCAGACTTACAGCCTTTAAGTTAAATCTCGTTAGCATTGTATTGTGAGCGAATCTTTCAAACATGGTAAGGAGCATCACATTTATGGCTGATATCAGAGGTATTCAGGCCAACACAACGTACAGGTTAGCTAGCCAATCAGGGACACAGCGCTTTACAAATCGATGAGTTTTGTACAAAATCTGTGCGTTTCAGGAAAAGAGTGAAATCTGGAGCTACAAAAATTTATGGTACGTAGGGGTGTGCCGGTTTCAGAATTGGTGATGACGGTTATGACGTGAGTCAAATGTGACGGTTCATAACATAACCGTCTGTGGGGGGCGTTTTGCTCGTTTAAATGCTTGTGGATTGACGCGAAAGTGTCATTTTACCATAAAATCATGAATGTGATGCCAAGTGTGTTTTTAACAGTAATGACTTTAAGCAATTTAACAGAAAGCAATGAAATATTTAAAAACACACTGTTGACAGAAGACTGCGCTGTCATTCTCTGCTCAGAATAAATGAATCCTCTCTCATCTATTTTGATAATCTTCAGAGAAACAGATTTAATTGTGTCTATATCTGTCATTACATGGACCAGAATGTGGGTTAAAAAGCGTCTTGAAGAGGTTTTGCTCATAAATGCATGTAAAGTAAAGTAATATGAACTTGAGATTTTTATACTGTTACTAAACTGCACAGTATGCGCAGCAAACGCAGCCGACAATGGCCACGCGCGGCAAACGCTCTCCACATACAGTACGCGCTGTTCAGTGCTCACACTTGCGAAGTAAACCGGCGTTTGAATAAACAAGACACTGATTAGCTACTTACTCTACGTTTATTTAAAATTAACAGCAAGACAAGCAGTGAATGTGCTTTCAGGAGAGTTAGATTAGCATGGGAGAATTTGAACTTGAAAAGCGGAGTGTACTGACGTCTTTCCGCGGTTAAAACAACATTCCTTCTTATGGTCATTCATGTTTATTTGATGCTATAAATTAACTAGAAGGAAGAGATGATTTGAAAGGTGAAACTTTGTTTAATATGTTTAATCTCAAAAGTAACCGAAAAGTAACCTGGTCTGTCCTGTATGTCAGCACGTTGTCAGTGTCTGCTCCGCTCTGTATTTTTCACTGCGTGAGAACATGGTGGGGTGTGTAACACAGACTGTTAACAATTGTTTTAAATAGTATTTAAAAATTCTGTATGATACATTTTTTTTTAAATATTTTAATAACACGGTTTTGCCGGTTATAGAGTTCTAATGACGGTGTTCAACTATAACCGTCGGTCTCACGGTTATATAATGACCGTCACAGCCCTAATGGTACGTGCCTATGTGGTAAAATTATTATTTTTTTAAACCATAAACCATGCAAACACAAATAATTGTTCCAATAACACACATAATAACGTTGTTTTTAGCAATGAAATAGGTGCTCTTTAATAAATATAAATGAACTGGAATGTGTGTTGCATTAACAATTCTGTAAAGTTAGGGGGTGCTCCAGCACCCCTCAGCAACCCTGATTTCTGTGCCTCTGCATGTTGTCATCTTGTTGTTCACTTTCTGGTAGCTCATTATTATTATTAATAATGATGTATCTAAACATACTGACCTTTGTCTTTACTGATTTGTTTACAATTTATCATGTGTTTATCATCTTGCAGTTTACTGTCTCCGATATGCATTCATACGTTTATCGTAGCTCAATAATATGAATGAAGTTATGAGATGTTTACCTTTACTGATAAGCTGAACGGCTGAGATTCGCCTGTTGGCTTCTGTTTTGACCTAAATCTGTAGCGAATGGTAGTTAAAGGTAATAAAACAACATGTTGGATTAAATGTTTACTGTACAGTCTTGCAGCTGACACAAACTATAACTGCTTAATATTTTACATTACAAATCTCAGTATATCATGGTTTTATTATATGTGCATCCACTTGCCAAGCAAGAATAAATGACCTACAATTTGTAACCACTTAATAGGTGATGAGATGTGGGTATATTCGGCCAGTACTCTGGAGAGAGACTACCCAAAGAAGATTTCCACCATGGGTCTTCCCTCAGATTTACATGCAATTGATGCTGCCTACTCCTTTCACAAGAGCAAGAAGACATACCTGTTTGCAGGGAACAAGTACTGGAGGTAATCCTTTTTCTAAACATTTTCCAAAAAATTGTATTATGTTAATCATCACCACACCACGAACCACTCGGTGAGTAGTACAGTTTTGAAAATGAACGTTAAGTGTTGTTTTAATGACATGTTTGTGCATGGTCATTAACTTCCATTCTGAAGCAGTCAAGAGACTTCTAAACGAGTCAAAAAGTCAAGACACGACCCATTGTCAAAATTTCAGTGTCCATCACTGTAGTTCATCCAAAACAAACCAGAAATGAAACTCAAAGTGTTAAATACCGGAATTATCCTTTAAGATATTACACAAATGTAGAACGCAATAAAGAAATTTCCTTCTTTTATAGGAATATTTCCAAGTTAATAATTAACTTTCTAAAACACTTTTTGGTGCCTTTGTTGTTTCCGTATAACAAATCCAAAGGATATAAAAATAAAAATAGTATTTTTAGCTTTAATTGATCTAGGTTTCTTTTAAGTACAGTTAAGTTTGTATTGAATTTGTTCATAATGCATCAACTATTTTTTATTGTTAATTAATGTTCATTTATAATGTACATTATAAACTAACAGTGGCGGCTCATGACCAATTCAAAATAAGTGTTCATAGTGTCATGTGTGTTGCTTGTGTTTTCAAAATATGTGTTTGTTGTGTCATGTAAACCATGTGCATCACATGTTTTGTCAAAACATATGCCTGCTGCACACGCGTCAAAACCATTTGTGATAAAAGAGACGCTCACGTTCACAAAATACACGCAAGACACTCCCTTAACTCCCAGTAAACTCTGAGATTAAGCGAGTATATGGCAAACGCGAGTGTCTCTTTTATCATAAACCCTTTAGACGGGTTTGCAGCAGGCATATGTTTTGACAAGACAAGTGATGCACATAGAATCTCTCAATGGACATATTTTGAAAAAAGGAACCACACACAAGACGGGCTACATACATGTTTTGATGAACTTAGCATCAAGCGACCTCGAAAAAAGAAGTCACCGGCCGCCACTGTACACTAATGTTAATTACTTGAACATTGAAATATAATAGTATGTGTAGACATTCGCTATTAAAGAAATGAATATCTATTAATCATAAAAGTGTAACCTCTATTTTTATCCTTTACCTCTCAGATACAATGAGGCCAAGAAAAAGATGGACCCAGGATACCCTAAACTTATTGCTGATTCTTGGACTTCTATGCCCGATGACCTGGATGCTGCCCTCAGTCTTAATGGTGAAGGTAAGGGATAAACAACCTACCTGTTGTTGCTTGGCTTCAGATCCATCATTGTCTATATGGTATTCCTTTTCTAACAAATTGCTTTATGAAGTAAAAGAACTTGAATTGGGTTTTCATTTTACTCCTATCCTCTCCCACACCTATGTTTTGTTGGCTCTTGCAAGGATATCCGATCCAAAGTGTGCAGTGCTCAGTTTGTGTATGTGTACGAGTTAGACCAAACCTGGAGCCTGGTAGAGAATTCTTGGTAGTTATTTCCAACCCAATTACTGTTGGCATTAAGCCTTCAACAACAAAATTAAACCACCAATATATTGCCCAAGGTTAGCACAAGGATTTTTCCAGTAATATAAACACTCTAAATCAGAAACAGAGGAAGAGGGGTAGAGTATTTAACAGCTTTACGTGAGGTGCTTACAACACATATGCACTTAAAAAGCATACTTTACGTGCACACACATATACACACCTAACAGAACAAGTCTGTGCAGTCTCTGAATGGTTTCTCTGTGTGTGAGTAATTAAGCTGTTTGGAGTTAAGCAAGCAAGAGCTGCTTCTCTATGTTCTGAATTAAAACTTACATTTCAAAATTGTATTACTGAACAGAAATAAATATAAATCTCACCCACAGCCTTTGTATGATTAAGCTGTATATTAAATATCTACTATTAATATATGGATTATATTTCTTTTAATCAAGTCAAATGGTATGAAGTCAATTTTTTTGATTTGTTATGCACTTCTGTGGTATGTTTTCAGGTTTCAGCTACTTCTTCAAAGATTCCCATTATCACAAAATGGATGACAGCACTCTGAAAACAGTCAAAGTTGGGGAGGTCAAAAAGGACTGGCTGCGCTGCTGAACATAAGTGGATCATTTAGCTCGTGGCACTCTGTCCTAACCTTCCTCACTAGGTAAACAAGGTCAGCGGTACCTTGCCAAATGACAGCACATTTACCATTCTGCCTTTCTTGGTTATTCAGATTTCGAGTTAGCTAAGCAGAGATGTCTGACAGTTTGACTGGGTGGATCATCCCTGCATGTTAAATATAGTCAAAAAAGGCATTTCGTAATTTTTTATGGTTTTATCATAATTCGGGTTGTTGCTTTTTTATTTTTAGTGTTTATTATGGTTTTCACCCCTTAACAAATGTAACCTATGTGTATGTCTGATTTTAAAGGACTGCTGACATTTTTCCATTTGCATATTAAGGTGGCAGTAGTGTCAGTGAGATGTATCTTTATTTTTTGTTTTGATTGTTTTATATTAATTTGCACAGAATAAATCCATCCAAAAATGTCTTAAAAGCACAATTGTACTTTTATAATAGTGCTCAAGTTCTCAGATTAAGGACTTAATTCATGTTATATTATGTAGCAAATACTATACATTAAAAATGCCTGTGTTTTATAAGAGGACACATTTTTATACGTGATAATTGTGTTGTCAACACAGAGACAAATAACTGTCAAAGCACATCAGTCTTGTTAGTCTCGTTTTTTCTTTTCATGATACAGAGAGATTCAAGGCACGGGTTGCCTGAAGACTGTATAGAGTTTGTTGCATGATGGACTCATGTCAAGCAAGTATCATGAGAATACTGGTTAATAATCATTTGTACTATTTTCTCTCTTTTGTAGGTTTTTATGACATATGCAAACTGTTTATATTTTATTGTTTTATTGTATACTTTGTGCACTTTGTCACTATCTCTCTTTAAATAAAGAATAATTATCCTTTACGTGAGATTTGTAGCTTTGGTAATTTTAGAAAAAAATCAAGAAAACTGGGTATTATTTGACAAATAAAATGGTTTCCATCATTACACTACATTTCAGAGTCAGAATTACCTTTATTCAGCAAGTGTACACTTCCACACTAAGAATGTATTGTGGTTTCCAAGGGCTATGAGTCTACATATTGCAGTATATACTTTACCACACATAATACAAATATATATAGATATATATACCTAAATATGATGCAAGTGAGAGGGTTATTTACAGATGTGCACGTACTGTATATTTCAACTGTGTGTACAACTGTAGGCTAAAAACATTACATTTACATACGCATGCATATAAAGACGTCACATGTAAGCAAACAGCGACATCTAGCGGTTCATTCTCTAAAGAGCATAGTTTTGATATAGTAATGACAATTGTTCACAAAAAGGATACACTTGGTATGCGTATGGGGCTATAAAGTAAAACCAATATATTATATTTTATTCGGTAAAAGACAAGACAAATATATTTTCCCACCATCATAGAGGAACATTGGACTTCCCATCCATTGTTGTTGTTTCCAAACGTATAGACGTTTTATAAGTATAGGCTACACACTTTATGTTTGTACACATTTAAATTAAATGTATTAACTGCACCAACGGTTAGCAAAGTAGGCCTACTACTAAAGACTAAATAGGATTAGCATGGCTATTTCTGGTAGAGATAGTGCGTAAACGACGTATAGGCTGTGTCTCAAAGCCATGAGAGCTATCTACCCAGACATGATCACATCAGCTAATACAAACTCGACTCGCTTTTTCCCACAACTGCAACACGTGCTTCTGTGTGCCCTCTAGTTGGACAGCGCTGTGTTTTGAGCACATCCGCAAAGCGGTAGCGGCTTGTGTGTTGTGTAATTAGAGGAGTGCGCACAGGGAAGTTTAGACACATGAAGAAGCTCCTGTGATGTGTGAAGATGCCGCCGCTGCAGAGAGTCTTCGAGCTACCCAGACAACACTCCCTTAACCTGCCGGCTGTCCTCAATCCATTTGTGTACGACCTTAAATTAACCAAAGCCGAGAAAATCAAAGTGAGTTCATACTGTTTCTTCTTTGTGTATAATACTTATGAGACCTCGTACATGCTCCTTCAGTAAATAATCTTATAGATTTTTGTTCTTTGCGTTTAATGAGGGTCCCTTATGAGTATGTTTTTCTTTTAAATAAAACAACTATACATATTATAGTTTAACCACGGTAACCACAAATTAATTCTACACTATATATGGGTCAACCATAGTTTTACAAATTAATCAATACGCTAAAAAAACTAATCAAGGTTACAACACTTTAACTATAATTAAACCATGGTTAACCAGAGTTACGTACGTAAGTTAGGCCTACACTTAAACCATGATGTGTTATTTTATTGCTCCATGATGAGCAAGTATTGCATTATGAGAATCAGATGGGGCTTTTGCTTGCACAAACAAGGAATGTTTTGTTACGTACTTAAAGTTAAGACACATATTGCTATTAATGAAATTAAGAAGTAAAATATAATGAAACCGTGATACAGAAAAAAAATATGCATTTAAAGATGCTATATGTACACCTATGCAAAGAGCAATAAGATGTACTGAGAGATACAGGCCATTTCTTTAACATTATCATGTTACTTTTTAGACTTTAAATGATCACATTCTAGCTAGATTGTCATGGGATAAAGTTGGTCTCAATTGACAGTCACAGTAAAGTTGTCCTTATGATTTGTTTCATGCATATTCTCCTTAGGCTCCTTACATGTCAAGCATATACTGTTATAAAGCTAAGTCGAAACTTGTCAGTGATGTCAAATTCCTCCTGTTTGTGCACATGCAACAAAATATGTCTTATCTTTGATATTTAATTCGGTTAAATTGATGTTCATTACGTGTGTCTCTTTATCTGGCCCACCGTGTAGTGTTTTCTTCTGGGAATCATCCTTGTGCCGATCCGCGCAATTTTCTTGCTTCTCGTCCTGATGGTCTTGTGGCCGGTCGCTGTCGTATTAACATTTCAACAGCCTTTGAAAGGAGCCGTGGAGCCCATGACTGGCTGGAGAAGGTAAATACTGTTTTGTCACCCTTTATACTTTGACGCGTTACACATTAACACGGTACTGTAGGCTTCTCTGGTTGCCACAATCCAATTTATGGCATTGTTTTTGGATTGGGATGTGGGGTAACCTGCAAGTCATACTGTAAATACCCAAATGCATTTGCATAGCAAATATTATCAGCTATGTCTAGCTGTCTCTCACCTCTCTCTACATATATAAATTTGTTGTTATGTGTATCATTTATTTTTATGAGTAGTGGATTTACCTGTACATTCCAGTCTAAGAGATATCGCCACAGTATGTACACTTCAGCTCAAGATTAGTTTGTGATTTGTAAGTTTGCTGTATGCTGAAGAGTAATTGTTTGACTCCGTAAATGTATATTCAAGGTTATTTCTGATATCTTCTAAAGGCTGTGCGGTTTTGTGTGGGTGTGTGTAGTTTTTCTTTATAAATTTGACACCTTGTATATAAATGGACACAGAGTTTGTCGTATGTGGTTTTCATATGAGAAGTGTGAATATTTGGTGGATTGAGTGTCTGGTTTAACCTCTCTGTTATTTACCTGTCTGTTAAAAAAATGATACTAACCCTTTCATTCTGTTTTTCATGTTACTCATGGTTTCTCAGAAATGACTCTGAATTAAAGGTTTTTTTCATTTTTGATCAGATGAATAAACTCTCAGCTTAGTAACATGACTGTTGCTGTCGGAGGGATGTGGTTACTGATTAACTGATAAAGCAACATGATGTAGATCTGACTTGATGAGAATATCAGCGTGAAAGCTGTTGATGCAATACTGTTGTGTCCGTGTTCTGTGCACATCCACATATGCAAATATGTTGTTTCAATTCCCTGTTGGCTCACAAGTAATTTCCTTCATTTTTTTGTTTGTGTTTGTGGGCAGGTTTATGCGTCAAAGAGTGATGACATTTCTGGCTCGCCTTTATTTCTTCGGGATGGGCTTCAGGGTCGTAGTGAAGGGCAAGCAGGCCAGCAGTGCAGAAGCTCCGATTCTAGCCGTGGCTCCTCACTCTACTTTCTTTGATGCCATTGTCAGTATTGAAGCCGGTCTGCCCTCTATTGTATCCCGCTCAGAGTCTTTGGATGCACCTATCTTTGGAAGTAATCAATATTTAAAATATACAAGTTGGAAACACAAATGGGAAATGTAACTCCAAAGTGTAACAAGTTTTTTGGTGTATATGAAGAGCTCAGATGCAGAACCCTCTAAGTGTGTCTGACATGTTTTCTTGTAAATTTTAATTTGTAATTCTTAATGGATTCTACTAACAAAGCGGTATTTCTTAATGGCTTGAGAACGGGATTAAGCGGATTTGAGATGGACGTTTTTAATAAACATATAGTGCGTGCAGAGAATATCTAATATTCTTGACGGCTCTGGCATTTAGCAGCTTTTGCATCTGGGCTTTTGCATATGAGTAGATCAGTTAGGTTCATAATGAAAGCAGGACACAGGCCTTTGTTTCCTTTTAGTGTCATCACTAAATGAATTATACTGTATATAGGGCGGTTCCCAGACAGGGTTTAGATTAGGGATGGGACGGTATGAAAATGTCATATTATGATTATAGTGACCAAAGTTATCACGGTTATCAATATTATCATGGTTTTGTTAAAATGAGATGGAAATGTTCAAAAAAAACTTATACACACACTAAAAACAAGTTTTATTTTTGAAAATCACAATTTAATATTTCATGTCCCTGAAATTATTTCTGTGGTATTAATAAATAAATAAATAAATCTGTCTTATAAGTTTACTGTGAATGAATACAGTACTTATCCTTAAATGCTGCCTTGTGCAAAAAACTATGTTGCATGTGCGCGCCTGCGTCAAACTGATTCCTGCTGGACAGGATTTACCGCACGTTTTGTAATCACGGTTGTAATGATAATAAAATTTTAAACGATAATACTAACCGTCAGGACATTTTATCGTGGTTAATCATGAAACCGATGATCGTCCCATCCCTAGTTTAGATTAATCCAGGACTAGGCCTTGGTTATAATAAGACATTTACATTTTTTTAAAATCATTTTTACAAACAAATATTAAAAAATGCAATACTGGTGTACATGTATATGTTAAGATATGTCAGTACAATTTGTTTAGGCAGCTCAAATATGCATTTTAGTCTGGGACCAGGATAACCCCTGTCCGGGAAACTGCCCCATAATAAAAGATCAGCTTTGGTTGCCAAAAAACACCCAGTAATAATACATTAAATGTGTAAACAACTCTGCAGTTGTTTACTAAAAGTATGATGACAAAATTTTATGCATCATTCTTAACCAGATAATTTACTGCAAAGTTTTGTTTATTTCATTACTTGATATGTATGACTGTTAAAATATAAAAATGCACTTTTGAGGTGTCTCAACTGAAAATAACTTGCACATACAGATCTTTAAATAGGCCAGTGCCAATGGTCTGTCTTAAGATACACACCAGTAACATCTTTTTCTAAGGCATGCTTATAAAAAAGCTTAAATTTAACTAAGGCCTAGTCCTACTAAGTCTTGTGAAACAAGGCTCAAGTGCGAAACCGCCGACACCTATAAGAAGAAATGTGTTAATTTAAATGACCTACCATCAAATGTGAAGGATCACCGAAGGAATTATTACTGTTTTTACTGACAATTTTATGGTCACTTGTTGTTTTAACTTACAAAAAAATATAAAAGTAATTCATATCTTTTACATTCAATAACCATAGGTTTTACATTATTTTACAATCAAATTAAATGTAAAAATTAAATCAGTTACCAGGTTTTTTTACTGTAGCATGTTTACAGTACATTATCCTTTTTAAAATTATGAACTGCATGCAAAAATTACTTTATTTATTATTACTTTTTATATTGTCTAAATATTGAAAGATTTAAGTGCACTTTATAATCTCCAGGGTTTTTGAGATGTGTGCAACCAGTGCTTGTTTCACGCACAGATCCAGACTCTCGTAGAAACACTGTTCTTGAGATTGAAAGGAGAGCAAAGTCAGGTGGCCGCTGGCCACAGGTGAGTATCTTCACTTTTAACAGATCTGCACTGAATGCTTATACTTGTCATGTCTTACTGTATTTACCATGAATGATTAAGCTGCTACACTCCACTATTCACACTTTTATTTTTATATATGAGTATAAAATTGGTAAAACCAACGACAAAGAGATTGCAAGTTCAATCTCATTTCAGACAACGTTCCAACTTTTAAAAGCAGGAAATTACTTTTGACTCATGCACTTCCTTGGCTAGTGAGAGAAATGTCTGGTTCCTAAACCTGTGAACTGTATTACGAAGTTCAACTAGGGGTGGTTTCCCGAACAGGGATTAGCTTAAACCAGGAATAGACCTTAGTTTATTTAGGAAATAAAACAAGTTTTAACAAACATTACTTTTGTGCATTTTGAGGCAAAACAAGGGCTGTATTTTAAGATATGTCAGTGCGAGTTCTTTTCAGTTTGGACAGCTCTTACATTTATTTATTCTAGGACTAGTTTAATCCCTGTCCGGAAAAACGCCCCTACAATTCTAAATGTAAGATATGTAATGGGGCATACAGTATTCAAATATTATACTGTAAAGTTATGTTATAGTATTTGCATCCAAATTTAGCCAACATGACACAGTAGCTACATGTTGAACCCATCAATTTTCTGTTTTAATTTTCTCTAGATCCTCCTTTTTCCTGAAGGAACATGTACAAACAGATCATGTCTCATTACTTTCAAACAAGGTCAGAAGAATGTCTTTTCTTTATTTGTGCAGCTTATTATTTATTGATATTATGAAAATCATGTTGCTATTATGTTACCAGATAACCTGTTTACCTAATGCAAATGCATACAATGCAAAACACAGTCTTAGGCAGACAAAGTGACACACATTGGGTTTAGGTGTGCTGTTCAGGCTGGGCTATATAGTTGTATGTAGAGGGAGTATTTTACTTTGTCTGTGAGGGGGTATTACACATCATATAATTTGCATAAGACCTTGATAATTCATTATAGGTCATTGTGTTATTAACTGTCACAATATGTGCATTCTACATTCTGTTCTAAGTCCAAACAAGAGGGCAGTGTTTGCTTCATTAATATTCATTGATTTACCAGTTGTGATCCTAACAAACAGATAGCTGTTACCTGAACCTGTACTGTAGGGCATGGAGTGATCAATAGTGTCTGACATGCATTTAGATAAGACAGAAGACTGTTGTACTAAGCTCTTGAGTCAGAAGGCAAAAACAAAATGAACAAAATTAATGAATCTTATGTGTTACTCTTTTTGCCCAAAATAGGTGCTTTCTTCCCAGGTGTTCCAGTACAGCCCGTTGTTATCAAATACCCAAATAAGTTGGTCAGTATAAAGTCTGCAGAAAATGGTGACATACTTCAAGAATAATTAATTAATATAGATAAACAAATTTTAAACATAGTATACAAATCCATAATAACCAAGTTTAAAGGGGACATATCACAAAAATCTGACTTTTTCCATGTTTAAGTTCTATAATTGGGTACCCAGTGCTTCTATCAACCTAGAAAATGTGAAAAAGATCAACCCAGTAACTTAGTTTTGGTTAAGCATTCTCTGCAAGCATGTGAAAGATAGGTCATTGAAATGTGGCTCCCCTTGTGATGTCAGAAGGGAATAACAACGCCCCTTAATCTGCACTATCCAACCACGTTACTGCCATTTAGTGCGGAGATCAGCTCATTTTCATTTTTTCTCACACCTACAAAGTGGCATTATTAACATGCGATAATAAATTATCTATATGGTATTTGTAGCTAAAACTTCACATACTCTGAGTACTCTGAGGACAAAAAAGTCTCGTGAAATTTCCCCTTTAAAATAATCTATATTTGTATTTCAGTCTCTCAACTGAGTTGTCTTACAATCTTCTGCTCATCTCATGTGCAAACAACATGTATTTCAACATTATTATGAACTTAAATTTTTAAAATGATAGATTTTCCACAATTTCCTCCTATTCTTATATGTGCAGGACACAGTCACATGGACATGGCAGGGTCCAAAAATGTAAGTACTTTTTATGATAAATGATCAAATGGACATAGCATGTTTGACACTGTTGAAGTCCCTAAAATGAAGCCTTCCAGTAAAAAAAACCCAAAAACCATAAAAGAAGGCATCAGATTGAAAGGCGGATGCATGATGATGCAGAAACACTGTTGCTCGACTGCTGCCTGACTGAATTATCAGTTTCAAATCTCAATCTCCTTCACCTCATGTGCTGAACGAATCTTGCACATCAATAAGATAAGCTTTATTTATAGGCGTTTAAAGTATGTTGTAATAGCAGTTGCGCATTTATGAGTGTAAAGAGGCAATGCTTCCTGAAAGTACTGTTCTTTGGGGCACTCACCACAAGTTCCTGTTTTAGGGCCAAACTACTGCTGCTAACGCTCTGTCAGCTCTATACAACGGTGGAGATTGAGGTTTGTGTCTTGTACTTTCTCTAATTGTACAACATTTTGAAATGTGTCAAAAGAGCACCAAGAAGGTGTTTAGAGCAATGTTAAGTCATGAGTTAAACCTGATATACAGCTGTCTTTGTTTTAGTTTCTTCCCCCTTGGATTCCTACAGAGGCTGAGAAAAAGTGTCCAACAAAGTTTGCTCAGTCAGTGAGAGCTGTCATGGCAAAGTAAGCATACAGTTTTAGGTCATTTCCTTACTGGCTAGATATAATACTATCTGGACCAACGTCTGTGTATGTTTTGCTAGGTCTCTGGGCCTTCCAGTCACAGACCACACTTATGAAGACTGCCGTCTGATGATAGCAGCTGGAGAATTGACCCTGCCTATGGAGACAGGACTCGTTGAGTTTACCAAGATCAGCAGGAAATTAAAGTACGGCAGTATGCATTACACATTCATTCATTTATATATATATAGTGTATATATATATATATATATATACACACACACACACACACACACACACACACACACACACACACGTAAGTACTTTTGTAAGACACATATATAATATTTTTTTCCTATAAATATCCTAGGACTGGTAAGTCTTAAGATTCACAAAATAAAAGCCTATTGCAGTCATTAAGCTTTTTCTGTTTCTATTGAAAAATCAGACTTAAATGGGACAATTTAAAGAAGGATTTGGAGAGTTTTGCAAACATAGCCTGTTCGTGCAAAGGTGGAAGGATCACAATTGAAGAATTTGCCAGCTTCCTAAAACTACCCATCAGCCAACCTCTGAAGGAGCTCTTCGCTCTGTTTGATAGGGTGAGCTTTATTTTTCAAAAACTCAAAAGATGTGAATGTTTAAAACAAGAGGCATTATTCATTTCATTAAATTGTTTATCTCAGGTCTCATCTACAGTGTGGCCTATTTAAAACAGGTTTTTTTCTGTCTTTCTGTAGGATGGTGATGGCACCATTGATTTCAGAGAGTATGTCATTGGTGTCACGGTTTTGTGCCGACCGGCAAATACCGAGGAAGTAATTCAGACTGCTTTTATGGTAATGATGTCAACTTATCACAGTCAAAACTTAAAGAAAAACACCACCGTTTTTTTAATATTTTACTATGTGCTTCCCTCAACTTAGACAAATTAATACATACCTCTCTTTTCTCAATGCGGCACTTATTCATTATACAGCCCGTCCATTTAGCCTTGCACCATTCATTGCTTAGGATCCTAACAGGGATGAATTTAGAAATACACCAAACACTTCCAAATTTAAAGACTTGAGTAGTTACACGAGTAAGTATGGTGGCACAAAATAAAACGTGGGGATTTGTAAAGCGGATAAAAAATGAGAACTATATTATATGGCTGAAGAGCACTTCGTTTGCAGCACTTCGACTTCGGGTGCAGTAACATCATCACTTCTTGACCTCGGATGTTTGAGCAAGAAGGGGGAGTTCTCAGGAGTGATGATGTTACTGCACCCGAGGTGGAAGTGCTGCAAACTACGTGCTTTTCCGCCATTCAATATAGTTATCACTTTTTATCTGCTTAAAAATAGCCATGTTTTATTTTGTGCCACCATACTTACTCATGTAATAGTCTTTAAATAGGGAAGACATGGAATTGTTTGCTGACTTCTAAATTCCTGTTTGGATCTTAATGAATGAATGGTGCTAGGCGTAATGAATGCACTGTACAACGATTAAGTGCAGGCATTGAAAAAAGAGAGATACTGTATGTATTAATTAGTCTAAGCTTTAAAATAGTATGAATTGATTTGCAAAACCACGTTGTTTTAACCTCATGCTGCATTTTTTCAGTGAAGTGGTGTGGTTATGTGCAGTTAACCCATGGCAGCCTATAGTAGTCGTGGTTAACAGAAAACTGAAACTAGTGTATAAAAAGAAACCGCATGCTATAAGACATCAGTAGAGCAAATTGGGGGAAATCAGAGTAATGTGAAAATGTCATTCATGCTTGTGAACTCTCTGTGTAGCTTTTCGACATTGATCAGGACAACTGTATTACGCAAGATGAGTTCAGCGGTTTGCTACGTTCTGCTCTTGGAGTGTGTGATCTTGATGTCAGCAGTCTCTTCAATGAGATCGATGCAGATGGATCTGGACACATCACTTATGGTATGTTTGCCAAATTTAGCAATGAGATTTTTCTTGCCCTCGTCTTAACTGGCATCCACAGCATTTCTCAGCTTCTCTCTCTCTCTCTCTCTCTCTCTCAGATGAGTTCTGTACATTTGCTCTCACCCACCCTGAATATGCCAAGCTCTTCACCACCTACATCGAGTTACAGCGATACCAGGCTCTCCAGAGCGAGCACTCTGAATATAACGGCTTTTTTCATTGCTCTCATCATGATGATCTCCAAGAGAACAGCACCTCGGAAAAAAAAGACGACTGACACGGAAGGAGAAGGTGAAGCCACAATGAAACTCAAGAAAGGCATTCAGCTCTAAGATTAAAGTTCTGACACACCATCTGAAAATGTGCCTTTAGCTTGGGTGGAGTGATATCCGTACAAGCACATGTGCAGTTATATAGTTCCGTAGATATTTTATAAACTATTTAATGTCTATTTAAATGCTTTTGGATCAGTGTTTACAAACTGCGAATACTGGATGTATGTATGAATATGCTATAACAATTATTTTCCTGTGGCAACACAAAATGTTGTTTTATTCTAATTAGGTTTTTTATATAATGTTTGTAGCTTAAACTTCATTTTTCATTATTTGCCGTTTATATCTTCTTTAAATAATAAAAAAGAAAGTGATAAAATGCATGGATGTCTTTATTGAATTCTTTGCATCAAGGTCTCTTTTTTTGTTCAAAACTTTGTGTTTTTCTTCCTAAAAAATGTGTATATATTAAAAAAGTGCTTTAAAAGAGATTTCTTATACATAATTCTCAAACAATAATTTCGTTCTCCAACCCTTTCTCTGTGCTGAGGGACTTTGGTGCAGTACGTGTGTTTGTAATCAAAGGTTTTGCTTTGCATGTTGTTTTTATTTGCATTCCGATCGAGAGGAGATGTTGCTGAGTTAGCGTTCTGTCCCTGCTGCTAGTTAAGCCTAATACTCTGTTGCATCCACTGAAAATAGGCCAATTTGTGAGCAAACAGGCAACACAACACGCCCACAACAGCATGCACCAGGGGGGTTGGTTCCAAATGATCCCTCTGCAGTGGTATTTATTTAGCAATGCAGGGTGCAATTACGATTTTTTTGTTAACACAGCAAAGATAGCGTATTTTTGCTATTTACAAAAATCCTTTGAAATTCAACTATTATTTGTTGTGCCTTTTATGTTTGGCTGAATATACACATGTTTAAAGAGTTTTACACTTTGAATATTATCAAGAGACATGGTAGAAAAATTGCTGAAACAACCTAACAAATACCCAAAAACATAAACCCTCCACTAGGTGTCAGCAGCCCCCAGTTTAAAATCTGATTGCCCTTTGGAGTCTGTTTGCAATAAACTGTGTTTTGAGGAAGGATAAACTGTGGTTTGTAGTTAAGAAATTAAGGCCTAGGGATTGTAAAGTAGATGTTATCTTAGTTTAGTTAACACAAAAATTGTTATGATACCCATCTATGTGTCTGCATGTTTCATTGCTGGGTATGTTTTAGGAAAAAAGTGGAAAGTTTAAAGGTGCCAAAGAATGCATTGAAATATGTTAAATTGTTCTCTGATATCTAAATAGAAGGCATATGGGTTAATTAGTTGTAAAAATTATCCAGAGACTGTTTAATATGTCCATTTACAACCCTAGGATTTACCTTTAGAATGATATAGTCTATTATTACATCATTTGAAAGGTCATGAATAATAATGTTGAGCTCTGTTTTACAGAGCAGCTCCTTTTTAGCTCTGTGTGTGTGTGTGTGTGTGTGTGTGTGTGTGTGTGTGTGTGTGTGTGTGTGTGTGTGTGTGTGTGTGTGTGTGTGTGTGTGTGTAAATAGACCTTATGTTTGGTCAGACGAAGATACAGAATTTGAGGAATTATCAATTGTTTGGAAAATGTTTTTTCAGTATAGACCTGCAAAACATAACTGTAACGTCAATAATAGAACTTCGACCTAAACGCTAGCATATAGCATTTACTAGCTAGTGGTGGCTCACGCATCTTGTTAAAATACGAGCCTGTTGCAGACGCTTCAAAGGGGTTTATGATAAAAGAGACGCTCACGTTTGCTACGGTTGGCTGGCCGCCACTGTATATAACGACAACTTGTTTTTACCATTGTTACAACACTGTACTTAATTTAATGTGTAATTTCATTTTGGGGATGTACATTACGACTTTAACGTTACAGTCGGTGTGATGTTGAGATTGGCCTGTTTTCCAGCTGTCTTGCCTGCACAAGGTTTACATATGAAGGAGGAAACAATCATGTTTGAGGCTCATGAAATGTCACAACCATGTTTAGCGCTAAAATAGGGTATGCAATACACTCACCTAAAGGATTATTAGGAACACCATACTAATATTGTGTTTGACCCCCTGTCACCTTCAGAACTGCCTTAATTCTTTGTGGCATTGATTCAACAAGGTGCTGAAAGCATTCTTTAGAAATGTTGGCCTATATTGATAGGAAAGCATATTTCAGTTGATGGAGATTTGTGGGATGCACATCCAGGGCACGAAGCTCCCTTTCCACCACATCCCAAAGATGCTCTATTGGGTTAAGATCTGGTGACTGTGGGGGGCATTTTAGTACAGTGAACTCATTGTCATGTTCAAGAAATGATTCGAGCTTTGTGACATGGTGCATTATCCTGCTGGAAGCAGCCATCAAAGGATGGGTACAAGGTGGTCATAAAAAGATGGACATGGTCAGAAACAATGCTCAGGTAGACTGTGGCATTTAAACGATGCCCAATTGGCACTAAAGGGCCCAAAGTGTGCCAAGAAAACACCCCCCACACCATTACACCACCAGCAGCAGCCTGCACAGTGGTAACAATGATGGATCCCTGTCGTCATTCTGTTTTCGCCAAATTTTGACTCTACCTTCTGAATGTCTCAACAGAAATCAAGACTCATCAGACTCTTTCCAGTCTTCAACTGTCCAATTCTGGTGAGCTCGGGCAAATTGTAGCCTCTTTTTCCTATTTGTAGTGGAGATAAGTGGTACCCGGTGGGGTCTTCTGCTGTTGTAGCCAATCCGCCTCAAGGTTGTGAATGTTGTGGCTTCATAAATGCTTTGCTGCATACTTAGGTGGTAACGAGTGGTTATTTCAAAGTTGCTCTTCTATCAGCTTGAATCAGTCGGCCCATTCTCCTCTGACCTCAAAAAGGCATTTTTGCCCACAGGACTGTCGCATACTTGATGGTTTTCCCTTTTCACATTATTCTTTGTAAACCCTAGAAATAGTTGTGCATGAAAATCCCAGTAACTGGGCAGATTGTGAAATACTCAGACCAGCCCGTCTGGCACCAACAACCATGCCACGCTCAAAATTGCTTAAATCACCTTTCTTTCCCATTCTGACATTCAGTTTGGAGTTCAGGAGATTGTCTTGACCAGGACCACAACCCCTAAATGCATTGAAGCAACTGCCATGTGATTGGTTGATTAGATAATGCATCAATGAGAAATTGACCCGGTGTTCCTAATAATCCTTTAGGTGAGTTTATGCACTGCATGGGGCGCACACAAGAGGGGGCACCATTGAGCCAAAATATTTTTTTAAATGAATGTGTAAATGAGTGAAAAATAAAACAAATAATACAAAATGTATTTGTTAAATATAATTAAATTAATTTTCTATGACATTTTAAATAAGTTATACGTTAAAATATGATTTTATTATATCAAATGTCAACCGCTGACCCTCAACACAGACAACACAGTTACGTAACCCCAAACTGTTTACTGGCATTAATACAATTGTGTATGTAAAAACCAGGTTAGAAAATTTAAGGGGGTTGCCAATATGTATTATTCATCTATGCCTAGGTAAATACAGTTTTCCATTCTATGGCACCTTTAAAATGGCCCTATTTGATGTAGCATAAGTTAATTTACACCCAGTAGTTGGGTTTGTTCATATTTTACTCAACCATGGGTTTAAATGAATTGTTTCGGAGTGTTTAGGTCTGTATCCAGACATCTATCTATCCATCCGCTCAACAGTTCAAATAAATATCTGATGCTTTAAACATACAGTACATCTGGATTGGTGCTGATGCACATGTATAAAATATCTAATTTGTAATTTTATGGACATATATTTTGTCACTCAATGGTCACAAGTGATTATGAAGTATTAAAACTAAGGTCAAAGGTCATGCTACACTGATCTCCTTAGATGTTTTAACTTTAGTTTGAATTGAATTTCATTTGTTAGTCCTAATGCTTCCTAGCAGCACTCTTACCAGTTTTGGGACACAGTCAAAGAGCATTTTCATCTGCAGTAGTTCTATCAGTTATAAATTATAAAGGAGATTAGAAACATTCAGCACTAATGGCAAACAAGTTCATTATGAAGCGCTTTGATATAGCCTACTATAATGCTAAGTTGTGGTATAAAAAAAGTTACACATTATTGGACGTCCTTTACGGCATCAAAGAAAGAGAATATGTAATGAGTGCTGTCAATATGAAATCATCAGAGGGCAGGTCAGGGACGATTATAGTGATGATATCCTATGAGAAGCTAATATTCTCTTTTGTCAGACACAACAGGATGAAGAATGAGATTGCACTCACTTCATTAAAGCCCTGCTGCTCCACACACTGCGATAACCAGCTGTGATTTCCACCGTCAATTTGTTGTAACCTTTTCAAACAAGAAGGGGGCATTTCATTTTAATCACAATTGATGAGATTGCATGGAATCAATTAAGTCACATTGTTATTACTGTTTCTCGCTCTTTCAAGCTCACGCTCTCTCTTTCCCTTTATTTTGTGCACGATATTGCTGCACTCATTTTTTTTCAGCCTGAGGTGAGTCTGCCTAGTCAAATTGTGGACAATCAGTCCAAGTAATCGGGTTTTATTTGCAAACACTAAACAAGCATTAGCTGTCAGGGCTTTGGTTGGGCGGTCTATGTTGGAACAGATGAGGGGGCTGATCATGGGCTCATCTGGAAAGGTCAGTGCCGACAGGCTGGGTGGCTAATTGACGAGTTGTAAAATCTCAGACACCTCAGTAACTCTTATTACATGCATAGACAACGTATGTAGCAAATACTTGACGGAGACTGTATCATGTTGCTGTTTTCTTTTCTCTTTCGATCTGCTACACTTTTAAAAACTAAAAAGATTCACAATGCAATAGATTTACCGTTTTTGGCCGAATGGTTCCTTAATTAAAAACCTTTAACATCCAAAAACCATTTCTGTTTCACAAAAAGTTCTTTGTCAGATAAGGGTTCTATAGACTATGAAAAGGTATAAAAGAAATGGTTGACCTTTTAGTCAGATGTTCTTTGAGGAACCACAAATGGTTCTTCTATAGCATCACTGTGAAGAAGCTTACACTGTAAAAAAAATCCGTAGAAATTTGCAGCTGGGTTGCCGGTAACTTACCGTAGATTTAAATTTATGTTATTACTGGCAACATTTTGTTCAAAGTTAAATGAAAATTAAACATTTACAAGTCTTTGTCTTTACAGAATAAAACTAGAAAAACAGCATCAAGCAAAACATTCTGGGAAACAAAATCTGAAGCAAAAAACAGAAAAAGTTTGATGATGATTTCTGGTTCCCAGAATGCTTTGCATGAGGCTGTTATTGTATAGTTTTATTCTGTAAAGATAAAGACTTCTTAGTATTTAAAATGTATTTAACTTTTAACAAACTCTTGCCAGTAAATAACATAAATTTAAATATACAGTAATTTACCGGCAACCCAGCTGCAATACCATTGTAATTTCTACGGATTTTTTACAGTGTATATTTTAGCTTTAAATCATTGCCTACATTAAATTACATTACATTTCTTTCTGTATGTTCGTCATTTGCTTACTATGGTAGAGTGCTAATGTCCACAGAGCAAAAGGCCCTGACATTGGCTGAAAGCATTGTAAAACTCTTTTCAGATGAAGCACATAAACCACACATTATCCTTCTTTTAAATACTGGACGAAACCATGCTGATGTTCTCAACTCTGCCCTCTAAAACAATAAATGCAATACACTGTAGACACTTTAATCCTCACATGACATATTTTGATTGCATAAATGTTCATTGTGAAAAGAACAAGAGGTGGATGTGAAAAAAGTTTGTATATGGATTATCCTATCAAGAGAGCTTCTGTAAGTCATGCAGGCTTTTAAGAGAAGATATGCTCTGGACTGTATGTATTTTTAAAAGTTCAAGTTCTTCCTGATCCCATTTTTCACACTTTAGTTAGTGTGTAATGTTGCTGTTAGAGCATAAATACCTGCAAAATGATGAAGCTCAAAGTTCACTGCCAGGCGATATATTTTCTTTAACAGAATTCGACTTTCAAAGCCTACAGCGAATGGCTGGTTTGGACTACAGCCCTCTATTTCCCGATTGAATGACGTCAATAAAACAGCACTATAGAGATAAGTAAATTGTGTGAAAAATACCGTGTTTTTTAACACGTGAAACATGAACACATGTTATATTGTGCACTGTAAACACAGTTAGAGCTTCAAAACACAGGAAGAACAGGACCTAGGGACTAAAGGGAGGATGCCGCCTTGTTTTAGTTATCACATAGGTTGATTCATTTAAAACTTATCTATGTGTCTGGGCATCTATTCATTAGTTCATCTCTGCTTATTTATCCTAGTTATCTATTATTTCTGAAAAATGCCCTGCGTTGTAGAAGATTTGTGTTTCTTTCATTTACCAGATTCGCGCCAATACCTATTGGGGTGATAATGTGATGGGTTTTATTTTATAACGTAATTGCATGTTTAACATTTAAGATATTTCTCTCTGTGGACTGGTCTAAATATCTGAATCATGGAAATTTAGTTTCACCAGTGTTTTGTAAAAAAAAATTATGCACTACCTCATAGATGGGCAGGTGTACAGGCTGAGTAAAATTTTACTGTTTTTAAACTTCTTAAGTTAACAGCATCTTAAATCATTTAAACTAATCATAACATTATTATGAGCTATATACTGTGACAGGAGTGATATTTCTGATAAAACAGAATACTCAATAAATTGAATCTAATTTTAGTTCAGTCTCTGATCGTGGTGATATTAGAAATACAGTAGGAGTTCAGAAGAGAAGTTGCTGCTTTGTAAAGCATCTTGTGCTAATCTTTCATCCGCTCTTTTATTTATCAAACCATCATGATTTTTCCATTATTATTATTTATGTACATTTATCTCATGCTGACAAATAAAAGTCTTGAAGCACTGTCTCTCCACAACTTCTGTTGGGATCTGTAACAAATGCATTTCTGTCCTTCCCTTGTACTGTACTGTTGCCATACCGGTTGTGACGCACAGATCAATTTATATTGACATCTAGTTTAATTGAAAGCTGTATGCTACTAGTTTTAGCAGACAAGAATACCTTCACAATTGTCTGCCTATTCTGTTCAGCATGCCAAAAATGTACATCCCTCCAGAATAATACATCCCTTTTCAGAATAGTGTTAATAAAATAGCTAATGTTCAAATAATTTCATTTTCTTATTGGAAAATTAAGTATTACTCATAATGTTATTGAAATTTAGGTTTCCAGTCAACAGTCCACAAGTCTGGCATCTGCTTAACTTATTTAGTTATAGATCGTTTACAGTTGGCCTACATCAGGCCTAATCTGGCTATACTAAATGAGCATTAAAATGCTCAAGAAGGGATCAATTAAAACTTTAACATATAGCCTCCAAACTATTTCAGGTAAGCATGATGCATTCAAAGTAATTTGAAAAACGAGTAAGTAGGAATGCAATGTATGATTTTTGAATATCAAACTTTTACCATTTAATACACTATCCTGGCTCAATGTCAATCTACAATAAGGATCAATGCTCTAAATCAAATGTTGCATGGTAGTGACAAACATCTAAACCACAAAAAATACATTCATTAAAAATGAAAGAGCACAACCTAATCTGCTGATGCTAATGACCACTGTCCTTAGACCAGATGACCCTACAGTATATTTGTATTTTGTATTGATTTGTCAGGGATTACTTTGGTTATTATTCGGTATTTACACAGAGCCCTGGCACAATCAGTCATCTAATTAGTATGGGTTTTATCCTTCTTAAATGTGTAACTTATATATAGTGTGTGTTCACTAGAAATATTTCAGAATTTTAAATAAGAGTAATTTACTCCACTGAATTGCATATTAGGGCTTCCATCAGATGTGATGTAGATAAGAATTGAGGAAAGATTTTGATTAAATGAATTTCCAGGAATCATTACACCCTGAACTGGATAAAAGCTTGATCATACTATATGCATGCAGGCGTGTGTTGATGTAAATAATGCTGTGGATGCTCCTGATTCTGTAATTTCCATTACGAGAAAGGATCCTGCTAAGCGAAGCTTCATACAAGATAATACCACTGTTTACTCTCATCAGATGGATCTAATTGCAATATTGATGCAGAATATGCAAATATCCTTCGTGATACTAGGAAATGTGGTTTGTTCTAAAGGTGACCTTCTTTATCATCATCCTCTCCAATATGTCTGGCATCACCCTGAAATAGAAAATAGAGATTCCAGCTTCTTTGAAAGAAGAATGTGTTAATGAACGCATAAATCAGACTCTAAAACCCTATTTCTTACTTTTGTTATCTAATCTAGACCAGAATATGTACAAAACTGCACAAAAACAGGCCTGTAAAGGTTTCATAAAAGAACCGCTGGAGAGCTTTAAGGGGACATTCATTGACTTTAATGGGATGAACTGATCGCCCATATCTAATAGAAATCGTCGCCTTTGGCTAAAGCGGGTGTGGAATTGGATTACACATGGAACACAATGCTTTTACTGCTTCTAAGAAAACAACTAATTGAATCTATGAAGAAGAGAAAAGAAACAGGCAAGAGGAAATAAAAACAGACTTTACTGGTGGGAGACAGATTTAACGTAATTGTAAAAATGTATGTTTCTGATTTGTAATTTAACCTATTACAAACTTCCACACGTAAATTAACATAATTCAATTCGTCTTGTGTTTGGCTTCAAAACTCTAAAATGTCTTGTAGCTAAATAATCTACATATTTATGCAGACGCGTTTATCCGCGCACTTTTTTAACATGCGTGTTTCCTGAGCATCGAACCGCTCCCTTTGCGTAACTACCTCAGCTCCACCAGCTGAGCTACAGAAACAACTAAGCTCTAAAGCCTACATATCTGTCGCATATAATACGGGTCGGTGGCTGATCTATTTGTTAAGGATTTATATTTGAGAAAACTTTTCCGACTGAATGTTAAAAGACGCAATTAAGGTGGTGAATCCAGCGGTGGTGCGCACAGTGTTTGGATGAAGAGCGCACGCTCAGGGGGCGGAGGGGAAAATATAAACATGAAGAGGATGATGTTCATATAGAAACAATCACGTGGATAAACTCCGTGTTGTTTTAAATGCTCACAATTTATAGCCTCTGGCTTGTAGGGAGGGGAGAGTAAAACTTGTATGCGGAGCGGCGGGCTCTCATTTTCGGAAGCGAGCGGGTGGGACGGATTATGGAGGGACCCTTCAGATTGACAAGTAGGCTACACACTCCTCTTTACTATTACACATTTACGCGCTGAAAGGGAAGCAACTTCACTTCACTCAGATATAGTTATTCCTTGTAGCTACTTGCTTGTAGGGAAATGAATCGAGGGATTGTCATCTAAAAGTTTTCTTTCTTGTTTGGAGAAATAAAAATGCCTTTGCGCATACAGTAGGTTGCAAACCGTTTGGCGCAAGTTCGGTTATTAACAGTGTTACGCTTTTTTAGTGCATTTTATTGATTGGCTATAAAGATGCTGTGCTCTCTCGTCATGCGATATTACAGCAATAAACTTTTACTCATTTTCTCTAACAGCTAATGAAATCTCCATCTTACTGCTGCTGTAGCGTTTTCTATTTATCATCATCACCACAGCATCATCATCAGCATCATCATCGTCAGTGCGAGCGGCGCGCACCTCACTTACTCCACATCCTCGGGGCCACGAAAGAGCAAGGGCGCAAAGATGAACATCCAGGTCGTGCCGGAAAACAACCTGTCCGTTTTGGCCCCGTTGAAACAGTTTAACGTGGAGAAAAAGGAAGTGGAGCTGATCCTGTTGAAGGAGCAGAACGGGGTCCAGTACACGAACTCCTCTATCGTGGCATCTCCGAGCTCCCGCGACTGCACCTCCGGATCTGCGGATAATGAGGACAGGGAGGAGTGGGGCAAGAAACTGGACTTTCTGCTTTCTGTCATAGGCTTTGCCGTGGACCTGGCAAATGTGTGGAGGTTCCCCTACCTGTGTTACAAAAACGGTGGAGGTAGGATCACTTTTCCATGACATGCTCCATTGATTTATTTCTGAGGGTCACTGCATTACAGTGGTCACGTTATACAACCATTAAAAGAACATCATATATATTAGGGGGTCGTTACTGAGAACTGAAAAATAACTTTTGTTTGCAAGGGTCATAACAGTTTGAGAAGGACAGTTCAAACCTGTGATTCCAACATTTTGTACTAGTGTCATGAATGTAGTTAACTTCTAAGCTATTGTTTAACAGTTTCATAGTTAAACAATTATGAGTTGCTCAATGTAGTTGTCACAGAGATTTTTGTAACAGAAATGTGTTTATGTCTATCACAGAAACAACTTTTTTATGTAAATATGTATAAATACTTAAACACATTTTAGTCAGTGGTGGTTGTCACCTACCATTTTACTAAAGAAACAACAACAAATTTACCTGATATATATAAAAAACCAATAGGATTGTCAGTTTATATAATGAAAAACAACTGGCTAGAGCAATGTAAACAGACATATTAATATGTATTAGGCTATGTATGGAATGGATTACATAAGGGTAGATTTCCAGCAAATTCATTTTGAAGACAGGTGACACTTAAAACACTTTGGCTAAAAGTGGCACAAGGTTGATCAATCTTTAAAAGATTCAGACAGTTTTTTTAAAAAGTAACAGGTTTCCTACAACATCATTTTACTTTACACCTACTTTTACACCATGAAGAATTTTCTGAAAGAAACTTTCATGCAAAATAAAGTGAAGTTGTAAAGATCTGTGATATTGTAAACTCCACATTTATTCATTTTGTAAAAGGATATAATGTGTCCCCATGCAGGTGCCTTTTTGATCCCATACATTCTGTTCCTGTTTATTGCTGGGATGCCACTGTTTTACATGGAACTTGCCCTGGGTCAGTATAATAGAGAGGGGGCAGCTACTGTTTGGAAAATCTGCCCTATATTTAAAGGTAGGATGAAAATCTATACATGTCTAATTAAAGTGACAAAAACGTTACAGAGAAACAATGTAGCATGTAACGCATGCCATACGTTCAATGTAAATTTACACACAAAGCATACAGTAACTTTATTAACTTCATATCACAGCCAACAGGTCTTAAAACAGATGAAGTGTTTGATAATATTATACTGTAATATATGATGCATGCTGCTTTCCTCCTCAGGTGTTGGCTACACTGTGATCATCATAGCTTTGTATGTGGGCTTTTACTACAATGTCATCATAGCTTGGTCACTTTATTACTTATATGCCTCATTGACGAATGAGCTACCCTGGCTCAAATGTGGCAACTCGTGGAACAGCCCTAACTGCACAAACCCAGAACGCATTAATGGCACCTTTTTGGGGAACGGGACAACCTACGCCAAATACAAGAACACACCTGCAGCTGAGTTCTACGAGTAAGTCCCTTGAAATTACATTCTTACGTAAATTCTTGCTCCAGTTTATCTTCAGAAATGTCTGAGAAATTAGCATTAGCATTAATATTATCATTTTCGTGCACAATTGTGTGACATAGTTTTATAGCCACTTTTTGGATATAAAACATTACATTGTTCAGGTAGTGTTTTGTAGGGGTAGCAGAAAGCATGGGACGTTTGCACACTTTTGGATATGTAAGCCTTTGTGTGTGTGTGTGTGTGTGTGTGTGTGTGTGTGTGTGTGTGTGTGTGTGTGTGTGTGTGTGTGTGTGTGTGTGTGTGTGTGTGTGTGTGTGTGTGTGTGTGTGTCTGTCTGTCGGCTGTCAGCTTATGAAATCTGTTCTTGTAGATGTAGTTTTTTGTGTGTATGGTAGAAAAACACATTTGAAACATGGCTTTTGCTCTGTTAGGATATGTTTTGGACATTTGTTAAAGGTCCCATAACACACAGTTTCTGACAAACTCATGGTAATCTTGGGTACCTATAGAATAGTTTTGCATCCTTCATATCTCCAAAGAGTCTTTTGTTTGGTCAAATTGAGACCCCTGTCTTATGTGCTGATTGCCAGCAAAACAGACATTTGATACAGTTTTACTTATCGCCTGCGTTTCCGACTCATGACCAGGACTTTTATCGCGGGAACCGTTCCCAGTAGTTTTAAATGATCTGCAAATCCAGGGTCGAACTGGGCCTTTTTTATAAAACATTTGTCACCGAAATACTGGGAACAAACTAACACTCTTCCATAACTCGTTTCTTCCTCTGAAAATTATGGATTCTATGGGAAGCTGAACAAGGTTTCCCTCACAAATAAAAACACACTTCTTTGGTGACATTGATTTTGTGAGCTAAAAAATAAATCTATCTGAACCAAGTCCTATGCCCACAACTTTCATAATGATGGAAGTGTTTGCTCTCGTTGGCGCTTTTGGTGAGAAGTGCCCATACAAGGACTTACACTGCACCTCCGCAAGTTGTGACGTAACAGATTCAGTTGTCAATAAAACCCTATCGAAGAGTATTTGTCACAAAAATGTCAATCTCAATTTGTCTCAAACATCCAACTGGTTTTTTGAAACGTTCCCTATGTTTAGCATGAGAATATAAAACTAATACCCCATTCACACAGCACTTTGTTCCCAGAATTTTTTATAAAATTGGCAAAGAGAAAGTACGTCCCGTAAAGTGGAACTAGTTACATTGTAGTAACATTCACGGAAAGCAGTCTGTATGAACAATAGGCAGAAACAATGCCGTAAGGTGCATGCCATAGTGAGGATGCGCGTGTTATCACAACCAGAAGTTGCTATCCGCGCTGAAGCTGAGATCATTCACCAGCATGACAGAACAGCGCATCACACGCTCCTTATGATCTTGTCATAAACAAAAATGCACACGCGTGATTTCTTTCACAAGCGAGAATTGACAGATAATTAGCAAACTTTAGACGCTTTGGAAAAAACCTAACAAGTGCAGGACTCTAAATACGTGAAGCTCCAAAAAACTTTACAAACCCTTACAGTGTAATGCATTAGATCCATAAGTATCAGAGCAGTGGCAGCAATATGGATTTTAGTTAGTTAGTAACATCGAAATGCAGTTTGTGATGTAAAACAAAATCTGTTTATTAAAACAATAACTCCAAAAAAACAAGATCTCCTTCATTTAAAATTATTCAAGTTTGTTCATGCCTGTTAGTGCTCTGGCGTGAAACACAGACACAAAGATCTGCTTGTTGGACGTGAATACTTGCTTAACAAAATTTAGGTCAATATAACTAAAACAGGAATGCAAAACCTCTGCCTACAATCTACAATGCCATACAGGGCTATGTAAAACACTCAGTTCCTTAGCTTTTGATGTTGACTGAAAGAAGGCATCCGTTTGCACTTCAAAGAAAAGCAATCCTTTTCCTTGTTTCAGTGAAAATTGGGCTCCTCGTTGTAGTACAAACCAGCGGAATGCCTGGAACAATGAAAAACCTTGATATCTTTGCTGAATTGTTTACAGTCAGGAAAAATAAAAATCAGAGAGACACGTCACCAAATATTGGTATTGATATTTCTTAAGTAAAAAGGTTGTTTAGTACAGACAGTTTAAGTCTAATTACTTGAGTTGTTGCTTAAATCTCACACAAGTTAAGGATTTGGGGTAAAATGGTGCTTTTAAAGATTCAAGGAAACTCTTAATTTTCATTAAAAAGAAAAACGTAAACTCTGGGCAACAGGCTTGCCAAGCCAAACATAGATGTTGAAAGACTGCTAGTAAAAACTACAAACAAAAGGAAGTTTCATAATGGGACTTTAACACTTACCAGTAAAAACATTCAACACGCGAGACAGAGTGCCATACAGATAAATATAATATGTTTAAGCAAAATACAGAAATACGTAATTACATGCTGTTGCTAAATCATAAATTACAGTTCTAACTTGTTTGAACAGTTTCCCAGTACTGCGGTTCCTTGAAATTAGTATAAAAATATTATTATATATTTATAATAAATAAAATGAAAAGGTTTGAATACCAAAATAAGAATCTGTTTTTGGCTATGCTTTCTAGTGTGGTTGTCTGTCTTTTTAAAATACATCCAAGCTTCTTTCCTTGCTATGTTTCTCTCTCGCACTAACTCTTGTACTATCTGTCGGTCTTGTTCTCACTGTCTGCTTCTCTCACTTTCTCCCTCTCCTCTTCGTTTCCCCTCTTTCAGACCACTTTCCTATCGAGCAATGCTTTGAAGTGTCGTTTTCCCAGCTGTCTTCTGTGTGTGAGGGGATGTGGAAAGCTGTCATTTCCTCCACTCTTCCTCCATCGTGTCGCTCTATTATAATAGTCTTCGGCCACCAGTAATCCTGGGATGGCACACAGGGCACTAGAGAACATTCATTACTGTCACACATACAACATACTCACACACTCTGCAGGTGTGCCATACACTGCATATTAGATTAACCAGTGTGCTGCCCAGAATAGCTAAAAATGACAGGGAGAGCCGTGGACCAATCAGAGGAAGAGATGTTGAACCAGCAGCTGTCAGCGCTGTACCTCAATCAGGCCCCTAATAGAGCGCACCAGGTTTATCGGGCTCACATGAATATTCATGCTACACTATTCTCGAAAGCCAACGACAACCAGACAAAAGCAAAAACCAAGTAATATGACAAGCTCAACAAAGCATATGTTCTGAGTTTGTGCGTCACCCACATATCCTTTCACAACACTGTCTCTGCCAGTCTTGACAAGTCTGAGTCCATCACTGTTTGTTGAGAATAATGAACAGTTACTGCGCTGTTGTATTGTTTTACACGGCGGGTGTCCTAAATCGAATTATCCCATCATTACTGAAATCTTGTTAAATCACACACAGTCTCAGATTTAACACTACACTGATGTCATAAAAACAAGACAATTGGATTTTGAGAGATAAAATTTTATTATTTGGAAGAGATTTTAACAATACATATTTATGGCATCTTTAAATAAGAATCCTTCAATAAACAGCAAGGAAATAATACTAAACCTTTAAATGGGTCATTGGTAAGTTAATAGAGTACATTATGTTATTAGCAAGTTTCCATGCTCAGCAGCTACCTAGTCCATACTACTGTACTGTATGTTTAATAATGTGATATAAAAGGCTGCAATCTTATAAAATGTTATTTGTTTTTAACACGTCAACAGACTTCAATAAATCAACCCTGCACTTTCTTGTGCCAGCCAGAACAACCCCTAATGTGTGATTTTATCAGACATTTTGTAATCTTTTACGAAAACAACTCAAATATGGTCCAAAAGAAAGCTGTGATGAGACCCTACAGACACCTCTTTAGGGTCTTTTGTTTGGCTGTGAGTACATAGCTGAGAATATGTTGAAATCGTTGGTATTAGGGTGTAGTTTGGCAAAGACAGGACTTCAGATGAATGAAGAGCTCTTGAGGGAACGTTTGCCAAGATACTCGCCAAATTAATGCAAGTATTTCATTAGAGAGGGCTGCATTCACAACTGTCCTGTCAGAAAGACTTAGAAAGCAGAAGTGTATGAAATTTGGTGGGTAGAAAGATAAATCCGATTAATCTATATTATTTCTGATTATATATAAAAACATGGGACTGGATAAAGCTATCAGAATAAACAAATGGAAACCATAAAAGTAATTTCTCCCTCAATCTTCCTAGTTTTATAAAGTCTAAACTTTTTCAACTGCATGTCACCATCATGCTTTTAAAAGAAAACACCACTGTTTTTCAATATTTTGCTATGTTCTTACCTCAACTTAGACAAATTAATACATTCCTATCTTTTTTCAATGTGTGCACTTCATCTTTGCACACCACATCGTAAATGTGTTAGCATTTAGCCCAGCCCCATTCATTCCTTAGGATCCAAACATGGATGAACTTAGAAGCCATGTTTTTGGCATAAGAGCACTTAGGGTGTTTTCACATATACACTGTTTAGGTCGACCCAAATGACGTGTCGCTCCGAGTACGGTGCGTTTGGGTCAGTGTGAACACAACAGCCGCACTCGGGTGCGCACTAAACGACCGCTCCGAGACCGCCCTAAACAGGTGGTCTCGGAGCGGCTGTTGCCGAACTCTGGGGCGACCCACCTGTGGTGTGAACACTGCTGGACCCCGGGCCGAACCAAATACAGGAAGTTCTCCACATGTTTGAGCCACTGGGCTTTCGTTGTGACGTGAGCCGGGTGTTATATTGTGGGTTAACAACAAACAAGCCAATCCTGGTCCGTTGCATAGAGATTCGCTGTCTCCTTTACGTTTGAGCTGATGATTTTATAAATGCATAGCTGTCCTCCACACACAAATAGTGACATTATGGGCTTTTAGCAAACGGCTCCGTGAGAAAGGCTTTAATAGAACAGCTACGCAATTTCGCGTTAAAACAAAGAAACTTCGCAAAGACGTGCATCGTTTATCTCCACATCTTGATAGCTGCGCTCTCCCTGTCAAGCTGGTTGTCGTGGAAACGTGGGGGTGGTCATGAGACGGTAAGAGCTGTCAGAGACCAATGACAGCGCTGACCGTTGTCACATGGTGTACGGTGCGACATTTCGAGTAAAGTAAAAAATATATATATGTGAACACGGACCGCACTAACTGAAAAATGATACAATGTATTTTGGTGCGCTCCGAGGCCGCACTACGGTGCGCACCAACATATGTGAAAACAACCTTAGTTTGCAGCACTTTGACCTTGGCTTGCAGTAACATCATCACTCCTGACCAGTGTTGGGGAAAGTTACTTTTTAACTCTTTCACCGCCAGCGTTTTTAAAAAAAGTTGCCAGCCAGCGCCAGCGTTTGTCATGATTTTCACCAAAGTTTAATGCCTTCCAGAAAATGTTCTTCTTTAAATATATAAACATACAATATACCAAATGAAAGAACAGACCCTCTGCTTTCAAAAAAAAAACTGTTTCATCCTACCTTTAGTGGTTCTTTTGCAATCAGCTTTTGAATATGGGTAGGTTTTTGCAAAAACACCATATTTTGAGCAAAAAGCAGAGATAATTCCATTTTTGTGACGGACTTTTCATAGAGATCCGATTCAGAGCGATCTTTAAAACAGACACGGACATGCAGCCGCTTGCCATAGGGCAATACCTCCGGTTTTAAAAAGTTGTGGAAGGGCGCCACCTGGTGGATAATAGCGGTATTGCGGAAAGACGGAAAATCTCGTCATTGGCGGGGAAGCGTTTTCTCTTAATTGACGAGATATCTCGTCAATGGCGGGGAAAGAGTTAAAGTAATGCATTACAATAATAAGTTACTCCCCAAAAAAGTAACTAATTGCATTGCTTAGTAACTTTTCATGGTAAGTAATACTTACGTTACTTTTTAAGTTACTTTTGCGTTACTTTTTCTTACTTGGCTGAGGCTTGATCGATTTTAAATCGAAATCGATCAAAATTATGTCACAACCTCGAACTTCGAATTAAAAAATTATTTAAAAACCGAGAATCGAATCGTGGCATCAGAATCGAAAATGTAATCGAATCGAGAATTTGGAGAATCGTGACACCCCTAGTATTAATAAAACTAAAACATAGTAAAAATATTGAAAAACGGTGGTGTTTTCCTTTAAGCATGCCACTGTTCTGTCTGTAGATTGTAAGTAGTTGGGTCTTCTTTTCCAGTGATTTTATTACATTACAGTGTCATAATCTCACTATAATCTGTTATTAAAACTATCGTCTGCAAAGTGAAAGATTAGTAAAGAAATGCACTATGTAACATAAAGTGTAAGTAAGCTTGTTTATGATATTATTTATTCTCCTGACCACTGGTCACCAATCCTGGTCCTGGAGGGCCGGTGTCTCTGCAGAGTTTAGCTTCAACCCTAATCAAACACACCTGAAGCAGATAATTAAGGCGCTTTATTATGTGTGTTTGATTAGGGTTGGATCTAAACTCTGCAGAGACACCGGCCCTCCAGGACCAGGATTGGCGACCACAGCTCCTGACAGAAAAAAAACACAGAGAGTGGATTAAAGGTCAAGCTGTAGCAGGACAAGCAGGTCGGCAGATCCCAGCGGGTTATTGGTAATAATGACGCAAATCGGAGATGTCAAACAACCGGAACCACTGGTCTGGGATTGGACCCTCTCCCATCCCTAAGGCCCAGGGGTCTGTCTGGTTTTCCTATTCTTCATTAGCTGAGCAATGATGGTTTCATCACCCATTTATCTCTTGTTTATCTGCAGGACAGAATTAGTTTTTTGACGGATTCCCGAGACGCCTGGCTTAACCTCTTTCATGCTTTAAAGCTGGGATGCAGTTTTCCCCATATATAGACATCATAGCTGGAGATGAAATCAGTCCAGGTCCTTTATTGTCATTGTCATCTAAATGAGCTATGACATATTACACAGAAAAACGTACATATGGGAGATTACGTGATGAATTTAAAATACGACTCATTTAGCATGACACGTTTGGGTCTTTAAGCAAGCAGAGATGGATGAATTCTGCTTTATAAATCTAGAAAGTGTCCCTTGTACAGTATGTCAACATCACTAAAGCAAGAATTCATGGTTTTTCAAAGAGAACAGTATTATACTGCTCGGAAAGAATGATTACACCAAAGCTCTGGTTGTACTTTAGGGGCTTGTTTATAATTTAAGAACAATGGCCTTTACTGTTTCTGCTCTTTGAACCTCACTGGGAGGTGCGGCACTGGAATTATTTAGGTTTCATTCTACAGAGACTCTTTTTAGGGGGCGTATACAGATACAATATTTTGTGGAAAGACAGAACCTAGCTATTCGTCACTGCTGAGAAACCTAACATTTCCATCATAATTCATACTTTTTTCCTTTATGCAGCCATAAATTGCTAGAAACATTGGTCATCCCTCTTGGGAGGCCAGAACCTGGGGAAGACATAGGGCTTTATGGGTAATTTATTATTTGGCAAATCATTTGAAGTGACAAGCACAGTGTGTGTGTGTGTGTTTGCGTGCAAGAGAAACTACAGTACATTCACAGCCATAAAATAAGAGTGACCATAACCATAACATATAAAGCGCATAAAAGTGGTTAAGAATGTTCTACAATAACAAGACAAGTTTCTGTAGGCAGAGTTATCCTAGACAAAATTCTGTGTTAAAAGATTCTCCGCTAATAATAAAAGATTATTTATCAAATCCTTAAACTAAACGTTTAAACTTTTCCTTTAAAGGTCAAGACTTTTAAATATATGACTTGGGAGACTGATGGTAGACTAAAATAACATGACTCCAAGAAACATGACTTCCAAGAAATGAGTACATATCCTGCATTTGATGTAAATCAGGGTGAATATTTCATGCCGCTTTAGTTATTTTCCACACATGGTCATAAATAATAATTAGATGACATAGCATTTGACCAGGAGACCTAACGCATTGGCAAAAAGGCAGGCTCTAGCCAAATTTATTTGTCTTTGCGGCTGTTTAAACCCGGTATTAAGATGCGTTTTGGATCGGATCCCAAGTGAACGAGAGAGACACATTCATGTTTACACCTGGTATTTTAATCCGTCTCTTGTGTCCACTTTCAGACACTTCTGTCCTGATTACTTAGGGGGTGGTCTGTGAGCAATTCCCTCTACTGTTTAAACGTGAGCTGGAGAAATTAAGGGTTTGAACTGATGCAAAATAATTCCAGAATAAAGTCAGAGTCTGTGTTGTTAGTAAACATGATGCACAGAGTTTTGTATGTGTATATGTAAGAGCTTTCTCTGATATTTCAGAGCAATTAATGAAATAAACTCTGCAACTTTCACATGCTCACAAACTAAAAACAAAAAAAAAAGAGGCTGAGGAGCTGCTTCAGTTTTATCAATGAAAGCCTTAAGATTGCCATGTACCCTGCGTGTTCACGCTAATAGTCATGTGCTAAGTTAAAATATTGTGCTCGATAAGATCATTAGACGAAGAGTAGGCAGTGGTTTGTGGCTGTTCGAACATATTCGACCACATAAGCTCTGTATTGAATATTTCTGGATAGTAATGTGTGTGTTAGCTTAGAAATGGTAAAAAATTGTCAAACTGGCCCCAGGCTGTCACTGGGACAGTAACATTTAAAAAGATCCTAATATGTAGCAAATATGTGTACATTTGGTACCAACATGTACCTCTGAGGTACTTACTTGCACTCCATGGTACAAGTATGTATCTTTGAGGTACTAATAAGAATATCTTTACAGTAGGTGCAAAAATGGTAAATGGACTGCATTTATATAGTGCTTTCATAGACCCATGGCCATCCAAAGCACTTTACAATTAGCTTCACATTCACCCATCCATACATCGGCGCCGGTGTCCGCCATGCAAGGCGCCATCCAGCTTGTCAGGAGTGGCTGGGGTTAGGTATCTCGCTCAAGGGCACCTTGACACTTGGTGGAGTCGGGGATTGAACCACCAACATTCCAGTTTGTAGACAACCTACATGAACCACTGAGCCACTGTTGCCCTTTTACTTTTTGAAAGGATATTGTCCCAGTGAAAGCTAGGGACCTATACCTTTTTTTTGACTTAGTAGTAACTGAGTTATGGTCTGGCAAAGCTTCATAGACAAATCTTTCCTAAGGGGCGTCACCAACGGACCTCGCTCAAATGCCTCTGGGCGCAATTGGATAGACCTAAAACCAATCAGTGCGATGAGGGGGATGATGTATGCACCAGAGGGCTTGCCACTCTTGCTAAAACCCATTCGTTTAGCCATCAAAGTTGCAAGCTGGTATATCAGACTTTTGACGAATCCAGTCGGTAAGACAGCGGTAACATCTTTTTTAGATATGAATGCTTCGAGTGTTGTTCTTTGCTCGGGTTTTAATGAAAAGAAAAAGTTTAAATCGCTTAAAACAGATGCGATAGCAGATTCGAACGAGTGATGTTTCACAGCGGCATCCATCTGTGTAATGTACAAAATCTGCTTTTACCGTCATCGTGTAAAGCCCACTCCAACGTTTCTGACTGGTGCCGCGATTTCTCGGCATTAGAAATGGGCTTGAATGGCCGCTTTGCCAGACTACTTTCAGAACAAATCTAAATTTGCCGGAAGTTGTCTGGGTTTTCCCAGGCTACAATTGTGCTCTAGCTTGTAAAACCTTTGCTTTGCATCACAGGAAAGCAGTTGGCCTTGGAAAAGTTTCTCCACCAAGCTCCCAGAAATCAAATGTACACACTCTAAAAAATGTGTGTAAATATTGGACAGAACACACTGACGGGTTAAAAGTTACCCTGCAGTTGGGTTTAAACAATCCAGTATTGGGTCATTTTAACCCATTAGTGTGTTCTGCCCAATATTAACCCAACGCTGGGTTGAAAATAACCCCAGCATTTTTTTTTTTGGGCAGCAGTACCACATAAAACAAGTTTATAATCTTATTACCTAAGACGTTCTGTGCACCTGCAGACCGTTAGATAGTAGATAGACAAAGTTACCTCTTAAAAGTTATTTTTAACAGTTAAATAATTATGATTGTTTGTAGGGGCCTCATTGATAAGACCTCCATAATTTGATAAGAAAGACACTTAAAAGAATCCCAGATGGACTGTTCCTTTACAATTGCCTGGAGAGCCTTTCTCCAGAAGGAATGTTATCTAACTCCAGATAAAAGTGCGCAAAATGCAACACACTTTAATTTAAAGTGAAAGATAAACCAAAAATGTTGCTGTCACCGCAAAATCTCTATTTCAGACTGGGAACAGAGAATGTTTTAACCACACTGACCGTTTCTCCCCTCAAGGCGTGGTGTGCTGCACATCCACGAGAGTCGAGGCATCCAGGACCTGGGTCTTCCTCGCTGGGAACTCACCCTCTGCCTCGCTGTGGTTCTCTTCATCCTCTACTTCAGCTTGTGGAAGGGAGTCAAATCATCGGGAAAGGTGCAGAACCACCAAACGATGTTTGTTTTAGGTCATTCTGTCAATGATAAGTCAGGGTGAATTTGTAAGAAATTCAAACTCCAGTGAAAAAAACATTTCCTCGTGACTTTATTCCAAGACATATTTAAACGAATGTAAAGTTCAAATATGGTGAACATGCATTTGGTTTATTCATTTTTAAATAAAATCTCATTAATGTAAAAAATTATGCATATGAAGAGCTCATTTGCAAGTGCCCCTGACATGTTTTCTTGTAAATTAGCATTTTATAAGACTTTTAATGGATTTTCCCTACAAACCAGTATTTCCGAATAGCCTGATTTAGCGGATTTGAAGCAAAAGTATTTGATGAACGTAAAATACGTTCCAAGAGTATTTGGTTATTATCTTTTTCTCATTTTTGAGCACGTTTGGCAGCTTTTGCATCTGAGCTTGTCATATTTATATTGAATTTATTTATTAGTATTAAACTGCATCTGTCTTGCAGTACCCATGAGGTTATGTTATCAGTTTCAGGTGTCTGGGAATAACAAACATCCAGAGAGTCGCCACTGACCATTCAGAATCAAGCATCCCAGAGTGCTGTGTAATAACCTTCAATATCCACACTCTGATGTATATTCAAACCGTTGTGTTTGTGTGTGTTCAGGTGGTGTACATCACAGCTACTATGCCCTATGTAGTATTGCTGGTGTTGCTGATTCGAGGCATCACTCTCCCTGGTGCAGCGAATGGAATTAGGGAATATCTCAGAATTGACTTGAAGATGCTTAATAACCCACAGGTATGTTGATGGGTAAATGACAAAGATGTACTTCTCTTTTTTTTAAGAGACAGATTGTTACTGATTTTTGTTTGGTGCAGGTATGGATTGATGCAGCTACTCAGATTTTCTACTCTCTAGGAGCTGGGTTTGGAGTCCTCATCGCCTTCGCTAGCTACAATAAATTTGACAATAACTGCTACAGGTAAGACAGATCTTTTATACACATGGTAAGCGTTTCCTAATAACATATCGGTTATTACACAAATGCCCTGTTCTACCTCAGCAAGGGTGTGGGTTAAAGAAGATCCATGTCACCACGAATAGGTTTTAATGTGTGCATTTCAGTTAAGAGCATGTAATGAGTTTTGCTGCATCTTCAAAGTAATGTCACACGGCAGCTAAACACTGACAGGTGGTAAGACACTGTGGCTATGGTTGTTATGGATTGGAGTTCTTATGGGAAAACAAGTATGCTGTTTCTAGAGATTCAATTTTGGAAGATCTGTTGATGGGACCAGCAGGTGGCAGTCACCTTGTAATTCCCAGTGGTTATAATAGCAGTCTGTAAAAATGTCAGATCCAAGTCATGTTTCTCTGTAGCTCAGTTGTTCTCAAACTGGGAGGCGTGAGATTGTTTTATGACTTTTTTAAATACATTAATTAAACATTAGAAAAAACTATGTTTAAAAAAAACTAAGTTTGAGATTGCTATGTCATGAATTTTTTGAAGGGATGCACCCTTCACAAGGGTGGGAGGGGTCGCACACCCAAAAGAGAACCACTAATGTAGCAGATAGCAAGTATGGAGACTTGCCCAGCATTTAACCTCATCCAGCACACGGGACCTTATTCATAAATTATGGTCAAGCATTCTTACGATAAAAGGAAAAAATACATACAAACGGATTCATGAAAAGTTTACACAAATTTGTTCAGCTTTAAAGTATGAATAAGGCCCACTGATATCATAAGACTTTTAGAAGTGTTGCAGAAATGAACTGAGGTGAACCATTGGGTTTAGAATTGGGAACACGGTATAAGCATTACGTTTGTCGAATATTCCATTCTGTCTTGTATATATCACAATACCCCCAAAACAGTTGAATTGGTCAGGAAATGCTTGTGAATAAAATGCATGAAGTAAAGTGAGGGCAGTGTTGTGAAAGATACAGATTGATTCATTTATTAATTCAAAGTAATTTCAAATGATCCCTTGTAAAAGTGCTTGCTTAATATTAATGAGGCAATATTGATTTCACATCACTATATGCTCATTTAGCTGAACCTAGGGCCATGGATTAGAAAACAAAAAAATACATCAAACAAATGGTAATGTCTACTTACGATAGTCATGTTCACATTTTACATTCAAAATACTAGTGCACAATATTCAGCTGTGTTTTAACCTATTCAGCTGTTCAGATTCACATGCTTCTTCACAGTAAAAGATAAATGAATCTGGGTCAAAATGATTACTGTCTTTGTGTAAACTGGTGATTAAATGTTGGCTATTGCAAACCCTCAACATTTTTGATGGAGTTTCAATAAAGAGCAGGGATGCTAACTAAAGGAGATCTGTTATAATACACAGTTTTACTTTAAATTATTTATGTTAGATCCTGCAAATCATAACCTGCAATATATTTCCTGTGGTCTTTTGCAGGGATGCTCTCCTGACCAGCACTATAAATTGCATTACCAGTTTCTTCTCAGGGTTTGCCATCTTCTCAGTATTGGGCTATATGGCTCATCGGCATGGCGTCGATATAAAGGATGTGGCCACTGAAGGTCTGTAGCTTCCACAGCTTTATAACTCTTAAATCTGCTCAGTGTATCAGTGGCCTTCTGCTAATCTGTGTAGTGATTGTGCATGTCTGTGTCCAGGAGCTGGTCTGGTATTTATTATTTACCCAGAAGCCATTTCAACTCTACCTGGATCTACATTCTTTGCAATAGTCTTTTTCATCATGCTTCTGACTCTTGGGATTGACAGCGCTGTAAGTACAAATACTGTAAATTCTGCCACTGTCTTTTATTTATAAGTAACTAGTTTCTACTGTCAAAATAAGGTAGGTAAAAATACACTACTGATGTATTATCCTGTTTAGATGGGCGGCATGGAGGCAGTAATCACTGGACTCTCAGATGACTTCAAAATTCTCAAGAGGAACAGAAAGTTCTTCACATTCGCGACAGCGTTTGGGACGTTCCTGGTAGCGCTCTTTTGTGTCACTAATGTAAGTGTTGTTCGAACAGTACCAAGTGATTGTTACTGTTAATAGTTTTCACAACGAAAGTAATCTTTTGCTTTTCATTCAAGGTTGATACTTCATCAATATTACCTGTGTTCATTTAAAAGACATATCATGAAAATCTGATTTTTTCCATGCTTAACTCTTTCACCGCCAGCGTTTTTAAAAAAAGTTGCCAGCCAGCGCCAGCGTTTTTCATGATTTTCACCAAAGTTTAATGTCTTCCAGAAAATGTTCTTCTTCAAATATATAAACATTCAATATACCAAATGAAAGAACAGACCCTCTGCTTTCAAACAAAAAAAAACAACGTTTCATCCTACCTTCAGTAGTTCTTTTGTAATCAGCTTTTGAATATGGGTAGGTTTCTGCAAAAACACCACATTTTGAGCAAAAAGCAGAGAAAAAATTACATTTTTGTGACGGACTTTTCATAGAGATCCCATTCAGAGCGATCTTTAAAACAGACACGGACATGCAGCAGCTTGCCATAGGGCAATACTTCCGGGTTTAAAAAGTTGCGGAAGGGCGGTATTGCGGAAAGACGGAAAAACTCGTCATTAGCGGGGAAGCGTTTTCTCTTGATTGACGAGATATCTCGTCAATGGTGGGGAAAGAGTTAAGTGCTTTAAGTGGGTCCCTACTAGTGCTTCTACATGTGAAAAGAACAACCCAGTAACTTAGTTTTGGTAAATTGGTCTCCCCTTATGATGTCAGAAGGGGATAATACTGCCCTTTAATATGCACTAACACCGCACTGCCATTTAGTGCAGAGATCAGCTCATTTGCATACCTACAAAGAGGCAATTTTAACATGTTATAATAAATGCTCTATATGGTATTTTGAACTAGAACTTCACATACGTACTCTGTGGACACCAAAGATTTAATCATAATAATGTTTATTTTCATGTCACAAATGTTTTGATTATTTTTAATTTAGTGCAATCCCTCATATTACTATTTGTTATCTTCTTTTGTTGTTTATGGGTCACAACAGGGAGGAATTTATGTGCTGACCCTATTGGATAAGTATGCAGCAGGGACATCCATTTTGTTTGGGGTGCTGATTGAAGCTATTGGAGTGTCATGGTTCTATGGTGAGTGGATGCTAAATGTGTCATTATGTCACAATCATTAACATACATGGGTATAAACAACAAAAATATGGAACTAACAACATGGGTTCAACCCAAATCATAGTTATATGTGATGTAATAATATCATGTTTCTTTTGTGTAAACTGTAACTTTTAAACATTTACATGTTCATTTAGGTTTCTCCGACCTTATGACACACACACACGATTAGATTTAAGTCTTTATGCCATTCATCTTCTTATATTAGAGTGCATAGGTATAGCACATATAACAGGAACATGTCACGTATTGCAAACTATAATGATTTACATTAAGACTCAACTTTTTAATGCATTATAATGCATGTCTCTAAATAACACTGCCTTAACCATTCAGAGGACCATTTAAAAGAATTCAAGAGCAGATGGCTTAATGGCTACTGACCAAAACATTAAGCATTTACTGCATCTCCACAGTATTCAAATTATTAGTACAGAACAAGACGTGTAGTCTCAGTTATTTTAGACATAAAAAGAGGGAGGACTTTTTAACATCAAGAGCTGTGGTAAATCTTCTTAAAAACTTAAAAATCGTAAAAACTGTGGTGAAGCATGGACTTGAAGGATTAAATTTAATCTCACTGGCCACAATAGTGGCCATAAAGAAGGTTTACATTTATACAGCTCTAAAAAATGTCACTGATTGTTGTTTTAGTCCATTTCCTGCAAATATAGAAATTATAAAGGGTCTAATTAGGGGTTAAATATGTACAGTGTCTCATGGATAGTGCAAATTGTCACATGATCAGAGGAGTTTACTTCCTGTTTGTATCATGAGAAAAGGTTGTTTTTCGTTCTAACATTCGTTCTAAGAGTGTTATATATATATATATATATATATTTATTTATTTATTTATTTTTTATTTATTTTTTCAGTATATATTTATTTATTTATTTATTTTTTATTTATTTTTTCAGTTTTAGTGGAACATTATTGATTTTTTAATACTGGTTGCACTAATATAACAAATTTATGATAAATGTTACAACAATGTTACAGTTTTTAAATACATTTATCGTTTGTTTGGAATACAGTAAAAGTATTTTTATCTATAATATCATTCACTCAGTATTATCTCAGATCCCTGTTGTGTTGTATAAGGTTTTGGTGTATAATAGTAGCACTAGAATGTGAGTTTAATTAATAATTGGTCTGAGATATAAGAAATGTGACGACTGCAGAAATATGTTGTAACGGTTAACATTAGTTAAAGGTGCAGTGTGTAACTTTTATAAGGATCTCTTGACAGAAATGCAATATAATCTACATAACTATATTATCAGCGGTGTATAAAGACCTTACAAAATGAACTGCTATGTGTTTATTACCTAAGAATGAGACATTTTTATCTAAATACACCGGGGGTCCCCTAACATGGACGTCGCCATTTTGTGCCGCCATGTTTTTACGGTAGCCCTAAATATACAAACTACGTTTTGGCACTACTGTATTTTGTTTTAAACAACAACATGTTTGTCCTGTGGCAGCTACTGTAGCTTCTCAAAGCGTTTCGGTGAACGATGGACTGAGCTGTTGGTTGCAATTCACAATCTCACAGCTAAATGCCGCTAAAATCTACACACTGCACCTTTAATGCACAGTGAACTTAAATGAACAACTGTATTGGCATTAACAACATTAACAAGGATTAATAAATGTTCAAAAACTATTGTTCATTGTTAGTTCATGTCAGCTAATACATTTACTGATGTATATACAACCTTATAGTAAAGTTTTACCATTAATTCAGTATCACATCTGCTAGTAAAAACGGTGACAACCTAAAACACAATTTTTCACAAAAAAATGTATCAAACTAATTTTATGTATACTAATATAATAAATTAATATTAATTATTTCAATAGGTTACTACTGAATATTTTCATGTCTGAGAAAAATGTGGCCTTAAATGGGTTAAAGTGATGGTCCAAAGGCTTTAATGTACTGGTGTTTATTCTATAATCCAGGTATGTCATTTATCTACAAAATAAATGAGGAAGTTCAAAAACTAACCCATGAATTTAAAAATCATCTCTTTTTATGTCAGTAGAGGGAAAGCCTTAAAACTATCAAATTGCAAGATTATCGCATTTGCAACCCATTGTCTTGCTTCCTGATTTCCAAAACTTCTCAAATCTCTTTCAGATATATTACATAACTTTCAAATACAGTTCTGTCTCAAGAGTACAGTACAGAGCGTTCAAATCATGTTCAGATCACTGCTGATATTGTAACAAGAGAAGCCACTATTCAGAGGAGGGTCTCGGTGTAAGTCCAGATGCTTCTAATTTTCTTTGCATGTATGTCCCTTAGGCGTTGACAGATTTAGTGAGGATATCGAACGCATGATGGGCTTTAAACCAGGAATCTACTGGAGGGTTTGTTGGAAGTTCATCAGTCCAGTCTTTCTACTGGTGAGTGAAATGGAAGAGTAACACTACCATATAAACGTAAATATGACGCCAAAGATTATTCAGACTATTAGCAATTGACCAAAACAACACCAAGCAGTTTCTATACTGCTAAATAGCGAAGCGCTTTGTAAGTGGTGTTTCTGTATTTCTTAACGGTGAATTTGTGTGCAGTTGGTGGTGATCGCCAGCATCGTTACCTCAAGCGATTTGAAATATGATGAGTACACTTTCCCATACTGGTCTAATGTGGTTGGCTGGTCCATAGCTTTGTCCTCCATGCTGTTTGTACCCCTTTACGCCATCTACAAGATCCTTAGTATGCCAGGCACTTTAAAGGAGGTAAGCGACAAAAATGAATTATGTCTTCTTCTTTAAACTATAGCGTTCCATATCTTTTTGTTGTACGGTCCTAGCATTTCAGGAATGCTTTACGTTACAATGTTTATGCATGTATGAGTGTTTATGAGTGTATATGCGTCACTTACAAGAGTCACAAACATGCTACAGACGTCTAGCTCGGTTCTCAGACATACTCATGTTTTCCACAAGCACCATTGTCTCTTAAATGCTTTCAGCGGTCATCTAACACTTGGAAAATACGTCACATTTCCTATTGTTATCTGTTTCCTAGCAGATGGTTAAGTTTTGTTTGGATCTGTGGTTCATTATTGCTACTTGTTTATGCTTTTTGTTTGACATTATTTTTGTAATTGTAGAGGATAGCATACTGCATTACTCCAGAACATGAACATCACATGGTGACCGAGGGCAATGTCAGGCAGTTCAAGGTAAGACCCGTGCACAGTGTTAAAGTGCCATTACAAATATTGCTATTGTATATTTGCCTAAATATGAAGAGCTCAGATGCAAAACCCTCTTAATTGAGTCTGGCATGTTTCACTTTAATGACAATGAAAAGGTTATTAGTTAGTAATTGAAATGCCTTATTTTCTCAAATGTCACTGTAGTCATTTCAGTGGTATTTAAAAAATATGTAATTCGCTGCAAAACCCTCTAAGTACACAAAAATCTCGACTTCTAAAAAAGTCTCCAGTCATTCACTGTGCCTGTGTAAAAGGCTCAAAATTTACTCAGTATCCTAATGCAGCGGTTCTCAAACTGAGGGCCCTGAGATGGTGCCAGGGGGGCCCCAGTTTAATGACATTTTATAAAATACATTAATTACACAGAATTTATGATAAATTAAATAAGGCTACTAACCAATTGTATAATTTAATATGTTTTGTTTAATTCAAATTTTAAGTTTTAGAATATTTAATGTCATAAATTTTCTGTGGGGGGCCATGAAAGGATGCACCATACACAAGGGGAGGGGGCGCACACCGGAAAAGTTTAAGAACCCTTGTCCTAATGTATTTGGTAAAAAACTCTTGCACTGTGATGTGCTCCGGAGTTTATTCAGTTCTTCTTCCGTACGCTTAGAAGACTTTGCTGAAAAAACGTTGGGCTGTTTAACGGATTCTGCCAACAAAGCAGTATTTCTGAATGTATCGGAATACTTATTATTATTATTATTATTTGTATTATTATCGAAACTAAACCAGTGTGGTGCGGTGTGTATAATGTAGTTGCTTAAGTCATTGTGTTCAAACTGTTGTAAGTGTATTGTAATTTCGTATTTTTTATACTATTTATGATTGTGTGCGGAGAGCTTGCTGTGGCATGTGAATTAATAAAGTTGATCATCAAAATTATTATTATTTATTTATTTTAATGGCAGAGGCATTTAGTTGCATCTGAACTCTTCATATCTGTTATATATCAATGTATGATAACCACAATCAAGTACTGTACATATATCTTGTTTTTCAGCTAAAACATTGGTTAGCCATCTGATGGGAGGGAGCCCGGTGGGAAATCTTCAAAAATGCTACTTGAATGCTGTAGAAGATATGGTGTGTGAAAGAGAAAGGTTTCTTATTGTATGAAAAGGGTCCTCTAAGGAAAGGACAGAATGAAGTTGGATTTGGGCTTTTCTCAACAACACACTGTACTGTCCAGACTGCTCCATTTGTGTTCGGTGGTTGACTCGACCTATATTGTAGGCCAAAATTAATGTTGCACTTGTATTTTTTTAACCATACACTACAAGTTGATCTCACACCTTTGGAAAACCTCAAACTTTTCAAAAAACATTTTTTAAATAATCCAGGTATTTTCCACTTTTATGATTTTTTAAATTATGTTATACCTTAAAAATTAAATATTATATTATCTTGTGTAGACGAGACATGTGGACGCATAAGTGGACGTGACATGATAACCAACACTATATTTCATTGAGGGAGCTGTTGAAGGTTAGGTAACACACACTAAAAAATGGAAACGCCCTTGATATCCGAGATCTCTCGCTTGATACAGCAAGCTTTGAGCGTAAGTCATTGATATGTTTTGAAATCCAGCTGTGGGTTCTACCTTGTTTTCCAAGAAAGGTTTGGTTGTACAGCTGGCTTTCATCAAGAGTCCACCAGGATTTATCTGGAGCACATCTTTCCTTTTCTGACACACCTTACAAAGCAGACATACACCACTGTGTCAGTGCCTTATCTAGTCCTAAACCTCCTGTCATTTAGCCACTCATCCTTAAGTAGAGAGTGCAGGGACACATAACGTTGAGCAGAGAGCCTCAACTATCTAATGCCAAGGGAACTTTATAGTTTGAAAATAAACTGAGGCTGATTCCAATGAGCTTAAGAGCTCATCCGCTATTATTTCAATATAAGGTTAAAGGGATTTGTTTCTTTCTTTGTTTTGTACAGTAAGTCTGCTTAGTGGATCAACATTAAGCTTTGGTGAGTTATGGCCTTGGGTCTGAGAAACAGTTATTACACTAGCAAATGTTACTACAGGACAAATAAGCCACAGTATCATTCGAGAGTAAATAATATTACATGTCAAAAACTTTTATGCCTCATTCGTGTTATTATCTTATCTTATTAGATCATTTTATTACTGATTTAAAATCAGTGAATCAAACACAGAACTCTGTATATTAAAACTGGGGAAGTTTAGATGAATGTGTAAAGCTTCACCCCAAAGGGGGTTTCATTTAATTTCTATTTGACATATTATAAGTTTTTACTTTCTAGTGATAAAGTTATTTAATGAAAATGTCAAAATTTCTTTGCAATACACTGACAACTGCAGTTTAATAACTGAGCTTTTTGTGGTACAGATCCATTACAGTGTGGTCTGTTTGTACAAGTTTTATGAGTTTTGTGTGTGTCCGTCTTCTAGTTCACCTAACACATTATGTCTCATAATTTCAAGTACCTGTCAAGATCAATGATCCTTCTGACTTATGTGCTGACATGACGCACAGTGGGGTTCTTGTTTAAAGGAATGTTTCGCTAACATTTTTAAGTGCCAAAATTAACCCCTATTATGGCATCTTTGTTAGTTTGTGTTTTATTTATTTGTGAAGAATCCTTTCAAATAAACGAAACAAAAAAAATGTATTTAACCCATGGTCACTGGTTGGACGCAAACAACGTACAATATGTGGATTATGGAATATAAAGAGATTCAAATATATTCTTTTGTTATATATCTAATATTGTATGTATCAAATCTTTATAAAATGTGAATGTAAACCATTTTAAACATAAAGTGTCTACTGTTATATCATGCTGTGTGATGTCGGTAAGTATTCAGAAATGTATTATTCTGTGTAATCGGGGGTGACGTAGCCACATGAATGTAAACGGAGCAGCTCTGGCATTTCTGAGCAATGCTTACAAAATGTGTATAAATACAAATATGTACTTTTGATTGTGAGTATATATAAAAATATGCACATTATAATAATAAAGCCCTTTCCAGTACACATAGAAATCAGTGCTTTGTCTGTTCACATATTTATATTTTTGTTTTGTTTGGAGCAACACAAACTTTGTTTATCTTGTTGTTTGTGTGTTGTTGTTTTTTTTTTTTGACAAACGCTGACTTTGATTATAAACTACAAAGGTTGTATGTTTTGCTGAGCACAGATTGACAGAGTTGTTTTGTATCTCCATAGCATTCTGCTTCCTGTGTTTGCGTTCAGTTTTTTCTTCTTTTTTTGCCAGATGTACCATGAGCTAGTTATTCGGAGGCCATTCTGCTTCAATGCTATTACACACAATGCCCCCGGGTCAGTTTTGCGTTGCACTTTATATACCATGGAAGTTTCTCCTTCTCTCTCTTTCTGTGAATTCAGTAAAGGTTAGCATTAGATGGAGAAATTGATCCATTGTTTTATGTTGCCCTCTGAAGACCACCCAACAGAGTCTGTGAAACAGATAGCTTTTGCAATAGGACATAAACCAATAATTTGTTCTAAACAGATTGTAAATGATTCAACTGGGATTATATATTAAAAGTCTAATAATCAAATAAACTGTTTGGGTTGACTGTTAAAGAACTGTTGAGTTCTTAAATAATTTTGAGACACTTCTCTTAAATTCTCGGTAACACCTTACAATAAGGTTCATTAGTTAACATTAGTTAACAACATTTATTAACATGAACTAATAATGAACTGCACTTATACAGCATTTATTAATCTTTGTTAATGTTCATTTCAACAATTACTAATACTTTTTAAAAATCTCGTTACCGTTAGTTAATGCACTGTGAACTAACATGAACAAACAATTAAAAGCTTTATTTTTATTAACTAACATTAACAAAGATTAATAAATACTGTAACAAATGTTTTGCTCATGGTTTGTTCATGTTAGTTAATACATTAACTAATGAACCTTATTGTAAAGTGTTACCAAATTCTCTTCTACAAACATAGGTCTTCTCTCTACAATACCATCTTAGATTTTGCTCAAAATGATTTGGTGTCATCATTTTGGAACAGCTACCATGTTGAGTTTGCTAGAGTATATAAATTCTATGAATATTATGAAGCACCTGTGTAGAACCATATAGGTGCTACACAGGTGCTTCACCGGTGCTATATGGCACTAAAAATGGTTCTTCTATGGTTACGATCCAAAGCAACAGTTTTGGTGCTATATAGCACCGTTTGTTTTTTAGTGTGTATATATATATACACACACACATACATACACACACACACACACACACACACACACACACACACACACACGTACAGGTCATATAATTAGAATATCATTAGAATATCATCAACAATTAGAATATAATAAAATATAGAATATAATAAATAATTAGAACATCATCAACAAATTAATTTATTTCACTAATTCTGTTCAAAAAGTGAAACTTGTATAATATATTCATTCATTACACACAGACTGATATATCTCAAATGTTTATTTCTTTTCATTTTGATGATTATAACTGATAACTAAGGAAAATCCCAAATTCAGTATCTTAGAAAATTTGAATATTGTTTGACACCTGGTGCCACACACTGTCAGAAATAAAGGTACAAAACTGTACCTTTTCTGTCACTGGGGCTTTACGCTTTCAAAAAGTACAGCTTTGCACCTAAGGATTTTAGTACCTCAGAGGTACATACTGGGACCAAAGAAGAGAGCTTATTAGTACCTCAAAAATAAATATTAGTATCTCAAAGGTACATATTGGTACTAAATGTTTACATATCTGTACCTAATGGTCCATACAATTACCTTTTTGAAGGATGCTGCCCCACTGACAGCTAGGGTACATATTTTGACTTTTTTCTAACAATGTTGGTCCTTAAGGTACAGTAATCTACCAAAAAATTGTATTCTGTTTTGTATTGCTATAAAAGGTACCATACGGAAACTTGGGGTACAGCCCCAGTGACAGAAAAGGTACAGTTGTGTACCTTTATTTCTGACAGTGCACTCTAATCAGCTAAATAACTTAAAACACCTGCAAAGGTCTTTAAATCGTCTCTCAGTCTAGTTGTGTAGGCTACAAAATTATGGGGAAGACTTGATAGTTGTCCAAAAGACAACCATTGCACCTTGCACAAGGATGGCAAGACACAAAATGTCATTGCAAAAGAGGCTGGCTGTTCATAGATTTCTGTGTCCAAGCACATTAAAAAATTGGCGAAGGGAAGGAAAAGTTGTGGTAAAAAAGTGTACAAGCAATAGGGATAACCGCACCCTGGAGAGGATTGTGAAACAAACCCCATTCAAAAATGTGGGGGAGATTCACAAAGCGTGTACTGCAGCTGGAGTCAGTGCTTCAAGAACCACTACGCACAGATGTATGCAACACCTGGGTTGCAGCTGTCACATTCCTTGTATCAAGCCACTCCTGAACAACAGACAGCATTAGAAACGTCTTGCTTCTGGACTGCTGCTCAGTGGTCCAAAGTTATGTTTGCTGATGAAAGTAAATTTTGCATTTCCTTTGGAAATCAGGGTCTCAAAGTCTATAGGAAGAGAGGAGAGCCACACAATCCACGTTGCTTGACATCCAGAGTAAAGTTTCCATAGTCAGTGATGGTTTGGGGTGCCATGTCATCTGCTGGTGTTGGTCCACTGTGTTTTCTGAGGTCCAAGGTCAACACAGTCTTAGTTTTAGAGCACTTCATGCTTCCTGCTGCTGACCAACTTTATGGAGATGCAGATTTTTTTAATTTCCAACAGGACTTGGCACCTGAACACAGTGCCAAAGCCACCAGTACATGGTTTAAGGACCGTTTAAGGACTGTTCTTAATTGGCCAGCAAACTCACCTGACCTTAACCCCATAGAAAATCTATGTGGTAGTGTGAAGAGGAAGATGCAATATGCCAGACCCAACAATGTAGAAGAGCTGAAGGCCACTATCAGAGCAACCTGGGCTCTCATAACACCTGAGAAGTGCCACAGACTTATCAACTTAATGCAACGTCGCATTGCTGCAGTAATTCAGGCAAAAGGAGCTCCAACTAAGTATTGAGTGCTGTACATGTTCATACTTTTCAAGTTCATACTTTTCAGTTGGCCGAGATTTCTAAAAATCCTTTCTTTGTATTGGTTTTAAATAATATTTTATTTTTCTGAGATACCAAATTTGGCATTTTCCTTAGTTGTCAGTTATACTGTAGTCATCAAAATTAAAAGAAATATTTGAAATATATCAGTCTGTGTGTAATGAATGAATATAATATACAAGTTTCACTTTTTGAATGGAATTACTGAAAAAAATCAACTTATTTGATGATATTCTAATGATATGACCTGCACCTGTACACATGACAAGAATACATCTGGGAACTTATACAGATTTGCATTATGTATTGTATATAAAGCTGTATAAATAAATATGTGAATATATGTATATATATTGATTTACATAAAAACAGTTATTAACTACTAGGGACAAATTGTAATGCTGTGTTAATTGTTCAAGCTGGAGATAGCATGGGGAAAAAAACAGTTTTGTGCCTAGATGCTCTAGTGCACAGAGATCTGTAATGTCTGCCTGAGGGGAGAAGTGTAAACAGGTTGTGGCCGGGGTGAGAGGGGTCTGTGAAGATGTTCCCTGCCTGTTTCTTCACTGATGTACAAGTCCTGAAGGTTGGGCAGGTGCACACCAATGATTTTTTCAGCTGTCCTAACAGTCTGTTGCAATCTTCTCATATCTGATTTGCTGGCTGCCACAAACCAGAGTGTTATAGAAGTGCACAGAACCGACTCAATAACAGCTAAATAAAACTGTGTCATCAGCACCTGTGGCAGGTTTAACTTTTTTAGTTGACGAAGAAAATACAACCTCTATTGTGTCTTTTTCACAATGGAGTCAATGTGATTGCCCACTTTAGGTCCTGAGAGAACAGGAAGTTTACCGTTACAAAAATTAACTATGGTTTTATTGTGGGAAAAGTGTAGTAACCATTTTACTACACTAACCATGGTTTAACTGTGGTTTTTGAAAACCATAAAACCACTATTATTTTGTGGTTACCAAGGTTTTACTACAGTAACCATGCTTTTTTGGTTTTAACTATAGTAAAACCATAGTTAATTTTCGTTAGGGGAATGACTCATTTTTGATAGAGGAGGTGTTTAGTGGCTTTTGCATCAGACTACCTTGTTTATTTATTAGACAATCAATAATTTAGCAAGCTAACAAATATGCTTATTTAAGTCACATGTGATGTCATCTAAACAGTGCAAAACATACCAGCCTGTATCTTGGTCTTGATATGACTACACAAGATCAGATAAACATACTGTAGACTGGTCATTTCACATCATTTGTCTTTAAGATAACAAATCATAAAGCTCTTTGCAAGATTCATCTGTAAACCTAAAGACTCTGATATGATCAAAAATATACGTATTCTATTTATAAATATAAGATAACTAGTTATAGATTCTATGATTTTTCATTCAGATGCACACAGCGTGATGTCTTATAGAAAATAAAACAATGTATTCTTGATGTGGTATTACGAAATTGAAAGGTTGTTTATAAAAGAAAAGACAAAAGAGAACAAAAGACAATGAATGTGAAAGACAGACAGACTACACATAGGCGACAGCAGGAATTAGGTGTCTGAAAGGAAATTAGAGGGTTTATTCTGCTTCAGTTTGTCTAATGTTGAGGGGAAAATAATGAATAAGGAAAATGTCAGGCTACCTTTTCAGCAAAGACATGGAGGTAAATAGCTTCAGAAATTAACACAAAACTGAAAGAGAAGTTAACACACAATGACAGAGTCCAATGCTGCATGTGAGAGTAACTTTTCCCTTCAGTCTCTGCTTACTGTAAATGAGGGAATGGTTTTGCACATTAAAAAAATGAAGAAAATTAGCTTTCATTAAGACTAGTGGACTTAACACTTTCACCGCCAGCGTTTTAAAAAAAAGTTGCCAGCCAGCGCCAGCGTTTTTCATGATTTTCACAAAAGTTTAATGTTCTTCTTCAAATATATAAACATACAATATACCAAATGAAAGAACAGACCCTCTGCTTTCAAACAAAAAAAAAGTTTCATCCTACCTTCAGTAGTTCTTTTGTAATCAGCTTTTGAATATGGGTAGGTTTCTGCAAAAACACCACATTTTGAGCAAAAAGCAGAGATAATTCCATTTTTGTGACAGACTTTTCATAGAGTTCCCATTTAGAGCGATCTTTAAAACAGACACGGACATGCAGCAGCTTGCCATAGGGCAATACTTCCGGGTTTAAAAAGTTGCGGAAAGACGGAAAAACTCGTCATTGGCGGGGAAGCGTTTTCTCTTGATTGACGAGATATCTCGTCAATGGCGGGGAAAGAGTTAAAATTGCTTCATAAGTTTCCAAATTGGAGTCTTCACTGCATTATTAAAGGTGACATAGAATGATTGAACGGGGTATTTATCCTTGTTCTGTGATGTGACATGTAGACAAAAAAAAATTTTTGTGTCTGTAATGCCTTAGAAGCTTCCTAAAAACCTCTCTCAGATAGCTCTATTAGGGTGGGGGATTTTAAACAAGTGGTTTTGCACCTATTTGGCTCCCCCTACTGACTTAACTTGCAATCTCATTACTGATTGGCTGACTTTGCTGCCACTCAAAAAATGTAGCCAATTATTTTAAAATGGAGGGGCAGTTAGATGCCTCTGATGTCATAAGCATCAGTTTTTCAGATTGGGCTGTTTTCTGGCTGACATTTCTAAAAGAGGAATTTCTATGAGACTGAGATGTTTAGCATGTCTAACACTTTTTATATGTTCGTGAATGTGGGTAGACTACCATTATTCAACAAAAACAAGGTAAAAATGTTTTTTTCATTCTCTGTCCCCTTTAACTTTTGTTCTACATATACCAGTTTTAATGTATGTTTGTGCATTTATTTGTATTCTACTATTCTACTAATCACATTTAATGATGCTTAAAAAAAACCTTGCTTTTAGAAAGCACGACATTTGGTACCTTTAATTGTCTGAATTACATACAGGTAAAACTAAAAATAAATTTTGTTCGGCTAATCATTATTATTTAAATTAACTGAGCTTTAGGTAGAGACTATATAATTAATCCCAGATGTACAGTACAGGACACAGAGTGTTTCCCTGGGAAAGACCACACTGCACTCAGAGCAGCATTATATAAACTAACAGAAAGAATGATATGATTTCAGCTGCAGGATATCTTTTATTTCATTTTATTTATGCTTTGGCCATCCTCCTAAACTCAGTTATTCTGGTCTGTATATCCTCCACTGATGGGAGAGAGAGATGACCTGTTCTGAATTTCCGCACTCTGTTCTCCCTGCGCTCCTGATACAAGAAGATATTTAATGCTGATAACACTTTCTCTCTGCATATATGTCTCTCTTTCTTTTCTTTCTTTCTCTCATCCTCCCTCTCGTATTCATCTGCTGCATGCGGTCTTCCCTGCGTTCCCGCTTAATTCACCAAAAAGGTCAAAACCACAAACTTCTATCAAATTTGCTTATCCAATAAAATTTAAGCTGGCTCTACACAGACAGCAGGCTAATTGCAGACCCTTTACAGCTGTAATGCAATTAGAGAGCTTGGCGACTTTTTACATTCTCTTCATATTGAGGGCCTTGTTTTCTCCTAGTAATCCAATCGGTGGAGATTAATCCATGTGACCGCACTGATAAAATCTGTCGACAGCCAAAGCAGACCTAAAGCCACCAAATAAAGAGACAGACAGGGTGTTGAATAATTTAACATTCAGTCAATGCCAAAATGAAAAAAAAATTAGCACCTAATGCGCTCCTAATTATAGATTCAATTTCATAATTTATAATTACAAAAGGTGAAAATTTATTTTTAGTTTAGCAATTTTAGTTTAACTCTCTTACACAGCACAAACACATGAGCAGTGGCGACCGGTGACTAGGGTCGCAAATTAAAAATACGTGTTCGGTGCATCATGTGAACCTGTGCATCACGCATCATATCAAAATAAGGTCCTGCTGCACACGCATCAAAAGGGTTTATGATTAAAGAGACTTTCACATTCAAAAAATACTTGCAAGACACTTAACACTCATTAAACTCTTGATTATACATGAGATTAAGCGAGTATCTGGCAACGCGAGAATCTCTTTTATCATAAACCCCTTCGAAGCATCTGCAGCAGGCTCGTATTTTTACATAATATGTTATGCACATAGGTTAACATGACACACATGACACATGTTTTGACATGACGAGCTACACATGACTGGCTAAATACATGATTTGACGTTTTTACATCGCGTGCCCTCAAAAAAGATTATGAGAGTGACATGACTGCCTTACTTGATATGTGACCCTTTGCATTTAACCCGCTGTTTAATTTCAAACTGGGAGTTTGGCCCCCTGATGGAGGGGGGGCAAGATGATGCCGGGGGGCAGTTTTATTGCATTTTATAAAAAAACATAATTAAACATCAGACTACTAACAACAGCACTAAATAGTCATTATATTTTTTATATAATTTAAAATTATTTGTTTAATTAAAATTCTAAGTTTGAGAGTTTTATGTCATGAATTTTCCTTGGAGTGGTGCGAAGGGATATGCAAGGGGGGCACACACTGAAAAGTTTGGGAACCACTGATTTAACCCATACCAGTCAGCAGTAAACACACACACACTGGGCAGCAGTGTGCAGCCATACACTGCAGTGCTTCAGGGAGCAATGTGCCTTGCTATAGTTCACCTCAGTTGCAACCTGCCATCCGTGAGTTTCAAACCGGCAACCTTCAGGTAACAAGCCCGACTCTCTTAGTAACGACTGCCCCAATTATGAGCAAATTACGAGACAAATTTCCCTCTAACATCTTCTACTGGCCTTCTGATTTGACCATGGAAATAAGGGTCAACATAAATTTCAGGTTATCATTATGAACTATTTACATTTTCGATTAATTTGACTTTATCACAAATGCATCTTCTTTTTTACCACAAAATATTAAACTGGGTTCAGCTAAGCTTTTCTAAAAGGCTTTTACTATTTCCCAGTGGTAATATATCTGCCAGTGCTAAGTCTTTTCATAAGAGCTCTGTATATTTCCAAGCATTAGAAAACAGGGTCAATGCAGGGCATTTCCTCCCTTTACAGGGAATATTTGGGGTGTAACCGAGAAAGTCAGGAATCAATGGTCTTTTTTAGTAGAGTAACATAAGTGTAGAATCTAGCTCATTTTGGGCAGACTGCACTGCAGATAACTGATATTGATGCACATAAAGGATAAGGAATTTTGTTTTTTTTTAGAAGATGCTAATACTCTATTAACTTTACACTGAGGTGGGCTTCAACAAACAACAACAACCTTGTTTTGAAGGTGTCATTTTCACACAGCCCCAAAAAACAACAACATGGTTAACACACTGCCCCAAAAAACACCAACGGGGTTAACACACTGATCCAACAAATACAGAGATTTGTTTTTCTTCTCAAAAAATCCAGAAATACTGCACTATTATGTTTTCCCTAAAGACTGCATTAAAAACAAACTAAATATGTATAGCAATCAAAGTTTCCTTCATACAAACACTGCGGTGATGAGTCCTCATCATGCATATCGGCATCGCCATGGGCAATGAGAACAAGCCGGTCGCATGGCTGGGTGGAGCCAAAGAGTCACCACAATCAAGTCAGCACAGGGGTTGTTCACACCTGGTTTTAAGAGGCGTTTTGTTCGAACTGAACACAATCGGACTATTCTAAATGCAGGTGTAAAAAGGTGTCAAACGGTGTTAAACGTTTTGAGCTTGTCCACCATGGACAACATTCATTGCTTTTGTGGTCATGTTGTTCAATGTGTTCAAAAAGCCACAAAAGACCGCCTACTCTCCGCCTGTTGATTTCATGTATGATGTACACAACGTTTTTACATCTGTCCGGATTTTAGTGTTGAAAGTGGCCTTTAATAAAACTGAAGCTAAAGAGGCTGCTTTCCTCTTTTCACTTTTATATATACATGTACAAAACATGTGCATCAATGTAAACATGCTATTTCTCCCGCATGTGTTTAATGACCATAGGCCATCTCCTCATAGTAATCAGGACAGTAGCAGTCAAAAGTGGACAAAAGAGATGGCTTAAAGCGATAGTTCGGCCAAAAATGATATTAAACCCATGATTTACTCACCCCCAAGCTGTCCGAGTTGCATAGCATCGTTTTTCAGACAAACACATTTTCGGATATTTTAGAAAATGTTTTAGATCTTTCAGATGATTAAATGTTATGGGGTCCACCCATAGTCCACGACCTTCAAGTCCAAAAAAAGTGCGTCCATCCTTCACAAATTAAATCCAAACGGCTCCAGGATGATAAACAAAGGTCTTCTGAGGGTAATCCGCGAGGTGGTGTTGTAGAAATATCCATATTTGAAACTTTATTAACGAAAATAAATACCTTCCGGTAGCGCCGCCATCTTAGTCGCGTCCGCATTAAGGATGAGAGCTTACGCAGCTTACGGAGGCTACACTGCTGCTGCTCTGTGCCCCCGCCCTCCGAATTTGTCATACGTCACTAAGAAAAGTGCGTACACTACGCTAATACTCTCTCCTGAATATAGAGGAGTCTAAGATGGCGGCGCTACCGGAAGGTAGTTATTTTCGTTAATAAAGTTTTAAATATGGATATTTCTACAACAACACCGCGCGGATTACCGTCAGAAGACCTTTGTTTATCATCCTGGAGCCGTTTGGATTTAATTTGTGAAGGATGGACGCACTTTTTTTGGACTTGAAGGTCGTGGACCCCGTAACATTACATTTAATCAACTGAAAGATCTAAAACATTTTCTAAAATATCCGAAAATGTGTTTGTCTGAAAAATGATGGACATATGCAACTCGGACAGCTTGGGGGTGAGTAAATCATGGGTTTAATATCATTTTTGGCCAAACTATCCCTTTAAAATACCAGTTGTGAATGGGAACCTAAAAGTAACTGAAAGTAACCATCTTCCTAGCGTGCCCCAAAACCCATGACTCTGCATTCTTGCACCCAATCACCACATTCCTAAATGTGAGCTTGGTCTGTACTCACCTCCCATATTCGTTCCTCCTTTACTTAAAACAACACCCCCACCCCAGGTTAAACAGGATGAGATTAAACTGCTGAGATTTCTGCATGTGCATCATAAGCTTTTGCTCACAGAATGAGTTTTATGTAGGTGGTCTTTACGAACAGGGCCAGCATTTGCGTCACTCACACTTTAATAAATATTGTATGGTACATTTCAGCAATTGAGATATGCTTGAGAGCCTTATCATTATAGGTTATCTGATGACCAGCTAATGCAGGGCTGATGGTTGTTCGAGCGGTCAAATGAACACACTCAGAAATATCAGCAGATGCTGTGGTTCTTGCAAACTAAGGAATGTACAGTTATAGTGATTGTGGCCACTGAGGGTGCTTTTAATTACCAACCATTCCTTTCTGCCATGACTCTATCAAGCACAGATTGGTTGTGATGTTCAACTTCGTTTCCTGTTTACTCAGTGAAACACCATACCACAACTGTTGTGTGACTTCAGACGGTAACGGAAGGGTAATTGGTACTAGCAATTATTTCCCCCACCAAAATATATATTTTTATCTACATACACCTCGGGTCCCCTTGCATGGAAATTGCCATCTTGCGCTGCCATGTTTCTACTGTAGCCCTAAACAGCCAAACTGTGCTATAGACTGCGTATTGTCACTGCGTTGTCTTAGATGATGGTATGTTGTCCTATGGTGACTACGGTAGGTTCTCCATGCATTTCGAAAGGTAGGGTTAAGCTGTAGACTGAGCTGTTGGTTGCAATTCACAATCTCACCACTAGATGCCGATAAAATCTGAACAGTGGACCTTTTATTTATACATCTTTATTTTCCCATTACTTTGATTTTTTTCTTACTATTTCTAATCTGTTTAACAGCTTGTTGTAAATTGTGGGGTCATTCCAAGAATTTCACTATACGTCATACTGTGCATGTGACCAATGAAACTCAACAAAACAAACCTACAGAGATAGGTGTCATGATGTATATTAGGTACTGGCAATAAGTAGCACAGTAGTACAGTTATTTGAATATCTAGTCCAGCTGTTTATACCACTTATTTTTCTGTCTGTGAAAAAAACACTTATTTCTGAATTATATATAGGTTCTATAAATCAGAATAAAGCTATAGACAGTGCTTAACAATTGTTTGGGAAGACGTTCTCCAATAATCTAAAAAATGTTGCATGTCAGAACCATCTGATATCAGAGTGTCTTTATTTTCAAAACCAATGTTTTTATCAGTGTACACAAACCAGTCAATTGCCTGGTGTCTGCCTTAGGGATGCTCATATCAATTAATTTTCCCGACCGACAACCGTAGCTTCTAAACCGAACATTAACCGTTAACTTATAAGATTTTAATATGAAATTGTCATTGAGTAAAAATACAGTTGACGGTTGTCTGTGAACTAGTAAAAACAAAACATTTAATTTGAACGTGCAAACAGCAGCGACGGATCAACAACAGAACCAGGATTCATACATTATGAGATATTCACGCAAAATTACCTTATTAAAAAGCACGCGATCGGTCCAGAGGATTAATATCCAAATGGGCAGATTGTCTCTGTTTCATCTACCACAGTGGTCATTTCTAAAGCAGGACGCTTTTCAGAAAGTTTTGGTTTTGCGTCGTCTTTCTCCGTTTGTGCAAAAAGAGAGATGTTCATGGTCAGGGTCAGAGGCCATCAGCGAACGTCTGTCCGGATGTGCGCGAGACGGACCGCGTCATCTTGCGCAGACACGCGCGCGTCTCCGTTCAGCTTCCAAACACGCATACAAATGATTTCTCATACAAATGATTACTTTATCAGACAGTCAGGGCAGCAATCATTTGTGTCATTTACAGGACATTCACAAATTAAAGATAGAAAATGTCTGTCGGCTCATGACGACACGCACCATGGACAGTATTAACAATTTTTTATTTTAACTGATAATGTTAATCGGTCATAAATTCTTACCTTCGGTTAACGGTTAAACGGTCAATGTGAACATCCCTAGATGCCCAGCTATGACAGCAACAATGCTGCACAAATTTCTACCACAACAAACCATTTTTAGTAGCAAGTTGTTTTGGAGAAAGGATGTTTGGCAGCATGTTTAGAGTCTTAAAAAGCATAAAGTATAAATTTCAAATCTCATATCAGGAGCTGACTTTGAACATGTGTTTGCAGGTACAGAACAACACATAGCTATTTGAGATACCCGTGTTGTCCCTCATTAAGAAATTAACTTGCAATAATAACGCTTGCCTTGGCAATTCCCACTAATGAAAAAATTCCAGAAAACTATCCTATTACCACTCGAGCACATACATATGTACAGTCTTGTTCAAAATAATAGCAGTACAATGTGACTAACCAAAATAATCAAGGTTTTTAGTATATTTTTTATTGCTACGTGGCAAACAAGTTACCAGTAGGTTCAGTAGATTCTCAGAAAACAAACAAGACCCAGCATTCATGATATGCACGCTCTTAAGGCTGTGCAATTGGGCAATTAGTTGAAAGGGGTGTGTTCAAAAAAATAGCAGTGTCTACCTTTGACTGTACAAACTCAAAACTATTTTGTACAAACATTTTTTTTCTGGGATTTAGCAATCCTGTGAATCACTAAACTAATATTTAGTTGTATGACCACAGTTTTTTAAAACTGCTTGACATCTGTGTGGCATGGAGTCAACCAACTTGTGGCACCTCTCAGCTGTTATTCCACTCCATGACTCTTTAACAACATTCCACAATTCATTCACATTTCTTGTTTTTGCTTCAGAAACAGAATTTTTGATATCACCCCACAAGTTCTCAATTGGATTAAGGTCTGGAGATTGGGCTGGCCACTCCATAACATTAATTTTGTTGGTTTGGAACCAAGACTTTGCCTGTTTACTAGTGTGTTTTGGGTCATTGTCTTGTTGAAACAACCATTTCAAGGGCATGTCCTCTTCAGCATAGGGCAACATGACCTCTTCAAGTATTTTAACATATGCAAACTGATCCATGATCCCTGGTATGCGATAAATAGGCCCAACACCATAGTAGGAGAAACATGCCCATATCATGATGCTTGCACCTCCATGCTTCACTGTCTTCACTGTGTACTGTGGCTTGAATTCAGAGTTTGGGGGTCGTCTCACAAACTGCCTGTGGCCCTTGGACCCAAAAAGAAAAATGTTACTCTCATCAGTCCACAAAATGTTCCTCCATTTCTCTTTAGGCCAGTTGATGTGTTCTTTGGCAAATTGTAACCTCTTCTGCACATGCCTTTTTTTTAACAGAGGGACTTTGCGGGGGATTCTTGAAAATAGATTAGCTTCACACAGACGTCTTCTAACTGTCACAGTACTTACAGGTAACTCCAGACTGTCTTTGATCATCCTGGAGGTGATCATTGGCTGAGCCTTTGCCATTCTGGTTATTCTTCTATCCATTTTGATGGTTGTCTTCCGTTTTCTTCCACGTCTCTCTGGTTTTGCTCTCCATTTTAAGGCATTGGAGATCATTTTAGCTGAACAGCCTATCATTTTTTGCACCTCTTTATAGGTTTTCCCCTCTCCAATCAACTTTTTAATCAAAGTACGCTGTTCTTCTGAACAATGTCTTGAACGACCCATTTTCCTCAGCTTTCAAATGCATGTTCAACAAGTGTTGGCTTCATCCTTAAATAGGGGCCACCTGATTCACACCTGTTTCTTCACAAAATTGATGACCTCAGTTATTGAATGCCACACTGCTATTTTTTTGAACACACCCCTTTCAACTAATTCAACTAATTGCCCAATTGCACAGCCTTAAGAGCATGCATATCATGAATGCTGGGTCTCATTTGTTTTCTGAGAATCTACTGAACCTACTGGTAACTTGTTTGCCACGTAGCAATAAAAAAATATACTAAAAACCTTGATTATTCTGGTTAGTCACATTGTACTGCTATTATTTTGAACAAGACTGTACTTGCAAATAGAAAACATTTTTATTTGAAATATATTGCATATTTCCTACAGGAGATAAAAATGACCTGTTACTGGCAGACATATATTACATAAGATGCCATCATTAGAGACTATAATAAGAGAGGGTGTAAGTTAAATGGAGAGCCAAAATGTTTTTCACAACAAAGATGTAAACTTTGTGAGTGACAACATCAAAGGCTCCTCTGGGAATAGGAATTTCAAGGATTTAAAGACTCCCTAGTGTGTAAGTAATTGGCAGTTGTAAACTTGAGGAAAAAGGGATTAAAATTAGAAATAACGGAAAGAGAGAGAGGGAGAGAGAGAGAGAGAGTCTATGAAAAATCTATGAAATAATCCAATATATATTTTTGCTACATAGTTATAAGCACTTTGTCATCAAATTTTACGTTCCCTTAAAAGGAAGAAATAAAGAAAGTCTAGTAGTAAATGCCAGACTTTGTGGCCTAAACCAAAATCTACAAGTAACTGGACACTTGACTATAAATCACATGTTGACCAGCAGTCATGTGAAAAATAATTGATCGTACAGTACTTTATAGTACAATCCCTTATGATCAGAAATTTATTTCTTGACATCTTGAGTGGCAATAAGCTCAGCTGCAATCACTAGTTGTCAGTGTGCTTGCTTCCAAAAATCCTGTCAGGTGAGCTTACATTGCTCCATGTTTTCCCAAGTAGACCGATGTCCCGGTCTGGACTGTGAGACTGCCTTTGAACATCTCACTGTTTCCTCTTGCTGCCAGATTGGCTACTATCAACTTCTTCTTTTTATAAAATATATATACCCTGTAGCATACTTTATGGGTTAAATATTCTGAAGCACAGTATAAAAAAAACTTAAATGATATATTAGAAAAAGAACACTGATCAAAATAAGAGAATTGTCTGACAATAAACCCATTCACACTGACCTTTGGTCCCAGAAAATACCCGTAAAATTGCCAGACAAGCGTCTGTGTGAACTAGGGCTGTCACTTTTTATTCGATATTCGAATATTCATTCGAACATGACGTGAAATATCCGTATTCGAACTTTAAATAAACCATCCGGTTTTTTAAATGCCGTGTGTAGCGCATTGTTTACAGTAACACCTTGTAATAGGAAGGAGGCTGAGAGTGAGACCGACGACGGCAACTGTGCGCAAGAGAGGGAATCAAATGGGACCAAAATGAACCTAATATGCATGTCAAGATAGAATTATAGTTTGTATATAAAATGACATTGTTTATAGTGTTAAATATTATAGCAGAATAAAAAGCTTGTGTTAATACGTTCGCATTATGAAATTAGCATGTATGAAGATAATTTCATCATTTTTACAACGCAATGTAAACTTTATATTAAACAACAACAGCATTTGTCTTGTAAACGGATTTGAAATGATCATGTGCTGACTGTCGCGACTCGCGCCTCACATTGACGACAAGTGAGATTGGCTTAACTCAGAGGTAAGTTTAATTTCATCTCAAGTATCAAAGGGTTTGTGCTCTCTATCATTGAAAACGGGCAAGCAAACAGCACGCGCAGGGTTAATGTACTTGTGTGAATGACGGCTCACAAACGCGCGGGATAGGCTTTGTATGTGTGCTTGTTGTCAATGACAGTTCTGGTCACAAACACGCTCAAGCGCGGGATATGTGTGCTTGTCAATGACGGGCATTAAATCCGCGGAATTCCGCGGAGTTTTCTGCCGAAATCTGCGGGCGCGAATTCCGTTTGCGTCTGCCTATATACTACTGCTGCTATTAAAGTTGTCATGTATTGTTTGTAACTGTTCTGAATCGTTTTTTATATATATATATATATAAGTTTGTTATTCATAAGTTGATAACCTGCTGTTTCAAACATTAAGTAAAAAAGTAATCCAGACAACCCTGTTTATGACTGTCACTGTTAATAATTTTGTGATTGAATCTCCATTGCGGTGGGTTTTTTATGCGCATGGGGGGGGGCGTCTAGATATTCGAATATAATCGGATACATTGCATGATATTCGAAATCCGTTCGAATTTGATTTTTCTCAAAAGTGACAGCCCTAGTGTGAACACAAACTCGTCCGTTAATGTTCTGGGATCGTTGCCGGAAAGAGGACCTAGTCAGATACACGGAAAACCCTCTGTGTGAACAAGAAGCCGAAACAATGCCGTAATGGGCGTGTCGTAGTGAGGACGTGCATGTCATCACAACAAAAGTTATGATTCAGCTCCTTAAAATGAGAGATAACATGCATATAAACATTCACCACGAGAAATGTTGCAAACTAGATCGAAGCAGTTATCAGGAAATGATAAATGAGACGCATAAACAATGACGCACGTGCCGTAGTGAGGACGCGCGTGTCATAAACAAGTTGGTTCAACTCTTTAAAATGAGGGATTTACAACATTCACAACGAGAAATGTCAGCAAACTGGACTGAAGCAGATATCAGATAAGTTAGCTCGTTACTTACTGCGTTGAAACGGAGATCATTCAGCAGCATAAAAGAATATCGCGTCACGTGCTCATTTGAGCTATAATAAACGAAGATGCCCGCGCGTCATCCCAACAAGATATATCGTTCAGCTCCTCAAAATGCGGGTTTTAAATGCATATAAACAATCACGATGAGAAATGTCTGAAAACTGTATTTAAGCAGAGATCAGGGAGCACGTCAAATATCCACTCAGAAGCTGAGATCATTCACCAGCATTAGAACGGTGCGTCACGCTCTCCTTTATAGTCTTATCATAAACAAAAATTTGTTTCTGGAGAGAGAAATAATAAATAATAGGCAAACTTCAAACGCTGCGTAGAAGAGAGGGCAGGACTTTCAAAAGGTCACGTCTTTCCGGGACCATCAGATGCCGGCTAATCATGTCAGTGTGAATGAACAAAAAAATCTAACGATTCCGGAAAAATCCAGGATGCCTTTTCCGTGTATTTTCCGGAATGTCTGTGTGAAAAGGGCTAATCTCTAATAACTGGCAGCCTAACTTTTCACTTTTTACTAATTTGCAAGCCAGCAGGTTGTCCAGGTGAGGGCCAAAGGAATGACCCTTACAGCCATAACAAGAGAAGTTGGTCATTCCAAATCTATGATTTCTAAAATATTGCATCTTTACAATGTAACTTACTTATTCAATTCCCCCAAAATGGCTGGTCCCCCACAAAAAACAAATGCTTGAGAGGAGAGAATAATATGGAGAATGTCTATGGGCAATCGGTTCAACACTGCAGCTGGAATTGCTCATCAGTTCAGTGCTGAACAGGGGAAGGATGTGTCTCGCAGTATTTCGACGGTTTAAAGATTTTGGACTGAAATTCCACTGTGCAGTGACTACACCAGAATCAAAAGGCTAGACTAATCATTGCTGAGTGAGGATCCTGTTGTGTGAAGAACTGGTCCAAAGTTCACTTCAGCGAAAGTTTCACATCAGTGAAAGGTGGAGAAGGAAGGGTCATGGTTTGAATGATGTTTTCTGCAAAAGAGTTGGGCCTCTTAAACAGCTACATGGAAGAGTGAAAGCAAGTGTTTATCAGACTCTCTGCAGTAACACGCGGTTCCTTACCTGCGTTCATCGCCCAATCAGAAAGCGATTTTCGTGCAGGACAATGCCCCCTGTCACACAGCCAAAGGGTTAAGCAGTTCCTTGAAGCTGAAAACATTGAAATAATGAAATGGCCAGCCCAGAGTCCTGATCTAATCCTAATTGAAAATTTCTGGAAAATCCTTGGGGAAAAAGTTATGGCTAAGAAACCCACTACAGTCACCGAACTGTGGAAGAGACTGAAAGAGAAGCGAACCAAAACCACACCAGAGCAGTGTGAGAGACTAGACATGTCCTGTGGACGCAGATGTGCAAAAGTCATTCAATGGCCTTCATAATTTCTACTTAGTTTTTACAGCTGTAATATTCAGAATTTTTAGTTGTAATGTTTCTTTGTGCAACAAATGTTGTTCTTTAATTTTGATCACTGTTTTTATTTTTTTAAGTTTCTTGGTTATTTTATAAAACACAGTTCCACAAGCTAACTAAAACACCTTTAAATTCAGAACGATGAAGATTGCATTCAAATGTTCATAAATTGATCTCTAATCTTGATCTCCACTTTATATACATATATGTTTTAGGGGTGTAAATCGGACAGTTTATTACGATTCATACAAAATCAATTTTCTCCTGACTGTTGTGCAGAAAGCCTAATGAAAAGTTGTTTTGTGTTGATTTTCCGGTCGTTTTTGGGCACAATCACACATTCCTATCAGTTACAGTATTTTAAATGTTCAGGCAGATACCATGGTTTTATCTTAATCAGTTGAAGGGGGGTTATTTTGACATTACTCAAAACTGCCACATAAATGCAGGAGGAAACAGCCATCACAACCTTGGGGGGGTATAAGGGTCAGTTATTTTCAGTCATTTGCCATCAGTCATGCCACAAGGGAACAATAAAGGGTGAAAGTTCATTTGGTCGTGAATGTTTATAATATATCAAATTATCTATAATCAACACCCTTTCTGACATTATAACATAGACTATGACTATCTTGCAATATGATCTTCCCTAATAAGATCACAGTATTGGCCAGAAAAGATTTCAAATAAACACATAACATCCACTGTATATTTAAAACATCATATTATAAACATAAAACATCATAATATTTTCAGAAGAGATAAACACTGTTTCAAGGTTGTACTTAGGGAGTCTTGTGCTCTTGTTTCAAACCTGTGACACGCAACAATAGAGACTGCCAGTATGGAGGTTGATTCCCAAATGTACTCCATTTATGTGCTTTAGATAATTAAAATATGAATTTTAAGGGAAAGTGCATCATTAAAAATCAGGTAAAACGATAATTAAAAATGTTTTGTCTATGTTTGTGTAAATGTTCATATTCATTATGACAACACTGAAAATAATCCAAGAATGTCCCTGTCTCCTGCAGATTTAAAGAATGTCCAATATCTTTCCTGATCATCCAATGGTTATGCACTTGCTATTGCTCCTGTTTTCTGTAGTAGCAGCAAAGAGTTTTCCGGGAAAACTATTTATAGCACAAAGTAAACTCCGATTTTGAGATTAGGCAATGGGAAATGAATGTTTTTTTGAAAGACGTAATTCAATTGTTCATTGGGGATGCATTATTTTGGTTATCTATCTGTGTGTTCTCTCATGTTTAATATGAACAATTTTATAAACTGGCTAATGGAAAATTTACTGGCTTCTTGTAGACAGTATCAAATTTAAGACACTGGTTTATGGCCCACAATATATACAGTACAATGACCTGGCCCTCCTCTGGTAAAAATCTGCCATTAAGCGCCACACATTCCATAATCAACTTTATCAGTGTGATGCAACATTACAGCACTTAGTTTCCTGTGTGAAAAGATGCATTAACATCTGTGACAAGAGCAACCTCAGAAGAAAATCAACTGCCTGGAGTCTGGATATCAGAGACAACAGTGACGGTGGACTTGCTCACACAATCTTAACTGCTCCAGGTGTATGGGATAAAGCAAGGAAACACGCTCTGAAGTGTGTGATTCAGAATAAGCACTACATTAATATTATTCCAATTTCAGCTGTGTATAAAGTACATTTTTACTTAAATTGGCTCATTTCTTTCCATTGATGTTGTTGCTGATTCTTTAATTTCTGTTCTGTTGTACACCAAAGGATTGGGAAGTGACTGATGTAACACTACAGGGTGGATCATTCAATCTGCACTAAACAGGATGCAGTACCATGCAGTCAGGGGGGGCCCCACCAAAATATAATTTTTCAACAAATATTTTCAGAGTTTTGTATATATATATATATATTTGTATGTAATGTTTTGTAATATTTACAGCTTAAATTCTATAATAAATTAGAAAAACATTTAAAATCATGCCGCATAATTACACAGATTTTTATAAAATAAATATACAAAATTCTGCAGATAGTCAAATAGCCTACAATATGACTCAAAATCTACCCCAGCTAAATTTATAGTCATTAGCCACTACTACAAGTACCAGAAAATGCAAACACAGCATTTGAACTATTGTGATACGTCTGTTTATTAGAAAGTGTGGGTCAATATTAGCCTGGCTCCGCCCTCCTACGTGCTTCCGCTTATTTTTCATTTAGCTTCAGCAGTACGTCTGGGATTTTTCTATAGAGTTTCGTTTTCTCCTGCAAAAATCTGCAGGACCAATCAGCGAACAGATGGGGGTGGCTAAGAACGATGACGTTGAGGTCGTGCGTCAGTTTGAGTTGTAGTTCAGTAATGGCAGCGGAGAAAGACGTGAGAAAAGCTATTCGGTCCGTTGTTGCAAAACTGCCGAATATACAGAAGTTAAAGCCGGAGCAAGAACCAGGTTTGCTAACTTTTGTTTGTTTGATTATTCTGACTTGTTGTTTCGGTGCATGATATACGTCACAACCACATGTTAGCGATTGGCTTTGGCAGATCCTGAGTGACTCTGGGCAGATCCAATAGTTTTAAACTTCAACCCTCCTTAACGGAAGTAACGCTTTGCTATGGAGCGTGGCCAGACTCTCTGTACAAATGAAATGAATGTACGAGAGTCTGGTTATACCAGGCTAGGTCAATATTGTTTCATGTTAGAAAAAGTATAAATTTCTGAGTTTAATTCAAATAATTTATGTTATGATTTTACACTTAAAGACTAAATTATATAAATTATATAATGGGGTTGTGATATCTACCATATTAAAGAGTGATTATGGTAACGAAATGAATGACACATAATGCACTAGGTTGTTGACAAGCTTACAAAACCAATTTAAAAGTCATACCCCCTTCCAGAGTTGGACAGGAGAGTTAGTTAAACCAACACAAGCGTACATAAACACACCATGAAGTATGGTAATGCAGCCTCTGAGAGATAATAGTCCTCTTCATTACAGGTATGTCTAATCCTTGGATGACTTTACTCCAGAAAAAAGTCCCAGACTTCTACACAAAGCTAGACTGTAAGACTGCGTGGAGTGAAGCCACTAGACATATTTTTGGTTTTAACTGGCTCTAAAACACTATATTACTTTAGATGGGGATTAGTTCATCAGATTGCACATTGTTAAAGGGTTCCATTCAAGACAGAAATCAAACTTGTGGTACTTTAGAGGCTGGAACATTTAGGCAATGTTTTTCTTACTTTCTAGGAATGTGCATCACAAATCCTCGCTTAACCCAGAATGTCCTTCTGAACAGACAGTGCTTCACACTCACATCAACAGATATACAAATATCCAAAAAACTTTTTGTACTTGCTTAGAATCTGAACTTAATAAAAGCAGTTTCTAAAAACATCAATTGAATCAAGCCCAGAAGAAAATAAAGAGAACTTTCCAATGAGAAATATCTGGACATATGATCGTATCCAGCATTATGTAAGTGTGTGTCACTTTTCGTTTGGTTCACTGTTCAGTAAACAACAAAACCAAGCAGCGCTCTCTTGTGGCTAAGGAAGGACTGTGCTGGAGTCAGCTATCTTGACTTGAAGAACTTTGGCCACACCTACAGGACAATAGTGGAATTTATATTTTGATCATTAGAGGAGTCTGGCCTTTGAAGGCCCTGTCCCAAATGGCACATTTCGGACTTGTGGTGCTCCTCAGAGTCCACACTTTGATGACATCACGTAGTCCAGACTTTAGGGACCCTTGATGCGAGTCCACGTGGGTGCACCCGAGTCGTATTTTGGGACAGACTCAAGCATCACACCGGAAATAGGTAGAGAAGTTGCCCTTGAGTGTGAACTCCTCCCTTTTGTCGTCTGATTGCCCTTTCGCAAGGACTTCTGGGTTGGTAAAGTGCGCAAAGCCTGCTGCAGTGCGGGCTTCGCTATAGACCGCATCAAGGGGGCAAAGGAAAGGAGGTGCTGATAAACACACTTCAAAGTGTAAAAATGACAGATGGGACACCCTACAGACTCGTAGACTAAGTGAGAACGCGCAATTTAAGGCCACGAGACCGAAAGTCCACATGAAGTGCGCCATTTGGGACAGAGCCGAAGACAGATACTGCACTTTCCTTAGTTAGTATAAAACTTTTGATAATCTTATTAACAATGAATTCCCTTTCTCTTTACTTTAGTTATGTCTATCTGGATGCTTAGTATCATTTGTAACCACTGAGAGAATGGAAAAACACATTTCATAAGCGGAGAGTCACACGTTTTAGCAGTTATGTGCTTAGACAGAAGCCCTGAAGCAATGTACCAAGCTCTTCCTATAAACCTGCTGGAATGAGAGTGCTTGCACTATAAGCTATAATTATGATTAACTTGTTTAAATGCAATACCCAAAGAGTTAGTAATGTTTTGGAAAATCAAGTTAAAAAGAGAGTGTGTGACCATTACATAAATAGAAAAATCTGCACATCTACCCTTTAGGATCTAAAAGTCCATTGAGTACCAGAGGAATCTATTAAAATGGCTAATATCAAACAAAACTATAATTAAAATCCCAAGTTATGTTACTCTGTCAACAAGATGAAACAATGTAAAGTGTATAACTTAAAAGGACAAACTCACTTAGCCTGTGTTTTACTTGCTTACATACGCAGTAAAAAAATGTTACATGAAGCCAACAAGACACTGGAACTTGTCAAAACTGGTTCACTGGCATTTAAATTTTCTGATAATAACCTTACTGCATGGTAAAACAGTGTAGTATACTCAAGGAACTTTTTTGATTTTTTAAAAACAAGCATGCTTTAACTACTATTTTGGTCGTTTTATTTCATTTTTGTTCTTATTTATTTTTTTAGCAAATGTTTGGAATAAATAAAGATACTGTACCTTCTGTTACCTTGCTTTGTGGATGGCTTTTTAGACAAAATGCATGGTATGCATACAGTCGAGAATTGAATGCACAGATGAAATTCTGCCTTAGGAGGGCGCAAGAGACCCGGTAAAGTTTTTAATTGCCTTTAGTTGATTTTTCTTTCTGAATATCCAAGATAATACTATTTAGCTTTCTTACAACACAGATGTTTAATAATTTTATATATAACTTTAGCCAACATCCATCAGGAAAAACAGTTCAATCAATTATGCCTTCATGATGTCTTCAAAATATAAATATGCAGAAAGGGTTGTGCTTGGGTTAGGTTTAGAGGTAGGCAATATTAAATCACATTAGGTTTTCATGAATACTACAAACCAATGGCCCACAGAGAGGCTTGCATGTGTTTCAGCCTGCTAAAAATTGTAAGGGCTGTTTCTCAACATTAATTTTAGTAACTCCCACTGCAATAGTCCTATGAAATTTTCAATAGACACAATGAGTGATGAGGTCAGAAGGAACGGAGAACTACTGTAGCTAAATTGATTTATATAATTAATTTTAATGTATTATTTATAGCACTATTCATATATTATATAGTAGTTCAACTTAAATTTTAATTAGGCTACCTTTATCATCCCTAAAAATATGACAAGTGTGTGTTGTGTTTAAAGTCTCTGGTGTGCAATACGTGAAAATGTTTGTAAAATTCATACTTGGACAACCTTAACACATACATTTTAAATACTACTGCAACACTGTGATTAACAGAATCATCCTTATCCCAGTGCATTAGCAGACCAGATGCAGTATGTGAAGGCCATAAACACAAAATGGTTACATTTTAGAGCCCATGAAACAAAAAGCTAATGCATTTAACTTGTTTTAAAGCGAGAAGGCAGAAGGATCTGACCTTAGGCAACCTAAAATAGAAGTCTTAATTACAGACTGCTTCAAGACACATCCCACATCTTTTGTGGCCTTGTTTCATTGAGTTCCTTGAAAATAAGTATTTGAATTTGATCAGATTCCCAGAAAGGTCTAAAACTCACTTCGAGTAAAGAAGCATGTATATTAAAAGTGTGACCAGAAATGCTCTTAAGTGCAAACATGAGATTCCTTAAAAGAGGTGCCAGAGATGTCCCTGTCGCCGAATCACCACACTTGTGAAAGTCGCTTAGATCCTTAAGGATTGTGATGGCTAGACGACTGGTCTACAGTAGTCAATACCTATCAAAAGTGGCCCAAGAAGGAAAGGTGGTGCACCAGCAACAGGGTCATGGGTGGCCAAGGCTCATTAATGCACGTGGGGAGTGAAGGGTGGCCTGTGTCCGGTCCAACAGAGAAGCTACTGTAGCTGAAATTGCTGAAAAAGTGAGTGCTGGTTCTGATTGAAAGGTTTAAATTTAATAAAAAGACCAGCAAGTTTGGTATTTAGGATACTTGTTTCAGCTGTATCTAGATTTCAGCTCACAGGGCTGTGCGCCCTTTCACATCTTTGGCACTTCTTTTAGGGCATCTCATGCTTGCACTTAAGAGCATTTCTGAAATCTGGGCACACTTTTAATATACATGCTTCTTTACTCTGATGAGCTACTGTAGCTGAAACTGCTCAAAAGTGAGTGCTGGTTCTGATAGAAAGGTCTACTGGAGTCCATGCCTCGACGGGTCAGGGCCGTTTTGGGGGCAAAATGGGGACCTACACGATATTAGGCAGGTAATCAGAATATTATGGCTGATCTATGTATATATAGTGTACAGCAGGGGCGGACTGGCCATCTGGCAAACCGGGCAGTTTCCCGGTGGGCCGACGTACTTTTCGGGCCGATACATCTCATACTATATTTGTCTGAGCAGCCCAGTTAGCGTCTTTTTTTTTCAAGACAGACCGGCCCACTGACATTTAAGCAGCAGCCCATTGGTTATTTTTTTTAAACGACATTAAGCTGGACCAATGACTGACCAGCAAAGTCATCATCCTTTCTTTTCCTAGATAGACCGGCCCTCTCACATTTAAGCAGCAGCCCATTGGTTATATTTTTTGAATGACATTAAGCTGGCCCAATCACCGCTTTGGTCTCTGTGCAAGCGAGCGTGCATCGTCGGTCAGTTCACGTGTCAAAACAGAGAGAGAGAGAGAGAGAAAACGCAAGGAGGCGCAGAAAAACTGCGCGACAAAAAGAAGCAAGCCCTTCATCAGACGCTGCAAAATGTGTTAAAAACACAAAAATATTTTCTGCGGCATCAAGACCTTCATCTCGCGTCGCTGGTGATGATGATGATGGTGGCGGCGGTGGCACTGGCAGCACCAGCACGCAAAGTGTCAGTGAGGAGAGGGAGAGAGACGAGGGAGAAGTAAGTGTATGACTGCGGTAAGCAGAACTGCTTTCAAAACACAAGTTTAGATGGATACCCCTTGATAAAGCTGAGTCAAAAACACAAAATATGGTGATAAAGCTCCAATAAAATAATTGCACTCTTTGCTCTGTGACTACGAGAGTGTATCTGATTCATAGATTTTTCGTTGATTGTCTGTTTCAAAACGTATGATTTCTCTTCAAGCAAAATCAAACAATTCAGGAGATCTGCTTACAGACAAATATATGTTTATTGTATATAACAACACACTTGACAGATAATGTTAAAAGTCTCTATTACTGTAATCACACTACTTTAGTTCAGTGAATGTAGTGAATACTTTGTAAGTACCTGTAAGTACTGCAAGTAATAATCAGTTTTCAATATTACTGTAAGCAGCACTTGTATTTTGTAATAAGTTAGCAATCCAATGGCAAATTTTGCTAATTGCATGAAACTTGTTTTAGGGTTCATAAGTGTGGATTATACAGTTTTATTGCATTAATAAATAACACGTTCTAGAAGTGTTTGTTGTGTCAACTCTCACTCTTTTCTACCTGCTATTAATTGGGTTTAGTGCTTTTATGGAATTCGAGTTGCTATTGCTATACATATTTAAAGGCGTGCAAAGATGGGTGGTATTTGTAATTATACACTGCAAAATTATTTTCAAGAAAAAACATTCTTAGTATTTTTGTCTTGTTTTCAGTAAAAATATCTAAACATTCTTAAAATAAGATGGTTTTTCTTGATTAGCAGAATGACCCAAGAAAATAAGTCTAGTTTTTAGACCAAAAATTTTAAATTTTAGTGATTTTGTGCATAAAACAAGCAAAAAAATCTGCCAATGGGGTAAGCTAATTTTTCTTGCATTTAGTGTTTAAGAAAAATGTTCAAGAAATTTTTGCTTACCCCATTGGCAGATTGTTCTGCTTGTTTTATGCACAAAATGACTTAAATTTGATATTTTTGGTCTAAAAACTAGACTTATTTTCTTGGGTCGTTTTGTTCATCAAGAAAAAGCATCTTAATGAATTTTTAGATATTTTTCTGAAAACAAGACAAAAATACTAAGAACATTTTTTTCTTAAATCATTTTTTGCAGTGTATGTAGTGTGGGCCGGTTTGGGCCAAAATGCCAGGGCCGAATTTTTGTCCCAGTCCAGCCCTGGTGTACAGGCATGGCTCATTTCCAGCATATTTTTTTCAGTTAAAACATTTAGATGAAAACCACTGTTTTGTGTGTGTGTGTGTGCGTGTGTGTGTGTGTGTGTGTGTGTGTGTGTGTGTGTGTGTGTGTGTGTGTGTGTGTGTGATTAAGCTGTTACCTATTAACTTGTTGGAACTGGCTGCTGCTTGTACACTGATATTTTGCCAAGGTGCTTACCGGTTCTTTTTGACATTCAACAAAATCCTCATTTATCCAAGTATTTTCCTTGTAAAACTGAACACTTTTAGAATTATCTTCCCAGTCTGTAAATCCTTAAATCAGAGCTGGTTCCACTAACCAAAATCTGGATAAGAAAAAAGCTGTTTTTATACAAACACTTTTATTTGTCCGGGTTTGACCAGCTGAGGAAAAAAGCTACCCACCATCAGCCATACTAGCCCTGTGATTCACATTTTAAGCCGGGAAACATGAGTGAGCGGCAAAAGTGAGACAGCTGAAAGAGTTGAGAAAAGCTAGACAGGCCAAAGTGCCAGAGCTACTCTATTTGTCCAAACTGGAGGAGGGGTCGGGAGAAGAGGGTGGAGACTATGCTAATGGATTGAGAGGAAGTGAGGGAAGACTAGAGGAATGTGTTTGAGGTTTCTCGGAGAGTTCAGCTGGTAACGTGCTATCTGCCAAAAGAAGACAACGAAAGGAGAAAAGAAGGATAGAAACTCAAACTAAACTAATGAAAACATGCCCCATTTTACTGTGGTACCAGTGCAGGATAACTCACCGTCCTATGACAGTCTGGAGGGAATAAACTGGGTGGATTACAGAGACACGGGACAGGGAGGATACCCTGAGCATGGAGATACAGTCAGTTCGGATGGTAAGTTTTTTTTTCTTAATTGTCAATCTTAAAAAACGTTCCTATCAGGCTTAAAACTTGGTTTAACCATATTAGGAGCTGAGTTTAAAGTTTACAAAGTTTGATAGTTTGACAGAGATTTAATCTTGGACGTCTTGACAATACCAAGCATCCTCAAACCATCAGCAGTGTGGTAACCATTGCAGTTGTTTAAAAAACTAATGTCACAGATCCAAGGATCTGTGTTGGGTTCCCGGTTGTATCTCTTTAAAATGCTGCATTATTAAGCCGAGACTCTTGGCATACAACTGACATGCCAGACGCCACTGTGGTGACAAAAGAAAATAATAAAGGGCCAAAGCAGAGGCGGGACTGGGGGGTTGATGGGACAGGCCCGAAGTATTCATGGACACAAAAGCTGGAGCTTTCTTTTTGTGCCAGGACCTTTCCTTTACCAACAACAGGGTTTCACTAGCATTTCTTTCCTCCATCTTGTTCCATTCTTCTTAAAACATCTTAAAGCAGAGAAAACACAATAAGTGAATGCAGAGAGAAATGAAAGATGAGATAAAGGTGTGCAGAGCCCTGAAGGCTTGATTCAGAGATATCGGCCTCTGGTAATGCAGCTGTGACTTTTCTAAAGTCTTCTAGAGTTTTCTAAAAGCAAAGCTGGCTGTCAAAAGTCAAAGTCAAGTCTGGATGGAGCCAGTCGTGTCATGTTTAGCCTAGAGACGCTATAAAACTATTATTTTGCATGAATCAGAACTATAGTGTCAGATTTCCTGAACAATCCCACAATGTATACTTAGTCTCAGATCAATTATAACTGTAATGATGAATAATGAATGATTATAATGAACATAACAGAATGAATAAACAAAACCTCAAGCATATATCAAGGATTTTTTAGGCTATATTTAACTCAAGCTTTTTAAATGTTTTCTCTCTATCACTATTTTTGAGTATAGCAAGCTGTAATACTTTCCGGAGAACAATTACATATATTTTACTTTCTAACAGTAGATGTATTTTTTATGAAATGGCAGGTCTGGATATAAAGCAAAATGCGATGTGTAATGGTCGTGTCCATGTCTCTGTATACAATGAGTTTGTTTGATTTTCTTAATACAGAAGACTGGTTTAGCGTGGCAACTGCACTGGATAGTTTAACATTAAGAGAAGCTGAGACGTAGGATGTTCACACTGCTAACTTTGTTTTCTAGTGTGCTAGCTCTGCTACACACTGCGGTCATTGTGTCAAAACAGGCCTTTAATGGCAAAACGACCGGCTCGGAATCACTCATTCACCACGTCATGCCTTACTGAGAGGAAGGCAGGGAGGAGGATAGTCTGGCTTTTCCCGGAATATAAAAATGTTCAGTCCTGTTCTGTGTGCCCAGAACAGCCGTGTTTAAACCGACAAAGGAATAGAGTGCAGAACATTTCTTATCCTGACATAATAAGGAGATCATGTTCAAATCTTGTGTAACACTAACAATGCAGGCTGCGTATCTTTGTACCTGCACCAACAGGTTGTGTTTTTAACATTTTTGTTAGGGATGCTAACAATGTTGTCTACTGCTGGTTAACAGACATTCTAGCAATGTATGAACAAAAATATATGGAAAGTAATGTTCTGACAAAGCATTTTCTATGGAAGTCTCTCTACTAGCTCAACTTTTTTATTGCTTTATTAGTGGGCATAACACAAAATCAGCAGCTGTTGTGTTCTGCCTCAACTGCTTAATGACCAGGGAGATCGCTGTCATCTCTGGAAAAACCTACAGAATAGTTATATGACACAGAAATAAAAACACTACTGTTCTATTTTGAGTGCAAGCTCTGGGAAGTCCTTAACAACATGAAGGTCTGTGGTCTACTCATGCCCTGTAGGCCTGTATTAGCTTTTGTTGAAAGACAACTGTACTTGCCTGCACAGCATATTGACATATCTCTTACTAATCTCATACATTAAATAGTTTTTAGACTTTAATCAAGATCATGATTTAATAAATACTCATAAAGGGGTTCATTTATAACGTTTGGGGCGTATAGAGATTATCTAAAGCTCAAGAGCAAAATAAGGACAAATCTGAAAGGACCTATAAATGCCTTGTACAGGAAATAATTGAGAAGATGTTAGTACCATTCTTTTATGTGGGACTCAGAGTATGATGTGTTTTTATTGTGAGCTCCTTGTTAAGGCAATGATTAATTATATCAACTATAATTATATCATACTGCATATGTGTTAATAAACCAGCATCTTTAGGCTGATTGTTATGATTTGTTATGTTTCACTGTGGTGATACTTGCTTATAAAGGTACTTCTGTGCTCTTAGCGAATTCACGCGTTTTAGGGCATAAAACATTTTATTTTTATATATATATATATATATATATATAGTATAAAGTATATATAAAGTAAACATCTCCTCACTATCTGCTAGCTGCCGGTCTCCTGAAAACACTGTAAAAAACCACGGTCTCTGTAGACGACGCAGGCTCCACAGACTGCAACAAAAACAAAGTGGTCAAACCCACCACCACAAAAAATAACAAAGTTTTTCAGCCAATAAATGACAAGAAGGATTTGGGAGTGGGGGTTGGGCGCATTCATGACTCTTTCAGAAAGCATGGAAGGGAGGGGAGGAGTTTGACAACACTTCGAACGTCAAAGTGACGTCACACAGATTTGCTTAGAGCGCCTTTAAAGGATGCATAGTACCAACACATTGGTACTTCAGAGGCACATATGTGACCCTGGATCATGAAACCATAGGGGTCCTAAGCAGTGGCGGCTCTTGACTGCTCTTCTGAGGGGGCAAATTCAAATATGTGTTCGTTTTGTCATGTGTGTTGCTTGTGTTTACAAAATATGTGTTTGTTGTGTCATGTGAACCATGTGCATCACATGTTTTGTCAAATAAGTGCCTGCTGCACATGCGTCAAAACCATTTGTGATAAAAGAGCAGCTCACATTCACAAAATACACGTAAGACACTCCCTTAACACTCGACGCGCCAAACACATATTTTGAAATTACGAACCACATAAATGACTTCGCATCTTGCAACCTCGAATAAAGAAGTCTAGGGCTGGAACGACGCGTCGACGTAGTCGATTACGTCGATTACGTAATTACGTCGATTTGCCGGAAATGCGTCGATGCGTCGCACTGTTTACATTTTGAAATGAAGGCGGCTTCAGCTCCGACCGGGTGATACAAGTGTTATACCAAACAGACAGAACGCGATCAAAAGTGTGGGAACACTTTAAGCAGAGACCAAATAAAACACATACTGTGTAAAACTGAAATATACCACAGCAGCGCAACACCTGTGTATGATCATCTTAAAAGAAGAAAACCTGGGGCTCTCCGACCTCAAAATGACGAGACGTCAGCGTAAGAATTTGAACTATTACAGTAAGTTTTTATACTTACTCTATAAACAATAGAATCAATACATATTGTGCTTAATACAGCTGCGTTTACATCTTCGTTTAATACGAGCTGCGAGACGCCTGACAGACGTGACATTGCATCGCTTCTGGGCAGTATGTTGAAACAGTAAATAAAGAGCAGGACATGTTTTTATATTAAGAAGTTATGAAATAATAAGTTACTGTCACATTGAGAACTGATAGGCATGTGCCCGCGTGCACTGAAAGCCAGCTGGCAGTGCGGAGTTCCCAATTAACGTCTTTTTTGCGAATATGTGCGCTAGGGATGGGCATTTGATTAAATTTTTTTAGTCGATTGTCGGGAGAATTAACGATCGACTATCGATTAATCATTAATATTTTATAATAAAAAATAATTATTTAACTTTTATAATTCAAAAATGTTGAATACAAAAATACAGCGTGTTTTCCTCCATGAGACCTTTATTACAAGATCAACTTGTGGCAAACAGTTGAACTACATTTAGTTAGACAAACGGAACATATATGCACTTGAATATGCGGTGCTCTAAAGCAGCGGAACCTGCTGCTGCGAGCCGCATTCTTAAACAGAGACCTCATTTGTTCCAAAACATCATGACCTTTTCATGATTATTTTTTTGAAATCAAAACGGAAGGTCACAGATAACGGAGTATGGCGTCAAATATTGCACCCTGGTGGTAAAATGTTGAATTGCTGTCACACAGTGAAATTCATTTAATTGCTTCGAGACACACGCTACGCTAGGCAACGCAACCTGCATTAGATAAAAAAGCATTCGATTAATCAATAACAAATTAACGTCCTCGACTAAATTCTTAACGATCAATTATCGATCGTCGATTAATCATGCCCATCCCTAATGTGCGCAGATATTACAGAAGCTCGTCTTGTAAGGTATTCCTGACATGCGTTTATTTAAAATTAACAGCGGCGTAAACGCTGTTTATAATATATTAGAATATCATACTAACTGAACTTGTTTTTTACCCGGAACTTAAGAAAAGTTAAATGTTAAAGTTAAATGAGAATGCAGTACTACTAATAGTAATAATATTAACAGTAATAATATAACCATTACATTTTATATAAGGGTTCATGAATCACAATGAACTTATTTTTACTTCAGTCTGAACTAATGCTGAGTTAATGCATGTACCAATCATAAACTAATGTTTAAAATATTAATATATGCCTATTTTATTGTTTAAGGTGAATAATGCCTCTTTTAAAGTGGCACTGCCACTTTATTTTTCATGTTGAAAATTTTGGTTTGTGTGTTTGTTTAATTAAGAAAATGCTTAAATAAAATGTTGGCGTTAATGGCAGATGTTACATTTATTATTTGTTGGGGAATTATATGTATAAAAAAATCATTAGACTATTCGATTAATCGAAAAAATAATCGATAGATTAATCGGTTGAAAAAATAGTCGATAGTTGCAGCTCTAAAGAAGTCACCGGCTGCCTCTGGTCCTAAGGGTTAATTGTATGAAATTGAGATTTATATCAATTTACCAATTAATGAGCTGAATAAAGCCGAATATGGTTTGGTTTATTAAGATATGACAATATTTGGCAACTATGTGAAAATCTGGAATCTAAAGGGGGTCGCACACCGGCCGCGCAGCTCAGCGTCGCGTCGAGGACAACTCGGAGGTATCGTAAACCAGAAGTGCACATTAAATAGCGCAAGCTTCGTTAGATAGCGTCTACCTCAAAATGCTAAATATACGTTAGCAGCCAATGTTAATCGTTAATGATTTGGGACAAATATGATGTTATTTAATGTTAAACTATGTGAGTGGCGCTGTGTGGCGCAACAGGGATTTGAGCAACTTCCTGAGTCAAAGCTGGGCGGCGCGGACAGGCGCCACCTGGCGCGCCGGTGTGCATATACTCAAAACAATGCGTTCGATTTTTTAGAAAGGCGCAGCGCTGATCTGCGCGGCCAGTGTGCGATCCCCTTGAGTGTGCATAAAATCTAAATATTGAGAAAATCTCTTTATCAACATATCACTAATGATAAGTATTTTTTATATATAGTTACAGTAGAAAATTTACAAAATCTCTTTATGACCATGATCTTTACATAATATAAAGATGTTTTGTTGGCTACTGCACATACTGAACACATACTACAAATGATGGTCTTTCAGTCCGGAGTAACATATCTATATAGCATAGGATCATTTTAAAGGGTTCCATCGAGTGACAGCTTAATGTATGTACATTTATTCTGACAGTGCACAGTAGGGCTTCTTCTCGCTTTAGCTTTCGATTTTCTCTCATTACCAGACATCAAAGACAGCATACATTTTTTTCTTTCTCAGCAGGGTAAAATTCCACATATTTATCCACATTTCTACTTCACTAATGCACAACAGAATTATCATTAATGGGCTATTGTGCAATCTGTCCATGCCACTTGTAAACTTAATACAGTATAAATGACATGTGGTCAAAGCAGCATCCTTTCCATTTAACTTTTAGAGAGCTTTTCCCACAAATATTGCTATTCTATTATATAAAATGATAAAAATTTCTAGGTCCAGATAATCTGATATATTTTGTAAGATGTCTAAATACTTAATTAAAACCGTATTAATACTTAGAATTATTACAGGCTGTGAGGATGTCACAGTTATCAAGATATTCATTAGTTTTGTTTGACTTGTAACGTTAGCAAATTACATTCTAAAAAAATGGTGCGAAATAGTACCAACAGTGGTTTATTGGCTCGTAACCATAGGAGATTTAGTGCTATACCTCACCTATGTAGAATCTGTATAGCAACATATTGTGCTACGTTGAACCATAAGCGGTGCTATATGCTTAAGCATCACTTACGGTTCTACAGAGGTGCTATAAATAGCGCTAAACATGGTTCCCCTATGATTACAAGCTTTAAGAACTATTTAGCACCATTGTTTAGAGTACATGCTGGTAATGCTTTTACTATTTGAGGGTAACATATGTATTTAAGTACTGTACACTTTATCAGCATAGTAGAGGTTAATCTCAAACAATAGTCTTAAAACACTTATAAAACATCACATGTAAGGACACACACACACACACACACACACACGCGCGGTTTGAAATGTACCCGCTCTGGGTATTATTATGACAATCATGTCAATTAACCAAGCATGTCATCTTTACACAGCAGTACATTCCCAAAGAAAATCAAGACCTTAATCTGCCTAAACAGCTTGACTTCACTCATAATGAAGACCTTTAAATGGGATGTCTAGCCAATTTTACACATAATCTTCTTACTTTTTATAATTAATCAGCTTATAGTATTTTCCAACACAAATTTTAAAATCAGCCTATTCATATGTGCACATAAACAAAGGCATGAACACATGTACAAAAGGTAATGCAAGGCACCAGAATGCAAATCATTGCCTAGTTCAATTGAAACCATCCTCTGTGTAAGAACATTTATTGCATTCCACATCCATGGAGGTAAAGTTAGCTAATTTACAACTCACACTAAAGTCTGTCTTCCTTTGAATCTACAGAGGTTTGAACTACAGCTGGCTACCAAATGTGCTTTAAAGTCTTCCCACTATGAACACCTCAAGAGTTGTGGACTGTATACACTGATCAATAGACCATAGGATATTCTTAATGTAAGAAATATTTTATAATCATACGTGTTCATCAAGCAATTACAACCACAATCATAATGTCCTGTAAAATACCTAATGTGCCCATGATGACAGCTGTACCTGCAGCAGTGAGGCTGGTACTGTAATGCTTTGATCTACAGCAAAGTCCTGTTTTTTTACACAGTGCTGTTAACGCGTTCAGGCCTGTCCCCACAAGACATTTGCTTTTCTTTCTGGCAGGCACACAGCAAGAGATTTTATATGGGGGCTAGCCTGTCATGTAATTTTTAATTTGCACTTTGTTAAGAGTAATAACAATCAAGTAATCACATCTGTTGGAAGTTTTTTCTAATTTTCTGCTTAAAGTGCCATGGTAGTGTTAAACTTTAATGCATTTAATCTCAAAAAGAATAACAGCTGAATAATGAGACTTTTATAAAGCTAGAGGGCAGCATTTGACAATTTTTTAAGGTCCGTTCCGTACACCTAAGTCTGCTCACGCTATACTAGCTCTGGTGCATTTGACTGTGATGCAGGTTTGTAATGTATAGAAGCCTGGGAGGCCGTGTGTATTGTATAAAGTGTATATAGTATGTGTAAATGTATAGTGTGAGCAAGTGTATAGACATTTTGTAATTGTATTGTGTGTATGCACTATGTGATGTGACTAAGCATGACAAATATTTGATGTAAGTGTGTGTGTGTGTGTGTGTGTGTGTGTGTGTGTGTGTGTGTGTGTGTGTGTGTGTGTGTGTGTGTGTGTGTGTGTGTGTGTGTGTGTGTGTGTGTGTGTCTGGTAATTATCACATTTTAATCTAAGTGTTCTCTATAACATAACACATTTTTACAATGACACTTTAACTTCTCTTATCCAAAAATAAGCCAAATATGTTTGCTGTAATCCAGTAACTATGAAGCTACATAAGAAAAAAAATGTTGACTTCACTAGCAGAAAATTTTCTCACCTGCTCTCTTGCTCGCTCTCTCTCTCTCTAGTTTGCACTGACAATTATCACACATAAGCATACTGTAATGTAGAGATTGAGGATTCACATTTTATAATTGTCTATCAATGTATTTCTGAGGTGAAATTATTGTGAATTTCAGTGAAATGCATTTGGCAAAACATAAGCTGGCTAAGTAACCATATACTTTCTCACCTTCTTACTTCTGACATCTTCTAAAAAATCATATATCCATCTATATAAAAGAGATATGTGCAATGAGCAAGGTAGTTCAAAGTTTTAATTTGCTGTAATTAAATGTACTTTAAATATAACGTTACCAACGACAGTGTGGAGCAGAGCAGGCAGACTAGATCAGTGGTTTTCAATTCCAGTCCTCGACCCCCCCTCCCAGAACATTTTAGATGTCTCCATATATAAAAACACCTGATTCAGATCATCAGCTCGTTAGTGTGTTAATTAAGGAGCCAGTGAGTGAAATCAGGTGTTTCATATAAGGAGACATCTAAAACATTCTGGGAGGGGGGGCCCGAGGACTGGAGTTGAAAACCACTGGACTAGATCAAAGTGCTATTGCTAACAGTAGCTGTTAGCCATGCAGATAATATATCAGTTGACGCTATTTAACAGAATTTACATCACATAACTAATATACACTTTTACAGTAGTAACAAAGGCACTGTAATAATAAAAAATGTGTTTACTTTGGGGAGATTCAGCATAATAAAGCAACACTATGTAGTTTTTTTTACCTTTAAATAAGGTCTCTAAAATTATTTCAGTGATAGAACAACTTTTAACTGGACAAACTGTACTGTTGCTGCAACCTGAGCAGCCTCCTAGCCAGTGTTTGGAATAACGCCGTTTAAAAGAACGGCGTTACGTAACGACGTTCATTTTTCAGTAACGGGCTAATCTAATTAATTACTTTTCCCGCTGTTACAACGCCGTTAACGTTACCGGACGTTAAATGCGGTGCGTTACTATGCACTGACTTAACCTGTGTGATCCAAACGCAACCCTGGCTCACACAGCTAGTGAGGAGGTAGGTTAATAACGAGATAAGCGATTATGATTGGCTAAGGCAGAGTAATGTGTTTCATGGTAGCCAATCAGAGCCAGTGTTGTTATACACATGCCAGCGCACTAACTCAGTTACTTTTTGGAACAAGTAGTGAGTAACTATAACTAATTACTTTTTTTAAGTAACGTTCCCAACACTGCTCCTAGCTGCTACAAGCACACTCTGAAAGTGGCGGTGGAGGGTAGAGCACACAGCCCCGCCCCTCCCTGCAGAAGAGTATCTAATACCAGGCACTGTTGCGCTTTTCAACCACATGGGGGAGCTGTAAGTCATTTTTACATGGAAACTACATAGTGTACCTTCTACTTCAATCTCTTATTCGTTTTCACTGGAGTGGGGGACTGGAGAGTTTAAAGCTGAGTGCCACCACCTAGCGTACTGGATGAATTCATTTTATAGATCTGAAAAGATTTGCGTCTTTTGACAAAACATTCGGGGCTTGAGCCCCAGAAGCCACCCCATCGCCTGGCTGATTTGTCGCTATACTACTCATGCAAACTCTGCTAGTATTGGACAAACCCTGGACACAGTTGATTGAGACCAATAGCAGCACACAGTACAGTGATAGCAAATCTTATCACAGCCATGACAAGATATTACTGGACATGTATTAGGCTTACAATCAACCCACAAGTTTTGGTTCGTATCCGTATTCTTAATTTCCTGAGATAACACTCATTGTCCATAAAATGTGATTGTTTATTGTCACATGTATTTTCCACAAAATCTATCAGAGTGTCCAACAACTTTGCTGAATTACTTATCATATCTTTAGGATAACACTCCAGATAACAGTCAAACGCTTTTATTGCTTTACACTTAAAATCACCATAAAAACGGAAGCAGCGATTGCCTCATTTTCCCAGGGGGCAGGGTTTCATATTTTATTGAAGCTTCCCCGGGTGGCGGGTGCTCCCATTGATTATCAGACCCCCACCTGCTGTTAGGGTTCCATTGACTCCCCTTCATTTTGGCGTCACTTTCACAGCGAATAGCTTTAGATCTGAGGCGTTTAAAGGCTCTGTTTGTCCATTAATTATTTCTAAAGAAACACGAAAATGCTCCATTATCATGTATCTTACATTATGGCCCAGTAAAACCAGTTTTTGTAAAAATAGGCTAACGTTTGCGTCATAACCTGCCACTCTCTAGAGATAAAACCATATGGACAGGAGGAGAATCTCGTAGGCAATTAGTTACTTTCTATGAGGCAATCGAGTGGACGTGGAGGAATAATGTCAATTAAAGGAGATTATTAATCAGAATACTTACCAAAACTTGTTCCTGTTCACGCTTGCCGTCTTTGCAAGAATCGGTGGATTCAGATTTCTCTTGGCACGGCTATTATAAGACTTACAATTGTCAGACAGGTTGCTCACGTCATCAAGCTCCGTTTGAGTCTGCACAGTACGCTTGACCCCCAGGAAGTGCGTGCTTCTAATTGACTTCACTTGTCTCCGTTGAATGGGGTCGCTGTGTCCATTTCTTTTACTGTCTATGCATTTTCCACTTGGAGAAGTATATCAGAGTGAAACCGGCATCTGAAATGAAATAAGGCAGGGCTAGATTTGAATTTTTTAATAAGATCTGATTGGATCATTTGAAGTTGGGTCATGTAGCTAATTCCTGCGATCTTCTCCAGAACCCCACCCACCCGCCATACAATATGACCGAAAGTAAAGAGAGATCATTTTGAGGAGTGAAGGAGATTTGCGTTTTTGATTAAAGATGACAGTGGCACATGAATTTTTTAAAGATAATGAAGCTCACAGATAAGTAATTTGTAAATATATCAAATTACAAGTAAACTTTCATTTTATTTTCATGGTGACTTTAAAGCAACACTAAAGAGTTATTGCTCTTTGCTCCCCCTACAGGTTAGACGCGTAATTGTTCATTACCACTGTCATTAATACTGCAGCATAGCTGGCTCTGATTGGATTGTAGGTCTGCTGTAAAGCAAGTTTTTGTAGTTTTCACTCGAACTACAGGACCACTACCCGACGGTTGGAAACTTCTTTAGTGCGGTTTTGGTCGATAGAGGGCTGCAAAGCGAATGTGAAAGTGCCATTCACCCTGTTTTGAGTGAATGAACCACTGAAACTTTTTTGGAAACGTTATTTTAAGGTAAAAAAACTCTTTGGTGTTGCTTAAAAACTATTTTCACTCTGCACCTGCGCCACTTACTATTTACGTGCAGCAAAACATGAGGTCACTGCACATGTGCAGTGTAAGCAGGTAAATATAAACACCTGTTTTAATTATATTAGGCCTTAAAGTTCTGCATAATTAAGGGCGTGGCCACTTGGGTGACGGGTGAACTGCCACTGCTGTCACTAGAGTCATGCTAGGCGGGCGGGGTTCCAGCAACAAGCCACTTCAGCTTCATCTACTGTATGTCCCCCTTTTTACCCATTTTCGGTTATCAACAAGTGATGCGCGGTGACGCGTGGCCAAGATGGCGATGGCATGCAACACCTACTTTAATCTTCAAAAAAGCTCTTCACAACCCTATGGGTGACTCATAGACACTACATACATATTTTTTAGAGTTTATTTTACAGTTGGAGGTATAAATAGCTCCAGGAAACGCATTCGGACAGACTTCATACATAAGCAGCGTAATGGAATTATGTTTGAATTATAAACAAAGAACTTTTGTGATAACAAATCTCATAATAAAAGACTACAATACTAATTTCTCGCTATAAATGCAATTAAAAGGTGTAAACATTTAAATATAACTTTATTAACACTAAATTTGTGCTCTACCTGTCTTATTTCTTTAAACTCAACTAGGATAGACCTATCACATTCCCACATATGCCCATAGATTTGTGGGACAAGAGAATAGCCTCTTTCACACAGTAATTCTGGAAAATTACCATTATTTTACCAGAAGGAATTTACCAGTAAATACAAAAATGTGCTGTTTACACACGCAGTGACGTTCGCACTAAGACATTTAAAACATCAGCAACAAAATTTCGTGGAGAAAGCGGAAGTTACCTGCGGCGCGCGGCGAGCTTATGGTGCGTTCCAGGCAGGTTTTTAAACCCGTGAGTTACGACTTCAAAACCACGACTCACGACCTTATGCGTTCCAGGCAGCCCGTAACTCGTGTTTTTACAACCTTCTACCGGTGAAAGTGCACTGGAACGGCAGTCAAACCCGTGACTTCCCACCCGTGAACTCGTACTAGATCGATGTACTCCCAGTTCAGAGTCGTGAGGCGTGGTTTTGAACTCGTGAGTTACGGGTTACGGGTTGCCTGGAACGCAGCATTAGTGTTGTATTTGTAAACAATCCACGTCGGTTATATCATAGATATGTATATAAAGGCTAGATGGCTCGTCCGCGCTGATGGCCAATTGAGTTGAACGTCCGCATTTTGGCGGCCATCTTAGGACAGGGCGCTCGCTCACTCGTAGCATTGAGTTTTAATGATGCAGGTACTTTTAAATGACCATAACTTGCTTAATTTTTTACCGATTTTCAAACGGATTGGTTTGTTATAAACGTCAAAGATGTACCTATGACACTGAATACGTATACTAAAAATAAATAAAAAATTCATGAAACATGTTAAAGCATCCAGAATTATAGCCACGTTAATAACGTTTGTAAAAAACCAAACCGTTTGTAAATCCGTCAAGAATTCAGCAAGTTACGAGCATTTTAGTTGGCGTATGTCCCTCACCTTCCGTCCACAGCAGCAGGGAGCAGCACTATGCAGCACTGACCTAAGATGGCCGCCAAGTGACGACACAGCTGACTCCGCCTTGAGCCATCTAGCCTTTATATACATATCTATGGGTTATATCCACGGTCCGTTGTTGTTTTCAGGTTTGTGTGCCTCAATTTAAATTATCCACGGTCCGTTGTTGTTTTCAGGTCTGTGTGCCTCAATTTAAATTGAGGTCTCAATTTAACTGTCGCTGACGGTCGCGAAGTTGCTCGTGACCAAACATTGCATTAGGCGACGTCAAACCGAAAATGCCTCTTAAACAACAGTATGTTTGCACATTAGCTTCACAGAGGGCGTACTAAGGACGTCGGCAATTAGATGGTAAGCTGTTTCAAACAACTTTGGTGAAGAAATGTGGACGTAAACTTCAGGTGTGCTCGACTTTTAATCTGCATGTGTGTGGAAACGTCCGTAAACAGTGCGGGGATGAACGCGTCATTTGTTTTAAACGTTATGATTGGCCCGAAGCTGTCAGCGCGGTCTGACGTTCACACATAGCGCTTACCAGTAAATTACTTGTAATACAACCTCTCTTTCTGGTAATTTAAATTGGCAGCACTGATGTACCGGAAAGGTTCTGTTCACGCATGACCTGTTACCTGCAATTTACCAGTAAATTACCAGTACTGTATTTGTGAAAGGGACTAATGAAGGTATCTCAGGAGACAGGAAGTAAACCAAACGGTGCAAGAACACAATTATGATAAAAAAAAATTATAGGTATGGAAACTCAAAATATGGCTCCTACATTTCAGTATCCTTTTTTATAAAATGTCTTGATTATATATTTGTAAAATACTATGCTTTAGATAAAACTTAAATATTCAACAGGGTAATTTAGTAAAAACAGTTGTTTGTTTACTACATGATTTTGCATCAATTAATGATTAGAAAGACACTCTTAAGCTACAATATTTGACCATTTATAGATATTTTAAAACTTGCTCAAAGATGGCGGCACCCACATTTACGTAAAAAAAATAAGTTGAATACCATATCAGCTTGTTCCATTCAACAATAAAATGTGATTGGGGTATACATGCCTTCAATAAAAATTGGTGTAAACTTCCTCTGCCACCAGGTCATGGTACTCATAAAGAAGACAGTCCGTTCCTCAGCAGATCAGACTCATCATCTAAGAGGAATGACTTCTATGACAAAAACCTGGCCCTGTTTGAGGTTTGCTTTACTTTAAACTGATATTTAGATTGTTGTTTCGGGCTTAATATCTCATGTAATGACTGAAAAAATACTGTAATAATATAGATCTTCCAATTCAATTAAAAATGATTCCCAAATTCCATGCTACAACATGCAGAATTTTACAACCTTTTGGTATGCGTAGCATGTACTGAAAAATGTTTTTCCATAGGAAGAATTGGACATCCGGCCAAAGGTCTCCTCTCTTCTCAGCCGTCTGGTCAATTACACAAATGTTACTCAGGGTGTCAAAGAGCATGAGGAGGCAGAGAATGCTGATGAGTCCAGAAGACGACTCCCTAAAGTACGAAACGGCACACATTTCTTTTAAAAAACAAATCAATCATTGGCATTTTAATTTGGTTCTTATAATACAAATGCAAATACATGAGGGACTTCCTTATTTTCTCTCTAGTCTCCAAATATGGGCACTCTGATGGGAGTCTACCTACCATGCCTGCAAAACATCTTTGGTGTGATTCTCTTCCTGCGCCTCACATGGATCGTAGGAACAGCAGGTGTCGTCCAGTCCTTACTCATCGTTCTCATGTGCTGTTCGTGTGTGAGTTATTGCAGATGCACGCCCATAAACAAATCAGCTGCCTTTGAACATGGTCAAATTTCACACATGTACTTTTAGTTTCAAAACAAACTGCCTGCAGACATTATTTGGAAAAGTAATGGCCGTATAAATTGTAACACATTTTTGGTGGTTATCTCACGTGTAGCGCTTCTCCACGTTTGACTTCGAGTGAAGTGACATACATAAACAAATCAAATAAATGCCTTCGACTTTTCATCTACTAATATGACATACACCTGTCCAGTCCTGAATACATTTATCTGTTGTATTTGGGATATGTTAATACTGCAGAAACTAGAAGCTAAAATTAAATAATGCTCCGTGTAGTCGATTGCAGCAATTCTGGGATAGTTATTGATCAGTCAGGCATGGCATTGTGTAACTCTGAAACTGTAGTGATCAGTACACAAATCATTCTGACCCCTTTCTGTGAATATTCCCTCTCACTCGCCCCCTACTGGATATTATTAATGACATAAAATATACAATGTTCAAATTATTTCTTTTTTTTACAGACGATGTTAACTGCCATATCGATGAGCGCCATCGCCACAAATGGTGTTGTTCCAGGTATTTATAAATATTCACATTTTGCATTATGTCATGATGCAGCATAAAATTTTACTATTACTTATTTAACTCTTTCCCCGTCATGCGTCAATTAAGGGAAAACATTTGCATAAAAAAGTGTTCCTGATTAATTTTTATGTCAATCTGCAATACCCAATTTATGAAATACCGAAGCCAAAATGTTATTTAATATTTACTAATTTTAAACTCTGTGTATGTTTTGATAATTGTTCTGAATCTGATCTCTAAGAAAATTCCTTCACAAAAATGTAATGGAATTTTTTTTAAAAATACCCATATTTAAGAGTTTGTAAGCAGAGAAAAAATATAGATAGGATGAAAAGTTTTTTCTCGTTTTGTTTGTTTATTGTTTGTTTGAAAGCAGAGGGTCTGTTTTTTCATTTGATATATTTATATGTTTATATATTTAAGAATGACATTGACCATTGATCCGTTAACTCTTTTAATCATAATACCTTTATGCTAGCTTCGTGTTAAATCATGCTAACATCATGCTAGTTTTATGCTAAATCATGCTAACATCATGCTAGTTTTATGCTAAATCATGCTAACATCATGTTAATTTGTTAAATCATGCAAGCTTTATGCTAAATCAAGCTAACATCATGTTAACTTTGTGTTAAATCATGCTACAGTAACATGATGTTAGCTTTATGTTACTTTTTTGTTATTTTTTTAAATGTTTTTCTTTTAATTGCCAGCTGGTGGAGCTTATTTTATGATATCTCGCTCTCTGGGTCCTGAGTTTGGTGGTGCAGTTGGTCTCTGTTTTTATCTGGGCACAACGTTTGCAGCTGCCATGTACATTTTGGGAGCAATTGAAATTTTTCTGGTCAGTTTTTTCTTATTACAACAGCAATCTTTCATTTACCTTGAGATGTTTATATATTGATACACATACATGTCTATGTGTGTATTAGATCATAAAAAAGCAAATTGTGGGCTCTTTCATAAACCAACCTTGATACTAATCATTACTTAACTTTTTCATCCACAGAAATATCTGATTCCTCAAGCAGCCATATTTCATCCCACAAATATCCATGCAGGGAACGGTGCAATGTTGAATAATATGCGGGTGTACGGCACAATTTGTTTGAGCCTCATGGCTATGGTTGTTTTTGTGGGGGTCAAGTATGTCAACAAGTTTGCCTCTCTCTTCCTGGCCTGCGTCATAATTTCAATCGTTTCCATCTATGCCGGAGCTTTAAAATCCATCTTTCACCCACCAGATTTTTCGTAAGTGTAATTGAGATTAGGATCATCAAAGTTTTTATAATTGATTTCAGTCTATGACATGACTTCATTCTTTACATTATGCAGGAAGATTTTATGTAGACAACAGTAAGGAAATTTTTTGCTGGGTTTTCACAGACTGTATAATACATTTATAGTCTGAAAGTCCAGATACACACAGTGTAAAATTTGAAATAATAATGGAATGTGACCCTTTCAAAGATAGTTCCAATAATTATATTTGGAAACATGGAAAGATATTATATGCATATATTAAAGGGTTAAATTAGTTTTCTACATAATTGCAAAATGAACTTGTATTGCAAATACAATTGGACACAAATAAGTGTATGAGTAACAATAATTTTTATTCTTACCTGTATCTAACCGATTACTCTTTTATTCTAATTTTCTAGGATTTGCATGCTAGGCAATCGCACTTTAGCTTGGGATATTTCTGACATTTGTGCAAAGACAGTAATTGTTGGTAATGACACTGTTCCCACCAACCTGTGGAAGAAATTCTGCAATTCTGAGAACTCCAGCACAGCTCATTGTGATGAGTACTTTCTGCAGAACAATGTTACAGAGATCCAGGGCATTCCTGGGTTAGCCAGTAGCATCATCAAAGGTGATAACCTTCACATCTTATGATGGAATTAACTAGACACTGTCTGCTTTTCCAAGTTTTTGTCAAACCTATTGTGTGTTGTAGAGAACATGTGGGGGGATTACATGGAGAAAGGACAGATTTTAGTGAAAGCGGGTTTGCCCTCTCTTGATGTCCATGGCTCCATGGAGAGCTTTGGCTTTTATGTGACTGCTGACATTGCTACTTCCTTCACACTCCTGGTGGGAATCTTCTTTCCTTCTGCTACAGGTAAAACCCATCTTTGGTCCTTAAAACATTATGTCTCTAAGCTTAAATTATGACTTGAAATTAAATTCTGTGTCTCTTTGTCTCTGGTACAGGCATTATGGCTGGATCAAACCGATCTGGAGATCTAAGAGATGCACAGAAGTCTATTCCTATAGGGACAATTATGGCTATTACAACTACCTCTCTTGTCTGTATCCTTTATTGCTGTTGCAATTGTTTTTTCTTTGACATAATGTTCACTCAGAAAGCATCTACATAAAAAATCCTTTACTGTAAAAGATTTCAGCTCTGTGGTTCTTTTTGGCGCCTGCATTGAGGGTGTAGTGCTTAGAGATAAGTATGTAATCTAGTTCAGGATACATACTGCATTTGTTTTTAATAAAAAAAAACACTGAGTCTTATTTGTTTCTGTGCTACATTTTAGATTTGGAGAAGCAGTCAGTAAAAACTTGGTGGTTGGCACACTTTCTTGGCCCTCCCCATGGGTGATTGTGATTGGCTCCTTCTTCTCCACAGTGGGTGCAGGACTTCAGTCCCTGACGGGAGCACCTCGCCTCCTGCAAGCCATCGCTAAGGATAACATCATTCCTTTCCTAAGAGTAAGAGTATCAGACACTCTATATCTTTTATAATTCAATTTGTTTTTTAGAATATCTATACAAGTATATGAAATACCATTTGTTGGTAATGTACTGTTTTCTATATAAAATCATCCTACATGTAAGAACATTCTGTCAACCAACATATAACCTTAATATCTTTAATGTTGACTGAGGAAGACCATGCAAAAGTTTAAAGTTAAAGTGGTTGTGGTCCATAAGCTTTAACTCCTAATACAATATTTTTGTATTCACTTTTTACACATTTAGGCCTTAATTGAAATAGTTAGGAGAAATTTAAAAGATATGGAAATGTTTGTATTCTAAGTTCCTGTAAAAGATATATCCTCTTCTGAAATGCCAAACCACCAAAGCCATCAAAAGCATTTGCATGCCCATATGTAAAATATTTCCCTAAAATGTAAATATATTACGTCAAAGGTGATTCTGACAGCTGATGGCTACTTTTTGTCTCTGTGTGTGTCTGTGTGTTTACAAACACAGGTGTTTGGACATGGTAAAGCTAACGGAGAACCTACATGGGCTTTGTTGCTAACAGGACTCATAGCAGAGCTTGGCATCCTTATTGCTTCACTTGATATGGTCGCTCCTATTCTCTCTATGTGAGGATTATTCATGCACAATACACATAAACACCACATGCATGCAAACATACAGTACACAATGTAACAAAGTTAAACCATTAACTTAATTAAAGGTGACTGTAACAAATGATATCTACTGATTGTTAATTGATTTATCATTAGCAGCGTAAAGATTACAAATGATTACATATGCAATGCTTGTGCCACCTTCAGCCCACTGAAACTGTTAAAGGGGACAGAGAATAAAAAAACATTTTTACCTTGTCTTTGTTGAATAATGGTAGTCTACCCACATTTACAAACATACAAAAAGTGCTAAACATGCTAAACATCTCAGACTCATAGAAATTCCTCTTTTAGAAATATCAGCCAGAAAACGGCCCAATCTGTAAAACTGATGCTTATGACATCACAGGCATCTAACTGCCCCTCCACTTTAAAATAATTGGCTACATTTTTTGAGTGGCAGCAAAGTCAGCCAATCAGTAATGAGATTGCAAGTTCAGCAAGTAGGGGGAGCCAAATAGGTGCAAAACCACTTGTTTAAAATCCCCCACCCTAATAGAGCTATCTGAGAGAGGTTTTTAGGAAGCTTCTAAGGCATTACAGACCCAAACAAAAAAAAATTGTCTACATGTCACATCACAGAACAAGGATAAATACCCCGTTCAATCATTCTATGTCACCTTTAAATTCAATCACCTCTCTTTCGCGACAAGACAGATTTGCTGTACAGTAGACCATCTAAACATACCTTCATGTTTTTTTTACTGTAGCATGTGGTGTCTCACCTGAGTTCTCATAAGTATTATCTTTAACTTTAATAAAGTATTAATTTGAAATATGCTTGTTCACTAAACAGGTTTTTCCTGATGTGCTATCTTTTTGTAAATTTGGCATGTGCAGTGCAAACCCTTTTAAGAACACCGAATTGGAGGCCAAGGTTCAAATACTACCACTGGTAAGTTGGCATTTACTGTAGCTTGCGTGTGTGTACATTAAAAGGCCTGTTTTGGTGTTTCGTTGTTGCATTTGAATTGCTGAGTGATATTTTCCACTCCATACTGTTGCTATTCACTTCCTGTGATTACTTAAACAGTACAACTGGTAATCCTAAAAAATTGCAATAAATTAAGAAAGTGCAGCTGTTTTGGGGTAGGTGATATGACGAAACTCTTTCTCTCTCTCTCTCTCTTTCTCAGGGCTTTATCTTTTCTGGGCATGAGTATGTGTTTGGCCCTTATGTTTATCTCTTCATGGTATTATGCCATTGTAGCCATGGTCATTGCTGGTATGATCTACAAGTACATTGAATATCAGGGGTAAGTGATTTCCAATTAAATCTTGATACAATCACTGGCTAGTATGTGCAGTTTTGTTGACGCCATCTCTTTCAGAGCAGAGAAGGAGTGGGGAGATGGAATCCGTGGCTTGTCTCTTAGTGCAGCACGCTATGCTCTCCTTCGCCTGGAGGCTGGACCACCCCACACTAAAAACTGGAGGTTTGTTCCCATCTTTCAGCTCAATCAAACAATGTTTGTTTTCTATTAAAAAATGTTTACTCTGCATTACATTATGTAAGCAAACCCTAAAAATCAATGAATACAAACCCTATCATTAAAAAAAGTTTAGATATAATCTTTTCAAGGTGATACATGTGAAAACACACAGTTAGAATTTATATGGGATGTTTACGCAGTTAGAACATATTGTTTAACTTGTGTACTCCTGTAGGCATTTTTTAAACAGTGATGTACTGACAGTAATTGCTAGTAAAGTCAGACATTAATATGGCATGTAAGCTTCAAAAACCAATGCCAACATTATATGCTATAAACAATATATTTATTTGATTTGTTATAAATTAGCATGAAATAATGTTGACAGGCCACAGCTGCTGGTTCTGCTGAAGTTGGATGAGGATCTGCATGTGAAGTATCCCAGAATGCTTACCTTTGCCTCACAGTTAAAAGCAGGAAAAGGTCTAACCATCGTAGGATCTGTGATTCAGGGCAACTTTCTGGAATGTTACGGAGAAACACAGGCCTCAGAACAGGTAGAGGAAGAGACCATACAGTATTTACATCCACCGTTAGCATACAGTAATCATTATTGCACCCATGGACAAAATTTATTACAAACCTTTGCAGCTCTGTATAGCTAAATTGTGTGCTGTCAGTAAACTCTGGAGTGTAGAAAAGTGGAGAAAATTTAAAAACTGATACATTGATGTTGAGATTGTACTGTGTTTGTACTTTTTACAAGGCAATAAAGAACATGATGGAGATCGAGCGAGTGAAGGGCTTCTGTCAGGTAGTGGTCGCCTCCAAAGTGAGAGAGGGGGTTGCACACTTGATCCAGTCCTGTGGTCTGGGAGGGATGAAGCACAACACAGTTGTTTTGGGCTGGCCATACGGCTGGAGACAAAGTGAAGACCCTCGTGCTTGGAAAACCTTCATCAGTAAGCACAAGAGTTTGGGCAGTTTCATATCTTGTACACTCAAGGGTATTCAAGTCTGTTATATTGTAGCTCAGTCGGTAGAGCATTGTGTTATAGTAGCAGCACAAAATGGTCATTGGTTCAACCCTGGGAAACACATATACTGCATCTTTTTTCGAGGGCGCACGATGCGAAGTCACAACATGTATGTAGCCTAGGGCTGCACGATAAATCGCATGTGATTGTCACGCGCATCTCGTCAGTAATGCCGGTTCCTTAATTAGTAGTAAATCGCCATCAGCTGTTTTCAGATGGAGTGGCATTTACTACACAGAGCCATAGTTCACTGAGTATGTGTCAGGACTTGTATAGAAAAATACTCAGAGGCAAGGATCCAATAGCAGATGAAACAAACTTTTAATAAAGATAAAATAATAGACAGAGAAAAACACTGGGCAAGCCAGGGAGCAATATGTAGATAACACTCAGGAGGAGACAGTCTCTAGCACACAATCTGGAGATCACAACCGCCGTGCTGGTCAGGAGATGGAAAGTCACATGCACACACTGGAGACAACACACCAAGCTGGACGTAGCAGAACCATCGATTCAAATCGGGGAGAGATGAGATGACCAATCGGCAATTAAGGCAGAAAGGTGTTAGCGGGCAAAACCAGAACTCTGGACAGCAATCGGCAAAGAAGGCCGACAGATACAGCAGGGCGGCGGTCACGAACTCCCTCAGTGCTACTGGACAGCGGTCACACACGAGATGTGGTGTTGCAGGACACCGGCAGGGCAGAGAGAGTACAATCGGGACACCGGAGCGGAGGAGCTGAATTCCTAATGAGAGGAGAGGCAGAGACAGCAGACAGTGCAGGCAGAGAAAAATTATAAAAGACAAAAAGGTCAAAGAATACTAAATAAACCAAAACGGCGAACACGACATGACTAGACAAAGGGCACAGAACAATGACGAACTCGCAAGAAGCAAAAGAACAAGGGGAGAGTAAATACCAAACGAATTGGGGAGAAAATGAGGAACAGGTGGGTGACGCAGGTGAAAGAAATCAGTGATGATGAGATCGCCCTGGTGACAGACGCGCACGTAAGGAACTGTCAAAACACAAAAAAACACAAACACAGAGAAGGAAAAAAGACAGAACGGTCGAAAGACCGAGATCGTGACAGTATGTATATGTGATATGTATGCGAAATGGCCTAGCTTGTCAGGGAACTATGGATCTGTGTAGTTAAAGCTGCTCCATCTGAAAACAGCTGATGGCGATTTACTACTAATTAAGAAACCGGCAATACTGAGGTGATGCGCGTGGTATCGCATGCAATTTATCGTGCCCGTCATGTGTGTGCTTCGTAATTTCAAAATATGTGTTTGCGCGTCGAGTGAACCTATGTGCATCATGTGTCTTGTCAAAATAAGTCCCTTTTGCAGACGCGTCTAAAGGGTTTATGATAAAAGAGACGCTCGCGTTTGCCAGATCTTCGCTTAATCTCATGCATAATCAGAGTTTACTGTTAAGGGAGTGTCTTGCGTGTATTTTGTGAACGTGAGCGTTTCTTTTATCATAAACGATTTTGACCCGTGTGAGCAGGCACTTATTTTGACAAAACACGTGATGCACAATGGTTCACATGACACAACAAACACATATTTTGAATAGACAAGCAACACACATGACACTTCAAACACATATTTTGAATTTGCGCCCCTCAGAAGAGTAGTCCCGAGCTGCCACTGGTTTTACTGGTAAAATGTATACCTTGTAATGCACTTTCAGTCGATTTGGAAAAAAGCTAATGGATTAAGTATGCACAGTATGTTGGCATATTTATTTTTGTCTACAAAATACTACTTAATTTTAAGTTTTATTTAAATGTTAAATATTTTTATTTTTAAGATTAAAATATTTTTAGTATCATGAAAAACTTTCCGTCAAGTGACCCTAAACTTCAAGATCAATAGTGTAGTTACTAAAGCAAACCGCATGGATTAAAGTTTTCCGTCGCTAGACGGATTTCCGTCATTTGAAAAATTATTAAATTCACTTTTCATAAAGACGACGTGAATTCACCTTTTTAAGTGGGATGTGATGAAAGCCTGGAGTGGATCCAAATCACGTTCCTCTCTCCACTGTAAGTGTTCTGTAATCACTACGGACCGGATCCACTCCGGGTTTTCTGGCTGTATCACGTTAAGCTGAGGTAAAACTTTATTTCAGCTAGCATGGACAAACTTATAATGCAGTAAGGCTCCGATGTTTTGAAGATCGATAAAGGTGTAAAAGACCAATGGAGATTGACTTGTCTTAGCGAAATGATGAAGATTGTCAAGCCTTTCAGTTCGTGGGCAAAGAAAACCAAAAAGCCAGGTAACTTACGTGCACAGTATGACTAGGGGTCCTGTATTTTGGGGGTAACTGATTTCATCCGTACGTGATCACCCGCGTCTCGTTTTTGACTGCTATGCTGATCTAACCAGTGGCTTATACAACGGGTTTGTTAAACTTGTGGGTAAACTTCATGTGGCGCCACAAGAACCAGGAGGCAGATGACATCCAAATCCTCCTGTGAGAGCGATTCAAGGAATCTTTAGAGGAGAGTGCTTCTGAAATGCTCTCGCGGCACTTTGATGTCATCCTGTCGGTTCTTGCAGTTGCATTTGAGTGTGGTAACAAAAACTTAACATTTGTACATATATTTAAGCACCGCAAGTTAAAAACAAGTGATTTTAAGCCACACAAACAACAGTTTAAATGCAGCCGCTGTTTCTGTGAGATGGACACGGAAGCCGCGCATTCGCTTCTCATTGTGTGAGTATTTTTACCGCTTTATTGGCCTTAAATAAACATATGCATCAAAAATCCAGTCTTTGCAAGTATCCTCATATAAACACGACCATTTAGGTCTTAGGAGAAAGTAAACGGCAGAAACATTGCGCACAAAATAGCACATCTGCGCTGCCTCTATTGTAACATAATATTTTGTTGATTAAGGTACAGTCATTCAATTTAACTTACAACTGTCACCATGGTTACAGACATCCTGTGCAAATTGTACACTAGTTTAACTCGAGTTGCTCGTTCAGGGTTTATATTCATACATAACGTTACTGTATTAGAGCTATGACAAGCTGTTGTGTGAACAGAAAAGACCCTGGATTATTCGTTTATGTGTACTGAATAATATGATATGAAAAATTTGTGTTTGTTCACATTAGTAAATGCATTATATAACATGAACAAACAATTAAAAATATAGAGTATATAAGCATTTATTAATTCTTGTTTATGTCATTACAGTAATTGACGGTAGTTCATGGTGCATTCACTAATGATAACAGTTTCAATTTAAAAAACAGTTTTGATTTAAAAAATGTATTAGTAAATGCTAAAATAAATACATTTACAATTAATAAATAATTAATAAAAGATTCATTAAAGGTGGTGATATTCATGTTTTCTTTTTATATAGTGAGTTATTTAGCTGTTTCACCTTCATCTTAAATGCCATGCAAACTACATCTACCTATATATGCCACAGGAGACTTTAATATGGAATTAATGGCAAAAAAATCTCCCCTTAAAATGCTGTTGGTCTCGCCTACATTAAGTTTTAGTTAAAGGAATATGACTTGGCCTGAAAAAAATTTCAGTCAGAAGAATTTTTTTCACTTTAATCCATGCAAACCTTTTTATTAATCTAGATACAGTGCGGTGTACTACAGCTGCCCACCTCGCCTTGATGGTCCCAAAGAATGTGTCGTTCTATCCTAGCAACCACGAGCGCTTCACTGATGGATACATTGACGTCTGGTGGATTGTGCATGATGGTGGCATGCTTATGCTTCTACCTTTCCTTCTCAAACAACATAAGGTAATTCAATTGAATTGCAGTATTACTAGTCATATGTTCTTTATCGAGAGTATATGCTTAAAAATGCTGTGTATTTTAGGTCTGGCGTAAGTGTAAGATGCGAATCTTCACCGTTGCCCAAATGGACGATAACAGCATTCAGATGAAAAAGGACCTGGCAACCTTCCTGTACCAGCTCAGAATAGAAGCAGAGGTGGAAGTGGTTGAAATGGTATGTTTGTTACAATCAGAAACACTGCGTGCATGTTACAGTGTAATACCTGTGATGTAATGCCTAACTTTGTGATTATTTTAAGCACGACAGTGACATCTCAGCATATACGTATGAGCGGACACTCATGATGGAACAGAGGTCACAGATGCTAAAACAAATGAGACTGTCCAATGCAGAGAAAGACAGAGAGGTATACTTTGTGTGTCTGTGTATTTATTTGAACAACGTGACAGCTGGAAAGCATGCCTTTGTCATAAGCATAAATAAATAACATTCTGCCTTAAATACAGTAACAAACATTTATTGTCAAGTTAATTATACCAACTGCAAGCGCGAGCTGTCTTAGCATGGTCTGATTAATCTTCACTCTAGGCCCAGCTAGTAAAGGACAGGCACTCATTAATAAGAATGGGCAGTCTGTATTCAGATGAAGAGGAAGAAACCATTGAAGTAGTGCCAGAGAAGAACCAAATGACTTGGACTTGTGATAAAGTGGAAGCAGAGAGACGAAACAGAAACAATGCACCGGAAAACTTCAGAGAACTCATCAGCATCAAACCGTAAGTAATGTATGCAAACAGGAATAAGCATGCACACGTTATTGCATTACTGTAACAGTACAGCTAGCAATTTTTCCATGAACGTTTTTGATATTTACACACTGAACAATCATTTTATATGTATATAAAGGTAAGCGTATGGTTTGGAGAATAGAAATTAATCTTAGGTCGGCAGATAATGTTAAGTCCTTATGAACACTGTACAAACTTGTGTCTGTGTGTTTTACAGTGATCAGTCTAATGTTCGGCGGATGCACACAGCTGTTAAGCTCAATGAGGTCATAGTTAACAGATCCCATGATGCCAGACTGGTTCTGCTTAACATGCCAGGTCCTCCACGCAATCAAGAGGGAGATGAAAACTGTATCCTTATGCTGCCAGTCTGCTCACAAAATAATCTTCTAGCGTTAAAGCTTTCTTCTGCTTGTGTTGTGCCATATGTACCTTATATATGTGTTGTTATCTTTAAAGTACCAAAGGTCTACTTTTTAGGTCTACTTTTTAAAAGGTTACGCACCAGTGACAGCTTTTTATTTTTTTTAAAAAGTGCAGAAAATATATATATTCTTATATATATTATTCTTTAACTCGGAATTCTCAGATATGGAATTTCTTGAGGTGTTGACAGAGGGTCTAGAAAGAGTGCTGCTTGTAAGAGGTGGAGGTCGGGAGGTCATCACAATCTATTCCTGAAAGGCCAAAGATCAATACACACACCACTTGTGTTAATGCGTAGTCATACAGTGTTATTTAAAGAATATGCATATTGAACTGCACACAGTCTAATGCCAGACTATATATGAATCATGCCTAGAGTAATTGGGGATAATAGGGTTTTAAACTAAAGCGCACAAATGAATTTTTGTCTAGTTTATTTCACTTAAATGTCACGTTTTGTCTGTTTAAAATGTATACCTTTTGAAATGAACACATTTTGCAACTTAGAAATTAGTTCCAGATTTAGGCCAGAATTGTGATTTAAGCAACAATCTTCTTTATGTGAATAAAATAGGAACAGAGTATGGTTACCCCTTAAACCATAGAGCTTTTACCATCCATGATGAATTCAACCAACTGATAGTCACAGAAATCTTTGCTCATTTTTCCGTGGCATTCTCACGGATTGGTTACTCAACTGTTTTGTCCTATTTTCTTACCATTGTCGCTTCGGTTTAGGGTTAGATTTACATAAAATGACATTCCTACCCAAACCCAACTCTAACCCCAACGCCAAACTTTTTTTAAGTTTAGAAAATATAAAAGAATACATCAGAAACCAATACTTAAAGTGACATACTAACGCAAACACGAAATCTAACCCTAAAAAGAAGCGACAATGGTTTGAAAATAGGAAAAAGCAGTTGAGTAACCAATCCGTGAGAATGCCACGGAAAAGAAAGTCCGTGGCAGGACCACAGAAAAATGCGGAGATCCGTGAGTATGCCACAAAAAATGAGTCAGAACATATTAACAAACTTCACCAAAAATAGCCTTTTATATTATTGTAATTTATTGAATTATGTTAAATGACATGCAAGACACCACAACATAATGAGCAAGAGCAAACGCAAAAAAGAAATGGTCAATCTGGTTTATTTGGCCAAGTTGCCAAATCCATTTGCTTCCAGGACTTTTAATTTTTTCATTTGTGTGCTCATCCTTTTATTTATTTCTATTTATTTATTTGCAGAAACTCCCCATTGTATTGAAAGTTAAGTTAGGCAAAAACCAAAGGAGGTAAGGTGGGATAGATGCTGTTTATGAACAGCTTTGTAGATTTTGTAATTTATAAATGGGTTGTTAAAATTTTAAATAACAGAAGAACTGTTTTGTAAGTGAATTGTTTTTTGTAAGTAAACATACTGCAAATGCATTTTAGTATACAACTCGTAATGAGAAGGAGACATTTTAGATACTGATACAAAGTCTTTATTCTGTTTGTATGGCATGATTACTGTACAGACAAAATACATTTGTTATACAAATAGAAGAAATATATGGAAGACTATATTGATATATATATAAATATATTGACTAATAACATCATATCTGGAATAAAAAGACAATGTTGCTTTACTCTGGTTACTAGTCTTAATGTTCTTTAAAGAATCTGAAAAGTATTCCATGATAAAGAGAACGATTAAATATTTCAACAATGAAATAATCCACAAATGCAATAAAACTAAAATATGAAAACAATAAAGTTTTATTAAAGTGCAATATGAATTGATTAACATGCATGCTAATACACTGAAACCACAAATTGGTCAATTTGCAAACCTGAGAAGTTCTTTGCTATTACATTTTCTTTACGGCAGACTTTTAACTAAACATTATTTTGCAAAGAAACCAAAGAACGCAGCAACCAGACGTCTTTTAAAGTGTCACAAATATGAACATCACTCCAATTCTCAGATTCCTACACTGCTAGACAATTTGTCAGAGAATAGATTTAAAAATTCTCCTCTTTGTGTATAAATCCCTTCATAACAGAGCTCTGGTTTATTTGTACACTTCACCTTAAAGCCTTTGATCTTGTGCCTAGGCTTTGTTGGTGGTCCCCCACGTTAGGTTAAAGCATAGAGGGGAGCGTGTATTTGGTATTTCCGGCAACGATCCCAGAAGATTAACGGGACGAGTTTGTGTTCACACAGACGCTTGTCTGGCAATTTTACAGGTATTTTCTGGGACCAAAGGTCTGTGTGAATGGGGTTGTACCTGTCTTAAACGTGAAAGACAGATGATGAGGCAGAAGATGTGGTAGGAGTTTTTGAGATCTGTCTAAAGATAAGAGTTTCTGAGAACTGAGATCTGTTTGAAAACTGGTTAGTCATGGAATGACACACTTTAATGAAACATTATTCTAGTCTGCTTGTACTTAAATACCTGTATTCCTGGATGGTGTATTGATTTAATATAAAAATAACTGCACAAAAAGTGGAATAAACCAGGCTAAAGCGCTCACAGGTAGCAAAGGAGATTTTGTGTTTCGATAGCTATTCTCGGTCCTGACTGGAGGGGCCAGTATCACACGACAGCTGTTGTTTGCCTCCAGAAATGGGATTTCTTCTTCACTTGGTGGAGTGTTAATCATATCATCACGTACCTGCATGTTTGGACAAAAATTGACAGGGAGAGAGAGAGAGAATGAGTTCTTGTACACCTACCCCAAAAATGCTCCATTTTGACATTTTTCTAAATTTAATAAAAATAAAAATCAATTAAAACTAGAATGGCGATCAGCATAATTCTATCAAGATGACAAAAGTGGACCACACCAGAATTCACCAAAGCAGTGTAATAAACTAGTGATGTCTTGTGACCTCAGATTAGCTGAAGTCATTTTAAACAAGGGCATTGTTTCCTCTAACTAATTTTTGAACGCTGTAACCCAAAATCACAATGTAATAGCAGAGTACAGGCTGAGGACAGAGTTCATAAGAATGTCACCAGACTTATTCTAAGTTCCAATACTTCCCTATAATCAGGTAACTGATGGAACTCAAAAAAAAAAAAAAAAAAATTTAATTTTAACATCTTACAAAGAAATAAGAGAGTTGAAAGACACAGTACCGCAACGCAATTGGTAAAACCAGGGGTTGTGTTGGGAATTCTGGGAATTATTCTACACAATAATAATAATAATGTTGCAATGATAGTAAATAACTTTTCAAAGAATACCATCACTTTATAGAGATACAGATGCTAATTGTGAATAAACATCAGGTCTCCTGAATGGTAGTACCAAAAACATGGTAGAAAAATGCATATTGTCTTTTGGGTTAGAGGTTTAACCTGTTGATTGGTTCAAGTGGGTGGACATGCTGGGTCTTTGCTGGTATGGAGGAGGTAGAGTATGGGTTAAGATGCAGATTAATTGTGGTTAGAGTACACTTGTTTATTTATGCTGTACATCAAGGTTCCTCAAATCTTACCCTGGAGGGCCGGAGCACTACAGAGTTTAGCTCCAACCCTAATCAAACACACCTGAGCAAGCTAATCAAGGTCACTAGAAAATCACAGGTGGGTAAGTTTGATTAGGGTTGGACCTAAACTCTGTAGTGCTCCGGCCCTCCAGGGTAAGATTTGGGGAACCCTGCTGTACATAATACATGCTATATGTAATAACTGATGACAGGCAATGGAATTATTAAAAAAATAATACACACCCATGGTGGTAATGCGGCTCAACCCGAAAAGTTATTTTCAAATAATTCAAAGGACCGGATTCAGTTATTCTGCTTGTACCACGGTTACCACAGACATTGCTAAGACAATACTCTGGTGGTTATTTTAAGACATTTGACAGGTCAGGTGTGTGTGTATATCGAAAATGAATGCATACCTGTGGAACATTTCTCAACCAATCAAAGTAAAGCATTCAACAGCCCCGTGGTATAAGGGTTAACAAAGTATGACATAAATGCTGTTGATTTGAGGTTTACCTTCAGTTATTATGTGTCTGTGAAATCCAGGCTAAAGTCTCATAATGCAATTTTGCATTTGATTTCACTGATTGTACGTTTATTTTAATCAGTGACTCACTCTGTCAATATTAAAGATATCAAGGTTATACTGTATTTTCATAGAATGTTCTTTACATTATATGTAGGACGGTTTTACGTAGAACAGTAAATCCCACAAAATTACACTTATTTTAAACAGGATCATATGTTTAACACTGACCTTCTCAACCTTTTGAAACACTCTAAGGAAGTTCAGTCGTAAAACTCCGGCCAACTCTTCCTCTGTCCAGTTCCTTGATATCAGCTCGCTAATAATAGCTGGATATTTAGAGACATCATCCAGGTCTCTAGGAAATCTGTAATAACACAGGCACACATAAAACAGACATGTACAAACGTGCGCACACACATGAAGATAAGAGCCTGCATGGATTCTTCAGTAAATATGGTCAAATGTGTTGAGATTGGCAAAAGGCAGTAACTCACTAGATTGTGGAGCTAAGAAATATGACTTTATAGTTTAGACTTTTTAGTGACTTAGGGCCAGATTTACTAAACGGGGAGGGGAATTAGTGTAAGAGCGCAATTCCAAAAAAGCGCAGATGGGAGTGGAAATATATGCGTGGTTATTAACTAAAAAGCTATTTAAACAACATAGGCGCAACAGCTGATTTTCATAATGACCAATGCAATCTACTAAGAGATTTCCTTAAGCAAATAAAAAAAATTTGCTTGGCAAACAATATTTTTGAATAATATGTTGTTCCTCTGGCAGTCCAAATGAACTGTTTCATGTTAAAAAAATCCTCTGCCTTGTACCACAAGCTCTCTGATGCATCTTCTTCTTGATTTAAGATATGCTTTTTACAGGCATAAAATAATGGCGTAAAAAACAGTAATATCACATGCTGAAAGGGAAACTCCTAGAAATGCATATGCAATAAGGTCAGTTGCAAAAATAACTAGACCATACCTTTCCAACAACACTTATTATTCAGGTAACACTTTAATGTTCATTAGTATTAACTAACATGAACAAACCATGAGCAATACATTTGTTACAGTATTTATTAATATTTGTTAATGTTAGTTAATAGAAATAAAGCTGTTCATTGTTTGTTCATGTTAGTTCACTGCGCATCTAAATCCCAACAGTCGTTATTTAACGCCAAAATGATGGTTTGCGCTGTCGCAAGCTGTTAGTAAATCTGGCCCTTAGTTGTCAGTTATTCTTCATAATAGTTATTTTCTCTGAAAACAACAACAACAACAATGAAATTGACTCAAGATACTTATCCACATAATAAAGGAGGTCTTAAATTTCCCAAAAATATCACTAACTACTTTTCGATCAAAAACAAAGTCAATGTCTTTTGCCTTGTATGGCAGTACACTCTTACTGATAGCTAAAAGTATTATCAAAAGATCCAAAATACTAAACATAATGCAAAAGAATGTGTGGAACTTTGTGACTGATCGTTGTTCAAATTCTAAATAAATCTTCAAAGCAGATAACCAGATCAGTAAACTTTACACGTTTGTTTGATAGCACTCGGATGTACAGTACAGTATTGACTGGTGAGAAGATTACTACTTACCCAAGGGCACCATCAAAGTCTGCACCAATCCCAATGCTTTCAGCTCCAATTACCCGCTTTATATGGTCAAAATGATCTAAAAAGCAATGTAAGATATTGATTGAAAGAAATGTTTATGTACACAGAATGATGGACTAACACTCCCTTTTTACATAATTTACTGTATGTCTGCTGTCTCACCAGCCACCACAGAGACATTAGCCTCATTTGAACATGCTACAAAATTGCTGTAGAAGTTCACCATGACAAGCCCGCCATTTCTTTTCTAAAAAAAAAAAAAAAGAAAAAAAAACAAGTAATAACTGTTGATAGTTGTTTAGACAAATAACTATTATTTCTTGGTATCATCTAAACCTATATTTGGACATAAAAAATACAATGTTTATAGCTTTGTTGTACCTTTTATTGCCTCATACATAAATGACAACAATGACATAATTCAGTCAGAGGTGCAGACTAATTCCTTTGGTAGTCTTGCAATTTGCCACACTGTAAAAAATACTTTGCTGCCTTAAATTTTTTTGTTGAATCAACTCGGATTTACAAGTCATTTCAACTTACTATTATTTATCTTGACTAGAGATGAGTTGTTATAACTACAGGTAAGTTGTTATAACTTATCAAATTAAGTTGACTTTTCTCAACTATATTTTATAAGTTATGACAGCTCATCTCTGTTGACATGACTTGTAAATCTGAGTTGATTTAACAAAAAATTTTAAGGCAGCAAAGTATTTTTTACAGTGCAGCTAATCAGCTTGTACATCAGCATAACTCAAACTTACTTTTCAGGTAATTCCTAGTCAATGGAAATACATGTTCCTTGAATGCTTTATTCTGATTTGAGAAATGTTCCACATGTGTTGATTATACATTTCTGTAAAACGCACACGTAACCTGTTAAGTGTCTATAACCACCAGAGCAATGTCTGTGGTAACGGTGGTATGTAAGTGAAATAATTGACTCCAGTCCTTAGAAAATAATGCACACCAACAGTGAAATGGCACTCTACTTCACATGCTACATTACCACCTTGAGTGTGCATTATTTAATCAATTATGCCTTACTTGTTAGTGTGCTCTAAGCATTATGGTGCATAGCACTATTAGAGCTCTAATAAACACCCACCTCCACCCCCAGCTCCACCTGTCTAGATCTCTTTATGGGATATTGTGCCCAACACTGCAGCAGCATCACTTTCATGCTTATTGTAGCATGTGTGTATTAGCATTAGCAAGTCTTCATACTTGCTCTGCAATAGCAGAAGCGGCAATGCAATTGGTGATTTGGTTTCACGAAGTTCAAACACATTGACATGTCATGACCATTAACAGACTAAAATTTATAAGGAGAGAAATAAATAAAGGATGGTCTCACCAGCAGCAACAGCAGGTCGTCAGGTACATTGCGAATGTTGTTACACACAGCATAAGCTGAGGAGTGGCTGAAAATAACTGGGGCTGCAGAATGCTTCAATACTGCTCTGGCTGTTTCCCAGGAACTATGTGACAGATCAACCAGCATTCCTAACCTGTTCATTTCAGAAACCACAGCCTGAGGAGAGGAAGTAAAGTTACTGTATACAAATTCAATGAAAGATTAGATGACTGTATTATATTATATAATGTAACAATATATGATGCATTCAGACCATCTACATTTTATTTAAAATTTTGTTATGATGCAGTCTTGATACAACAATCGTTTACATTTATCTTCTTCTGAATGCACTATATACCCAATTATATCACAAATTCAGGTACTAAACAATATTTGATGGACATCATAAACTACCGTGCAAATAAAATGAGAAATTTTACCTAAATACTTCTAAGACTAAAGGCAAACAAAAAAGCTTTAGAAAACAATAAAAGACAGCTTTAAAGGCTTGGCAAAGTGGTTCAACTAACCTATCTTTCATTGAACTACCTTAAAGTTTTGTGTAATTTGCATTGACTGTATATACTCGTGAAAATCTTACCTTACCAAATTCTGTCAGGCTATTGTTCTTCCGCTGGTAATATTGGTACAGTTTAGATGAGCTCTCAGCCCTACACATATGACATTATTGAAGTATATGAATGAAACTTGGGAAATATGACAGACAAAATATTTATGGGAATATGTATGGAAATTAGAAATGTGTGTCTCTAGCAAGCAATTTACCATGGTGTGTTGCAAGTGTGTGTAAGGGCCATGGATCTTACTCCAAGCTGGTAAAACATGCGTAGTGCTGGTAAACTGCTGTCGATGGTGTGACCTCCCTCCACACTGATTAGACAGGCAATTTTTCTACTGCTCATCATTCCTCAAACATACAGCACAACAATTTTTATTCAATCAAGACTTGAGAGACACAAATTATTTTATTTACAGGGTTGCATTTCCCGATTAACATTGTTTTTTTTAGCATACTACTGTACGAAGACACTTGAGGTTACTACTACCTTTTCTAGGCTTGTTTCCTGAACTATACCTTAGCGCAGGGGTCCCCAACCTTTTTGGGAGCAAGGGCTACCACAATGGATAGATCTGGATAGCTCCTTTTTTATGTAGTCTACTCAAAACCTTACTTTTAGATTTTATTTCATTTTATATGTTTAAATGTTTTATTGTTAAAATGTTGACATACATAAAAGAAGCCAAGCTAATATAAAAATATGTAACAAGTAAATATTACAATTGAGGCTATTAAAGCAACACTATGTAGGTTTTTTTTACCTTTAAATAATGTCTCTAAAATTATTTAAGTGATAGAACAACTTTTAACTGGACAAATTGTACTGTTGCTGCAACCTGAGCAGCCTCCTAGCTGCTACAAGCACACTCTGAAAGTGGCGGTGGAGAGTAGGAAACACAGCCCCGCCCCTCCCCCTGCCTGCAGAAGAGTGTCTGATACCAGGCAATGTTGCGCTTTTCAACCACATGGGGGAGCTGTAAGTCAGTTTTACATGGAAACTACATGTATAGTGTTGCTTTAATAGAATGTGCTTTGGGGGGCAACTCACAGACTCTGTACAGGCAACCTGGTGCACTTGTTGCTTAAAGGGTACATATCATAAAATCAGACCTTTTTGCATTCATTAGGAATCATTGGATATTGTAATGTAATCCAAATTGCAAACTAAATCCAACCCTGGATTTTTATATAGGCTAATTTAGAAAAGACTGAGCAAACCCGCAACTGAAAAGAATCTATCTGCTTCACCCAGCGTAAGCCTTTACTTGCCATTGAAAGGCTCATTTATATCAGGGGTTTCCAACCAGTGGGTCACGACCAACAAGTAGGTCACACAGGGAAATAGGGTGGATAGCGCAAAGTCAATTGACTTGACTTGGCATTACACATTGCAGACAAAATAAGCATCAAGAAAGAAATGTCGAACCTTGTGGGTCACACAGTGGTATAAGGTGGATCCTGAAAAGTCACCTGGCTGTTGTGGTTTACGTGAATGACAAACATATTACTGAAAAGTCCAATTTATGACTAGCAATGACACAGGATTTTATGTCTCAGATTATTTTAGTATTGCAATGATGTTTTATTCAAGTAATGTTGGGGGGGTCCTAAGATAGATTTTACTTGCACTGTAAAAAAGTTCCGTAGAAATTGCAGCTGGGTTGCCGGTAATTTACCGTAGATTTAAATTTATGTTATTTACTGGCAACATTTTGTTCAAAGTTAAATGAACATTAAACATTTACAAGTCTTTGTCTTTACAGAGTAAATATTTAAAATGTATTTAACTTTGAACAAACTCTTGCCAGTAAATAACATAAATGTAAATCTACGGTAAATTACCGGCAACCCAGCTGCAATAACATTGTAATTTCTACAGATTTTTTTACAGTGTGTCTAATGTTGAGCATACACTGTGCGATTTTAGCAATATCGTGCTCACACTGTAAATCGTACTGTATACGATGTAAAGTTGTGTGCTCACACTATTCTGTCAGATTGCCAAGCTTCGACCTGACAATTCACACTGCATGTCTGAAATAAACATGTGAGACACCCAAACCCAAAAGTGTGGGCCTGTTTCCTGTTTCAGAAGAATCACACATTCCTAGGAAACACGCTTTTCTTGCAATATATGTTATTCTTTGTGCTGAAGCGTGCAGGCGAACACGCATCGTTGAACGATACCGTGGACAGGACTTACATCAGGGCAGAATGTCAGTTATATATACTGTACAAAGATATAGGCATACTTTTAAAGAAAAAGTAGAAAGAGAAGAAATTCCAATGACATGTTGACGGCCTGAATGGCTTGTTGATTGGGATGCACATATACTGGTCATGGGCCAGGCATGAAGCTGGCGTGGAGGAAAGCATATTCTTACATTAATTTTGCTTATAGGCGCCAGGGCTTGACATAACCTGGAAGGTTCCGTGTCAGACCACTGGTTATGATTTATCCCCCGAACGGCTGGTCACACTGGTGTGACATAATTTTTGTTGTTATCTGAGTCGGACCATTGAAAAATTAGGTCACACTCTAGAGCCCTGTAATGCCTTCAAATATTTTGCTGTCATACAGGGTTGTTTCTTTACCTCATTGATGAGTCTTCGTTGTTCTCTTGGTGTTATTTTGACTGGGCACCCACTTGGTAGAGTAATAACAGTCCCAGAGCATCTCCATTTGTAGATTGTTTGCCTAACTGTAAACTGGTGAATTTCTTAAGTCTTTAAAATAACTTTGTAACCCTTTCCAGCTTTATGTAAAGCAACAATTCTTGATAGTAGGTCCACTGAAAGCTCTTTTTGGTAAGGCATGGCTCACATAAGCGTGTTCTTCTTGTGCAGAGCAAACTCCAAAAGTTTAAGGGGTTTTTATCAGTCAAAGTATCTGTAGTCCAAGTCCACATCTCCAAACACTTTATCTTAACTCCAGGTGTGCTAAAACTGCAATAAGCTTTATTGAGGTCATTCATTCAAGGGTGATCTCAATGGTTCACATAGTTTTTCCACCAGCACTGTGAGTTCTTTTTGGTTGTTGTCAATAAAGACATAATAAGATCTGAATTTTTGTGTAATTATTTTTAGACAAAAGTTCACATACTTTTTCTTGCCACTGTAGGTAGTAATATGCACACTGGATGCACAGTGGCGAAAAACAAAACAAAAATAACATGTTAATTCTCCCTGTACACTGTGTGACAAACAACACCACACAACAAAGATACAATTTAGCCCAACGTAAAAGCTTAAATTCACACAATCACTTTATCTGGCTTAAATGGGGCACGTAGTTAAAAGTTTGGGAACCCCTGCTCTACTAAACACAAGCTCAGGGAACAATTTTGATAATTATACTGTTTTGAATATGGCCGTTTACAACATCCTCTCCGGAAACAAACTTCCGTAGTCTTTTTAAATGATAAAGGCACTTTTATGTCATTTAGATTACCAGGCCATTATGAATGCGTCAACAAAGCTACAGTAACAAACAGCAAAAAACAAAAAAGATAATACACAACCCATTGTGTACGCAACTCAACCCATACACAACTATTTTTTATTATTTATGTGAACGGCCCTTAAGCCTTGCCAGGTTTGGGACAGCAGTTTTCTTTTATAGTATCCTCTAAAGGATATAGGTTCTAGTACCTTCAGCTGTGGTAACCAGTTCCAGTTCTGGGTTTTCAGTACACAGACGACGAATAACATCAATCTGTTCCAAGGTCAGTCTGACAGCATCCTTGTCTTGAGCTGTACACAACACGTATGCTGCAAAGACCTAACAAACATAAATTCCTTACATCTCAGACGCAGAATGACCAACAATCCAACAAATCTTTCCCTCTTTTAGGATCTTCTTTGCAACGATATAACACTTAGCAGTTTCATTGTAAAATTATAAGGTGCATTCCGTACTCTTGAAGAAACAAATTATTGTAAGGATAAACCAGGAAAAAATACCTGTCCTCCTACATGACCAATAGTGAGGCGACTGATATCTGTAGCTACACGAGAAATGTTGTGTGAATCAAGCAGTCTCAGTTTGTTGTTATAATATATCCTCAGACGCAAAGCCAAGTCATTGTGTCTGAACAAAAGAATATTAACATTATGCACACTACTAAGCATGTTCATTGCACAGACAAAAAGGTTAAAAAAAGTTAAAAGTAAGTCCTACCCATCAATTAGTGGATATTTGGTCATTATATCCAGTGCCCTACTGGTTTCAGATATGACTCCATGAAGAAGTGAGAGAAGGATGAATATGAACAACTGTATCCGTGGACCACTGATACCTCCTTTATTATATATCAACATTCTATAGTACTGATATTAAAAACAAGTAATTAAAGTTTTGTTGTAATGAAAATGGCAAATGTTTAAAAGAGCATTTTTAAATAGATTTTACTTTTTTTAATCAAAGCATTCATCTTAAAAAACAAATTAATAAATGTGTAGGGGAGACCGTAACTACTTTTTCTTTGTTCCTTTTTAAAGGATTCATAAACCTCGTAAAAAAGTGACAATACGGACAGTACTGACCAGGGAGTGTTAACACAAAAGACAAAAATACTAGTGAATGTTCAGTATTTACTAAAGTAGTAGATGTTAGTATTTTTCACCTTACTAAAGTTAACACTACACAATAGTGTATTAGTAATTACTGTAATCTAGTGCTGTATACTACAATTTACTATAGTAAATACTAACTTATAATACAGTATTTTTTATGTGGGACATTTCAAGTTTCTTATATGCACATTTATATGAAATTTGTATGTGGGTCAAGCATTCAACAAATAGGCAAATACAACAAAAGAGCCAAGTAAAAAAATAATTGTGGAAAAAAGTGGCAAAAATGTTTTTAGTAAAAAATAAAAACGAAACAAACAATTATAAAAGCAAGACATCATGCTATGTATTTACAGTAAGGGGTGTCCATCCCATCATGAGTAATGTATCACTTAAGTAAAATGTGACAATAATCCACTACTCCCGTTATGCCAAACGCACCCGACTTTAAAGACTTTATGAGCCCATTTTGTAAAATGTACATCCAAATAACAGCATTACTCACCGTTTGGGCAGGCTTGCTTTAAAGCACTCATCGACATACACTACTGCAAAAAGATAATCGGACAGTGTGTTTCAAGCAATGCGTCTTTCCTCCGAAACGTTTGAAGAAGACAAGGACTTGCCCAAGTATTGCATTTCTCAATTTAAAACACATAATGCCTGCCCATCGGAGAAATGTCGCCCTCTACTGAGTGCTTTAAGTAGGCACATAAACAGTGCCAGATGTGGACTGTAATTGCAGGCACGTAAATGCCTTTGGGCAGCTGTATTATGCCTGATTTTATCAAATTTTGACAGAATGATAAACAGACAACAACACAATAACAAACACAGTGTTTATTATTTAGGTTGGTAACTGAAAGGTGGTAATTTCAACAGTTGATTTTACACTGATCCATCAGCCATCTGAAATGCCATAGAAATACATGTCATAGGTAGTTAGTTACATAAGTAATTGCTGGGCTGTTAGAAAAAGCATCTGGATTTGGGCACACTGTATGAAATGCAGTCAGTAATCTGTAAGGCAGCTCAAACATGCATTTTAGTCTAGGACTAAGAAAAGCCCTGTTCGGGGAAACCGCCTGTAAGTGTCAGAAAGAGACAAGCACTTTCAATTTGACCAAAGTGTCATTGAGGTTAATATGAGATACAAGAAGTGAAATCATTGTTATGTTATCATTATATAACCAATATAGTCATTATAATCACTCAGTGCTGCATCAAAGTTTATATTATGATGAATTGAAGTATTTGTGTGTAATCAGATTACCCTTTCACTGCATTGTTTCTGGTGAAGTCCATGTTTGTGGAAAAGGTGCCTGCGTGGCAGTTTGCATACTGTATTCATGCTGTCGTAGCCAGCTTCCACCGCAAACATGCCAAAAGGCATTGTGATGTCATACGCCCATTGTCAGATGTATAATATCTGTTACCTTATCATGCAATGTTAAACACAAAAACAAGTCAGCACACAGCATAGTAATATGCAAAATCTTAGATGAACATTTAAGAAAGTATGTTCTAGCACATCACAACTTCTCTAATAGAATACTTTGCAAATTAAAAACCACCAACTTTTTGACAAAATAGTAATAATTTAAATCAGCTTATAACATTGCAACACTTTTTATTCAGTAACAATTAGGGATGCACCGATAGGATTTTTTTGGGCCGATACCGATGCCGATTTAAACAGACAACTTCTGGCCGATACCGATATTAAACACTTGTATACAATACTATACAGTTGGTCTATTAGCTAGTTTATTTCTGCATCAAATTAGTTTAACCTGAACATGGATTGGATCTAATTAACATTCAACTGACCAACATAATAAGAGAGGCACAAATTAAGCTAAAACAAATATAATAAGACAGCATGACAACCTTCAAAGGTGGTTTTTGCAATTCAGCATTTATTTTATTAACAACATTAACACATTTTTTTACATATAATGGATTTCTTTATGCAGTTAATTAATAAACAATCGGTATCGGCCTTTCTCATCCTATTGCCGATATGCCGATGGTTTCAAATTCATCAAAAATCGGCAGATAAATATCGGCGGCCGATACATCGGTGCATCACTAGTAACAATGTTATTCATTTGCACTGCACAGATAAATGGTGTGAGCAACAGTTAACAGATATTAATTACAGTGGATAGAATCTTGAAATGCTTCTGTCTCTGAATACAAAAAAGGTTTTTTATAATCCCAATGGTGAATGTTGAATCTGTAAATATTTTTAAGGTCTATGCTTTATGGTTTGAACTCTGAAACACTCCAAATACTTGAACTGTACTTCACTAGTTAGCCTGCACATTTAGATCTTAATGATTAATGGTAACCAAACTTGGCTTGCTGTCCTCGATGGGAGCTCTACACCAAAGCACTGAACCTTCAGAGAGAGTGAACCTGTGGCCGGGGCTCGAGACCCAAGTTCAACCCCCCTTGCAACAGAACTGCACAGAGGAAGAAAGAGAGCAGTGAAAGATGAGATGGGGAGGAGGAGAGATGCCAGAAAAATTGCAGCTGGACACGGAGGCCTGAAGACTGCCTTATATACGCCCATAATAATGATTGACAGGCCTAAATGTTTAGGCTTCTCCCGAACCTGGGTTTAGAACATTTAAAATACAATGGTCTTAAAGGGGACACTTCACAAAGCCTTTTTTAAGATGTCAAATAAATCTTTGGTGCCCCAGAGTACATATGTGACGTTTTAGCTCAAAATATCATAAAGATAATTTATTATAGCATGTCAAAATTGTCACTTTGTAGGTGTGTGCAAAATGTGCTGTTTTGGGTGTCCTTTAACATGCAAATGAGTTGATCTCTGCACTAAATGACAGTGGTGTGGTTGGATAGTGCAGATTAAGGGACATTTCCTATCCCCTTCTGACATCACAAGGGGAGCCAAATTTCAATTAACTATATTTTCACATGCTTGTGGAGAATGGTTTACCAAAACTAAGTTACTGGGTTGTTCTTATTCACATTTTCTAGGTTGATAAAAGCACTGGGGACCCAATTATAGCACTCAAACATGGAAACCTCAAATTTTCCATTTGACATCAAAATCCATTTGACATCAAAATTCAACGTTGATTTGACATCAAAATCCAACGTTGATCCGACGTCAAAATCCAACGTTGATCCGACATCATAATCCAACACAAGTGGATACAGAAATCTGACAACATAAATGTATTTTCCAGTATAAGTCTGTGGACATTTATTAGGAAATATTAGCTTACAACCTAAAGGGTATCTGCAGATATTAAATAGTCTTAATTCACCTTGACATCTGCTCAAGACTCATAAACTACTCTCATTGGTCACTCAGCACATTAATTAGCTCAACAACAGTCTGTGATTGAATGTTATGCTCAACACTGGAAAAACTATGCGCAAAAAGAAATCTATAATGCAACATTAACACAGCTAAATGTTATTTTGAAATTGTCACTTTGGATTCATTTTCACATCTTATTTTTATTGCACAAGATTCAGTTTTGTGCAGAAGCATTTTTACATTATTATCTTTTAACCATATATATTTTTTTCTCTAATTGTGTAAAAATATGTAACAAGTCCCAGGATGCATGTGCAAAACACGACTTTCAACAAGTATCTTATAAACACAGGATGAGTTTGCCACCTGGTGGTCAAAAGTTACCATGACATGACTGGATAGATCATGGAGGCCGAGCTGTTGTAAAAAAAATTATGTGATGTGCTAGTGAATAAAATGGCAAGAATAAACTTGATTTTAAAGTAATAGATTTATCTTATTTTTCATTTGCATTTAACAATAAGCAATAAAAAAAAAAATCCAGGGCGCCTTCTGTGTCCCAAACACCCACCATATAGAGAACAAACTCTTTTCCCAGGGGGTAACCAATATAAAATTACTTTGGTCAACAAAAAAAAAAATAATAATTATTATTATTGCGGACACAAAACTGGAATGTCTCGTCTTTGGTCATTAAAACACACACAAAAAAAAAAATGAACTCAAACTATTCTTATACAACTATACACTTTTTTTTTCATGTTGCCATAACGTGTCAGTGGTTTTGCGAGGGATGGCCCTTTACTGCAAACCCCCCTGAAATTGTTGAAGATAAAAAGTGTTTCAGTTCACAAATTGAAAAGATTTTTTATTAATATTCCAATTGTTTTTATCATACAAGAAATGTGCTTGTCTGTTGTAAAGTGCCGCTTATTTTACACATGGTAGTACCATAATGGTACATTCAAATAGTGGTGAAGCAACTTTTTTATGTGTCGGGCTGTTAAACCTGCTGTACCTGTTCCGGCCAGCAGGTGGCACTGTTGTCCACAGACAAACACCGATCAACCGTCATTCATGAGCTCATACACCTGCTCCGCCAAATTAAGAACTTATTTTTTAATTGTAGGCTTAAGAAGACGACACAAACAGAAATGAGAAAAACAAACCAATTTTAAGCATTCTGGAAGAGGCAATCAGGTGTTAATTTTTTATTTGTTGATATTTGATTGACTCTGATGTTGCCATGTATCCTAGCTGCCCAGACCCTCTGGCAGCCCCAAAACATTAAAGACCCACTGCCATATTTAGCTGTGGGCATGAAGTACTTTTACATATGGTTACCTCTCCGTGGATGCCAAATCCATCCCTGGTGTTTATTGCCAAATAGCTGTATTTTGGTTTCATCTGACCACCGAACCCGATCCCAAGTTCCAGTAATGTCTGGCAAACAGACGACACTTGAGTTTGTTTTCTGGATGAGAGCAAAGACTTTATTTGAAACCCTTCCAAACAAGACCTAACTAACTTCTGCAGTTTTCCTGTGGTTCTTGGAGATTTTTTGGGCACTCAAACCATCCTCCTGCCAGTGCGCTGGGACAAGATATACACACATCTTCTTCAGGCAGATTCATTACACTTCCAGTTGACTGAAATCTCTTCATTCTTGCTCTGAGGGTGGAAATTGGTCTTTTTATTGTTTTTGTTATTGTTCTTATAGTTCAACCTTAAGCCACACGTCACAACAATGTTCTTTGGTCTTACACATTGTGATGAATGACAGAGTTGGCATGGCCTGTGTGTGATCTCATATTTATACACCTGTAAAACAGTCATCGTGGTTGAACAATTTCCTGTTCACTCAGATGTACCTAAAAAAACGGGAATATACTTTAAAAATATTTTGCTCGTGTGAATAAATGAGTCGCAAACTCGCAATTGTGTCTTATATTGTGGCTGATTAAAACGAATAAGCAGTGAAAAACAACATAATTTTCTAAAGTTTATGCGGTGTCCCTTTTCTGAAGTGTCCTTAAAGAGTCTCAACCATTTAAATGCAGTAGATATTGTTAGAATTTATTTGTGAATATTTTTATTTATTTATATGCATATCCCCAGGACCTGTAACAATGTCAACTCTTGTCATATTTTACTATGATTTGTTTTTAAGGATTGCCACTAGGTGGAACAATGGAGTCAAACGTTCACTTACAATTACTCCTATCCAGTTACCATAGTTGTTTATGTGCTCTTTGGATAAGTATCTTTAGATAAAAGTGTTGGTCGATAATTAAATGTAAACATATTAAAACTTGCAAATATATTAAAATTATAAAATATTTACTGTATATGTCAGTGTGTCAAATATGTAACCTAAATATTAGGAGTTGTTTAAAATTCTTTCCTTTACAGTTTCTGTTTTTAAGTTACTTGATGTATTATGTTAAAGTAATAAAATATTTTTAAATAAAAAAAGTTCTGTAACTCAATTTGTAGAGCATAGTGTAAGCAATGTAAATGGCATGGATTTGGATACATGCATGTCAAATGAATAAATGAATAAAACAAAACAATAAAAATAAAAATGTAATAAATGTTGATTTCTTGTAATAAATTATTTTAGTGTGCCTTCATTCACAGTGTGGTGAATGCCTACTGCACCACATCCTGGAGGTTTATGAACCCCTGGTCTAAACTTCCACCTTCTGTAGCCATGTGCCTCATTTTAACTCATGTTAACATGCAATTCATCAGCAGTTTGATTACAGAGGTTGACTGACGGCTGCGTGATGCCATTCATCAGTCTGTGACAGCGGCAACAAAAGCCTGAGCAGGAAGGGACTGAGATGTTTTTCATTAAAGGCTACCAAGGAGATGAACCAAACAAACGTTGCCATGAACGAGTGTGTTTGGATACATACACACACAGAGGGCAGGGAAAGGCTGCCGGAGCCAGGTGCCGGTCCTGGGCCGGCTGTTATTGTGTGCTGTGGTTACCATGACAACAGAGGGACCGGAGCTGGCGTCTGCATGTCCCTTATGGGACACATTGGACAAATGGAACCACATTCCTTTCATCTTTTCCCTGTTGTGTGTAATGCTGAATTCACTTTTTTTCATGGATGCTAAGCAAACATGTTGATGTTGTGTTATGAAGTATTTCGTTTTGTACAGTAATGGTTAATGGCAAATTATGACAAAATGTGAGTAAAATGAGGACAAATCTACAAAATGTGCCTATGTGACCTAACCATATTTTTAGGGTGTAATAAATACTGTAGTTAAAGGGACACTCCACTTTTTTTGAAAATATGCTCATTTCCCAGCTCTACACATGATTTTTACCGTTTTGAAATCCATTCAGCCAATCTTCAGGTCTGGCGGTATCACTTTTAGCATAGCTTAGCATAATCCATTAAATCTGATTATACCATTAGCATAACACTCAAAAATGACCAAAACGTTTTGATATTTTTCCTATTTAAAACTTGACTCTTCTGTAGTTACATCGTGTACTAAGACCGATAGAAAATTTAAAGTTGCGATATTCTAGGCCGATATGGCTAGGAACTATACTCTCATTCTGGTCTAATAATTAAGGACTTTGCTGATTTAACATGGCTGCAGGAGGCACAATGATATTACGCAGCGCCCGAAAATAGTCCCCTTGGTAACTTTTAACAGCAGGGGACTGCGTAATATCATTAATAAAATATTGGAACTTTTTGGTCATTTTTAAGCGCGATGCTAATGGTCTAATTGGATTCAATTGATTATGCTAAGCTATGCTAAAAGTGGTACCGCCAGACCCAGAGATCGGCTGAATGGATTCCGAAAAGGCAAAAATCATGTGTTTAACTCTAGGGGAGCTGGAAAATAAACATATTTTCAAAAAAGTGGAGTGTCCCTTTAAAATGGTATTGTAAAGGAAACTTAGGTCACAAATAATGAAAATTTTTGTTGTTTATTGTAAAAAACACATTTTAGTCCTTAATGCTAAATGACTAAAGAGGGCATAAATAACTTTTTGTACAACAGTTTTTTTCAGAAACTCCTTATTTGCAGATTAGGATAAGTTTTACTGAAAATAATCAGTGTTTTTGAATGTTTTATTTGATATTTAAAATAAAACATAATACAATAGACAAAACTTAAAATACAACACACCGAAGGATATTTAGTAACAGTTTATACAACATTATGTAAATGCAAGTTCCAGTTTCAGTAACAGTAAACTAACTAACACAAAACAAAGATATGACATTGAAACCTTAATTCTGGCAAACAATAGGACACACAGACGCATGAAACACAAAAAGACTTTGCTCTTATTAAACTTTTAGCAATGAATTCATGTGAAAATTTAATTATAGCAATTAATTAAGAGCGCCTATTAATTTGTTATGGAAAAGAAAAAAAACTTTGCGTCTCTTTTTCTTCCTGTACTGTCAGAAAAAAGGTACAAAGTTGTTCCGTTTTCTGTCGCTGGGGTGGTACCCTAAAAGGTACCTTTTTGTACCTTTATGGGTATAAAACACATTGAAATGTTGTACCTTATGGGGTACAATATTATACTTTAAGGACCTATTGTGTACCTTAAGGAACAATTTTGTACCAGTTAAATTTTAGGGGTACAAAACAGTTAACTGTACCTTTAAGGATACAAAATAGATCCTTAAGGAACAGTAATGCACCCCAAAAGGTACAACATTGTGTTATGTTTATATACCTGTAAAAGTACAAAAAAGGTACAGTTGTTTACTTTTTTTTTCTGACAGTGTGTCCAAAAGAGTGTGATGTTGACTTGCATGTTTCCTATAGCTGTTTTAATGATTTTCACCTGATTTTATACCCTTCTGTCAAACTTCTGAAGAAAAAATGAGCATGAAACCATGTTCTTTAAAAACAAACATTTACAACACTTCCTGTGTGTCAAAGTGTCACTCTGCTTAGTGGCTGTGTAAACCACAGGTCAAAGTTCAAGTTTGGCTTTGGTCCAGACCTAAGTGCTGATGAAGATGGAGCTCAGAGCCTCGAATGTGTTGACATGGAGAAGGCCTTACTTGGCCTTTGTCTTCTCCTCATAAGTTCCAGCATTCTTATAGGCCCCTACGTATCCCGTGTGCTCCACAAGCTCCTCACGTCCACCTTTACCTTTGCCTTTCCCACTCTCATCGAAGCGCTCCTTGTGAGAGCCAGTGTATTTGGATGTGTCAGTTAGCCTGTCCACCGCACCAGTTTTTGCCACTTTCTAGATAGGAGTCATGAACATGACATAATATTATTTACAAAATACTAATCACCATGGTTACTAAACGACTAAAATAGAAACTGAACCTACAAATTAAACCATAACACATAAATCGAAAGAAGCTGACACCTTTAGAAAGTCGTTTCAACCTGTCTCATAAACGCGTGTTTGTATTCAGCATTACATTACATTACATATTCCCATAACCCCTTAAAAGCAGATGGTAAGATATTGCGATACAGCCTAACTGACAATAGAAAAGTGAGCGAGTTCAGTAGATGTCATGTTGTGATAAATTATTATTATTTTTTTTATACTGCCCTCTAGTGTTGTAAACAAATGAAGAAATGATGTAGTATCTAATTATCTTACTAAATCTTGCACCTGGAAGCCCAGCAGCACTACTGATATTAAATGACACACCCAGTTTGAATCATAGGGGAACTTTACTAAGTGGAGCACTTGACTGTGAGATGAATTATGTGTGTAAGATACCCTGTGCGTATGAGGGACTGCCACAAGTCGGATACATTACATCTGGCAGGCAGGGATTTTCTTCATTCACAGTTTACATATTTCATAGCCAACATGCTCATGTCACAACAAAGGCATTAGTTGCTTGGTTGTTATGTGGCGGATGTTTAGGCAGCCTGGTAATTAGTTAGGAGATGTTAGTAGTGGAAGTTTTTTTTGTTTCCTGCTTTAGTTATTGAATTATACCTGCTTTAGATTGATGCAGTCTTGTGTGCAGTATAGTAACATACAATATGATATCATATTAATATATTTTTATGCTACTTTAACTTAACAAATTAAGTTAAGCAATTTCACCATGTTTTTTTTCATAATTAAGTTGTTAAAACTTCACGCTGCATTATTTTTTACAGTGCACAAATGTCCAAGTGCTCATACTAAAACTCCTTAGTGGATTATTGTCAAATGATAGCCTTACCGTTACACCAACATTGGTGGGTTCTTTGCCTTCAATTAACTTATATATGGACTGCAATGCCTCTTCTTTGCTTTGGCCTTTGAACCTCTTTGGAGCCAGTTCTTCCAGAGCTTTCCGAAACTCCTCATATGTTATGACCCGAGATGTCTTTCCTCTGAATTGTGAAAGGTATAAATAGGTGTTTTAACTATGCAAATATGTAAATCTAAATGTACAGTTTCGAAAATGATTGTCTCTAGAAAAAATAAAATGCACAAACTCACTTGACTTTGGTGAAGACAATATCTACATCAGTGCTGGTGACGTTCTTGCCGTCAACCACTTTGCAGTCTTTGCATAGTTTAGCCCAGTTTTTCCCATTCAGTTCCTTCCCGGTGGCTTTTGTGTCACCATGAATGGCAAACTTTTTAAAGGAGCTCAGGAGCTGGTCCATCTCTGTGCTTTCTGCCATATTGGGTATTCTGCCAAACAAATAGCAAGACAATGATCTAACGGAAAGATTTCTCTGAAATAAGCGTACTGTATATTAACTGACCAAATATGTTAGCTGCAAGAGTGCCATGATAAATAAGCATTACTGAAGCATGGATTGGTAACGAATGAAAGGGCAGAGAGATTAGTGTGGTATTATCATCTCAAAGTAATATCAAATGTCTATTAAATGCACACAAAAGTTTCAAAGTCGCAGGATGTATAGAGAAGAGCACATCATGCTCGGATTTAAAAGGGGCAATTGTGAATGACCCCAGCAATTTGAATGATCTAAATTGGCCTGTAATTTTAATTTTGGGCTAATGTTGCAAACGTTTTTGTCTCTTATTAATATAAGATTAATTTGCATAGCAAACCTCTTTAGAGCTATTTATTCACCATGTTTACCATTGGGTAATTTTGAAAATATGCTCATTTTCCAGCTCCCATAGAGTTTGCTGCTGAAAATAGTCCCCTTTGTATCTTTCAATAGCTATTTTCGGGCACTACGTAATATCATTGCGCCTCCTGTAGCCATGTTACGGCAGCAAAGTCCTTGATTATTACGCCAGAATGAGAGTATAGTTCTTAGCCATATCTGCCTAGAAAATCAAAACTTTTCATTTTTTGTCGATCTTAGTACACAATGTAACTTCATAAGAGTCAATTTTTAAATAGGAAAAATATCAAAACTCTTTGAGTGTGATGCTAATGGTCTAATCAGATTCAATGGATTATGCTAAGCTATGCTAAAAGTGGTAGCGCCAAACCCGTAGATCGGCTGAATGGATTCCAAAACGGTAAGAATCAAATGTTTAACTCTAGGGAAGCTGGAAAATAAGCATATTTTCAAAGAAAGTGAAGTGTCCTTTAAAATGGCCAAAATTAGCAAAAAGTCAGTTTAGGAACAAACCAAAAGTAACACTTAAAGGGGCAGTTCCCAATGAATGCATTGCATCAGGTTCCTTTAGAAAGAAATGAATTTCCCATTATATGATTTTTATTTTAAAATCATGCAGTGACTTGATGAGGCCATGTCTCATGTGTTTTCCTGCCTTAGACTAATAAGGCCAGTTGCTTCTCTACTGTACTGTATGTCTGCACAGGCCAGCTATTGATAGATGTAAGAGTAGGTGTGTGGATGATCTGATGTATCTTGGGGTTATTGTGGAATGTTTCAGATGGATGTCAGAGGTTTGGCAACCGCCTGCTCTATACAGAGGTGATGAGCAAAGCAACAGTGGGTGGGCTTGCCCTGGCTTCAGTTTTAACCTCTTTAGCAATCTGCAATCTCCACTTATTGTAGCTCACATACACAGGCACGCTAAATACTTAGAACATATACATTTTATTATGCAAAAAGTAATTTTTATTAGGTAGGTTCTGTGGATTTACCCTAGTATAGTTGTATGCACGTGTAAGTGTGCTCAAGGGATCATATGCTTTTTGCTGCTGAGGTTATCCCCATACAGTCTACAGTTTTGCCTCTTGACACAGGCACCCGAATAAAGACATCATTGTGAGAATGAGCCTCACCCATGTAACACACACACACACAGAAACTCACAGAAACATTTGTGCTCTCTCTCTCGCTCTCTCCCTCTCTCTCACACACACCTTTTCACATAAATACACACGTACAGAGACACCCACAAGATTCCCTTGCTTACTACGCTTTGTGGAAGTGTCCATGGAAACTGTTGTATAAAAGAGGAAAACACAGAGACACACCCATCCAAATGTAACACACACAATCATACAAAACCAAATAACAACATGATGGCCTTTCCTGTCATTTATAGGACAAAAGCGTCTTCCCTGCAGCTCTAGACCTTTACAGCTCACCATTGTTTAAGGAGTTTATTGCACACAAAATGTTTATATGCACTCGTTCTATATTTCACACTGAAGTTGAACATATTTTAGAATGGAGAAATGCAATGCTGTGATGGCTTTAAACCATGAAATTATCATAACTGAGTGTTTTATTTTTTATTAGACAGATAGCAAATCTACCTGCAGTTTTTCAAACTAAAAATATTTTATTTTAGTCAAGCAGTTACAATTATCATCATGCAATCCTATTATTGCAATTACTTAAGTGCAGTAGAAAATGTTACTGTACACTTGCCATTTAAAAACACACAGAATAACATCCTAAAGAAAGACATGAATAACACTCATTTAAAACTTCTCATATCAATAAATGTTAATGTTTCAGATTTGTGTAACTTTGTTCAGGGAAAAAATCAGTGCAGCTAATTAGCCCCCCCCCCCCAAAAACTGATTTATGTTTGTACATACTGCACTCACAGTAGCCTACACAGTAGTACCTAGATACAGCTCCCCAATAATAACACCATCAACATGAACCCGCAGCTGCTGCATGCCGATGCATGATATGCATGGCTCTGTATGATTACAGTATGTATGTGTGTTCGCATACAGAGAAGCAGACACAGGTACTGAAGTCAGGTGGTTCTGTAAAAGCAGTGACACTCTCTGCAAGCATTCAAGTGTATGTTTGTGTATGCAGGTAAACAGATATTTGCATATATGAAGAAGATTCAAAAACGTTAATGCAAGAGCATAAGTGAACGTACAGTAAAATTGCTCTTACCTGTGCTGCTGCCAATCCACACACACACAAACACACACCCTGTCTGCACAACTTCTATCTCCTCCTGCTCTCTCACCCTCTGTCTCTCTCTTTCTCTTACTCTCTTTCTGTCTGACTCTCCTGTTACTCCCTTCTCAAATGAGCTTTAAAGGGGTGAGGGCTTGTTATCATCTGTTGATTCCTGTATCCATGGAGACGTCCTGTTTAACATCAAGGGATGGCAATAAAAGAGGGAGAGAGAGGGAGCATGTATGTGTGTGTCTGTGTGTGAAAGAGAGAGAGAAAGAGAGAGAGAGACTAAAACTGTAGTGACCAGGGTCATTGATCATTTAGGGTGAACTAGAGGCTCGAACATTTGCAGGAAACCCAGAAAAAGCACATGGACACTGTCCAGGGCGGGGCATGTCTGTCGATCTTCTGTCTATCTGTTTTGTTGTGTTTTGTTTACAAAAACAGCAACTCATATACTTAAGTGTGTATGTGTAAGAAGGAAAGTGAGGAATGCTATTCATTCAAGACTGCACGCATGTGTTAGTGAGCATGTGTAGGAAAGCATATCCAAAACGTGTGTGTGTGTTTGTGTGTGTGTGTGTGTGTGTGTGTGTGTGTGTTTGCATATGCGTGTGTATGCATAATAGAGAAATACTGTATTGTACATAAAAGAAATATACACAGTCATTGTGTTGTTATGTTTATGTTTTTTTTTTGTACAACATGTGCACATACTGCAGATGCTCGAGAGCCTGGTAATGAAACATGTTAAGAACTGACTTGTGAGAGCATTTACTGAAAAAACAAACTTTTTGGTGTAGTAAAATATATTATATTAACCCTTATAATTTCTACATAACAATATTAACATTTAATGAGAACTAGATTTTCCTAAGTAAAATTATGATAAATACACAATTTATGTACAAAATGAACTGAGTGGGAATAGTAAATCATATTATATATTTTCTTGTATTTTTAACTGTTTTATAATCACTGCACATAGTCCTAAAATAATTAAGTAAATTTTCCTCAAAAACTTTAGATTGTTCAAGTTAAAAATCTGAGTTCATTTAACTTAAGAATATAAAATCTATTAAACTAAAACATTCAAGTAAAATTAACTTAAATTTATTTGCACATGTTGTAAGGAATACCCACGATCCTTTGTGCTGAATATTTGATTTTTTTTAAGCTTTTTCACAGAATAAGAACTGATAAGATCTTTCACTACTTGTCATAAAGGTTTAAGCTCTTATATTATTGATGTTGTTTGTTATTGATGATAATTTTTTTAAAGTCACTGTTCAGGCAAATAGTGTTTCCTAACATGAACCCTGTTCATAAAACCCTATTTCATTGTATTTCTCTCCACAGTGCTGACAATGCATGTCAAAAAACGCAGTTTTGTGTGCGTTTCTGTGGAGAATCAAGTTTATTCAATGATTGACTTAAAGTCAGTAATGAATTTTGTGTTATAATGCTATTTATAACACTTAGAAAACCTCAGTCCATAGAACTATGTAAATAAAAACAGTAAATACACTCTACCATACAACAGTAAATACAATTTATTTCATATGTTTAGGACAGCAAGTCTTCAATATTAAAAAAAATATTTAGACTTTACCTAAAGATTTAAATAAATCTGACTTCTAAAATAAAAATATTTTTTAAATAAGTGACATTAACTTAATTATTTAACAAATGTTTTTCATGCATTATTAAGTAGATTTTATTTGATTTTAGTAGGTAAGTTGTACTTCAAAAAGCAGTAAATTTTACTTAAAAATCTTTTCTTTAAAAGTACATTTTACAAGTTCAGTATTTGAGGTCTTAAAAATATTTTTTTACCACCAAAGGAAATTTGGGCTTGTCACTGGTTTATTTAAAAAATATGCATATGAATTGGGTCAGTCAATAAATCTTAAAATTCACATCTCTCTGTGTAGCTTCAAGAGAGCTAGTCTGAAGAAGGGCAGTAGTCCGAAACGTTACTTCGGTGATTTAATAAATCTATATATATTTTTGTGAGGTCAGTGTGCGGATTCCGTTTTTGTCTTATTTAGCTTCAAAATGGAAACATTACAGGTGATAACGTTTCTTTAACGTAAAAAAATCGAAACCAACTTTACAGTATTTTTGTAAAGATATATCCAGCTTTATTGTCATGATAAACACAGTTAAGAAATGTTATGAATTGTATGCTACTATGTAAAAACAATGTATTTTAAGGTTTTTAAAAAAAGAAGGATTAAAAAAGAAGAATGTCAAAATTATTTTATGATTATTACCATTATACCACAAATTTGTTGTTTTTCCTAACCTATATCAAACACAAAATATGTTGATAATTTTTTTCTTTAACTTTCTTAAACATGTCCATTTGTTATATGAGGTCTTCCATTTGTAACTCAGTTTTGACTCAGTTGGTCGACAGCAAGTGTTGCTCTTTCACCCCCTCCTCCCTCTTTCTATCTTTCTCTCTCTTCCCTCCCTCCTTTAGCCACTAAGTTCATATTTTCCAGGGATTCCCTCTGTCTCTCTTTTTTTGTCTCTTTTCTATTTATACCCAAGGAATCGGATATATTAAGAGATTCACAAGACAAATTGTGGGAGGAGCATAACATCATTGAGCAATCTATTTTCAACTTTATCCGATTTTGTTTGTATGCATTTGTTTTACAACCAAATTTCACCCTAAATAAAACAAATCCTATTTGACATAACATAACAAACATACATGAACACATAATTTATATATCAAAATAATTTATCAGTTTTTATTGCTATTTGAATGTTTTCAAAAGCTATCATTGCCTCCTGTCTTTTATAACACAACATGAAAGACCAGAATGCAGGATGACGAAACTTTTAATAAATTGAATAGGCTTATATAAAATGTTGATACACCCATGATGCAGCCATGCTTTGCCAGTTTTATAAAGGTACAATAGACTGCTCAAGTTGCACTTTGTATAAACTGTTTGCCAAATGCCAACCTACAAAGACTTACACATACAAAGAACACTTTTATTCATATTCCTGAATCATCATGCTGACGCATTTGCTGTGTCACTCTATAATTTGTTTTATATTTTTATTCATAAACTCTCCGAAAAAAGTACAAGAAGGTAGAAAAGTTGTCAGTTGGGTGGTACCTTTTTAAAAAAGTCCACTTTTGTACCTACAATACACATTGGAACCTTAGAGGTTCATACTGTCATGTGTGACAGAACCCAGTTACAGACAGCTCTTAAATGAAAGACTTTATATAATAACAAAAAACACCCTTGAGGGGGCAAACAAAGAAAATAATCCAAATTATAAACATAACAGGGTAGGGCAAGACAAGGCACGTGCGTTGTGTATTTTTAAATAATCATATCTTAAGATACACAATGATCTAGCACAAGACAGCAAACATGAGAGCATTACATAGAAGAAGAACTAAGGAAGGTAATGAGGGCAGGCAGGTGGAGGGCATGACCTAAAAATGTAATAATTAACAAGGAAACATAAACACAGGAGTCATGTGCCCCCCCCAAAAAAACACGAAAAAAGACAAATAGCATACAGGGCTGATAGGATCATGAAAGTCTGGTACCTCAATGGTACATATATATATATTTTACAAAATAGTACATATGCATAAGGACCTTTTTAAAAGATACCATCCCAGTAACAACTTTTGTCCCTTTTTTTTTAGGGTGTACACGTGTTTATTTAAGGTGCATCACATTCATCTCTCTGCAGTCATGCTGCAAATGTAATATATGTGAAAAAATAGTTAATTATTCATTCAAATAATTAATAATTTATCATAATCATCATACATAAGTGGTCCACTTTGACTAAGATTTTCTTTGAATTATGAGTATGCTGTACAATTGATATAAATGGGGCTATTCAATCTCAATGTTAAAATGCAGTTTTTCAAAACTGTAGCCACAAGAGTACGCGTTAACGTTATTATAATGTATTAAGATCACATTTCATGGCACAGAATGTGTCGTGCATTAACTGTAAAAAATTTTTGAGTGTTTTTGGGATGTCACCCAGACATCAAACATCAGAAGTAGATTTACTCGTTCTGTTACCAATCCAAATTTTGTTCTGATGAAATGATAAATCTGTCAGCACTCGCTCGACCAGAATGCCTTACAATTTACTTAACCAGAAACACGTCCGAGAAAATCCACACACCTCAGCAATGCATTGAGTGTGTTGTGTATTTGTTTTCTGAAAAGGAGGAAGATACTGTATTCATTTAACTCAGATAGAAAATTTTTGTATTCAGTAAGACTTCAGCCACCTGTCACATTTGTTTTTCTATCAAAAAGCCTTCAGTCAACATTCAAAAGCAAAATCCCCATTTAGTACATTTATTAAGTAAATACATTATTTAGCAGGAACTTGCTGCCAAAGCAACAGTGGTAAGTACACACACACCTGATGCAACCTGGGAGGTGTCCTGCTTATGGGTGAAATGATGTTGGCTCAATACTTGCATGCCTTGAACCAATAACCTTCCAATACCAGCCCAGAGCTTCAGCCACTTTATAGTTCAATCAACTTGAACTTGAACTTGAACTGGCTGGCCAATAAACACTTACCAATCCTACACATCAGACCCTGAAAACTCATCACATCCTGAATTAAAAAATGGCTCAGCAAAGGCTCTGTTATACACATTATACTAGATTGAGTTGTTTCTTTCTGTTAAAACAATGAGTCAAACTATAGACACACTACACACACGCGCGCACACACAAACACACACGCGCGCACACACAAACACACACGCGCACACGCACACACACACACACACACACACACACACACACACACATTGCCCAATTAGCCAAGCATTTGATGTTTTAATGATGTGCTGAGTGAAGTAAGACATGTAACTAACAAATACACTGTATGTATGACCTTTAGCTGATTGACACCTTTAGTGGGTGTATGTGCGTTGTCATGGATACCTCTTGCTGTGATTTCAAACTATCACATTGCAGAATGGAATGCAGGAAATAATTGTGCTCTATTTATCATAATGTGACATTTACAAAAAAACATGTCAAATGCGTGCAAAACAACATTTTAACACATCACTCAATAAATGAAATGCACAGTCTCAGCTACACAGAAACATCAGATTTGACCTTTTCATTCTTGGCATCAGGGCCAGATTAACACTGTGTTATACCCTGGGCAACAATATTCAAGGGCCCCATCATCACGACCCCAGGATCACCATAATAAGGTCATATACAGAATATAAAATGAATTTTCTCACAGAAGTTTAAGATCATATAGGCTACAGTAGCCTATATGATCTTAAACTTCTGTGAGAAAATTCATCTCTGCGTTGATGTTCAGTTCAGACTTGCAAATTAAAGAGTTTGGGTGTCTAATATTAGGCTGCATGATGGTCTTGTAATAATAATTAAGTAAAAGCCTATTTTCATTTTTAGACAATGCTTGTATATGCAAAAAATAAGCTTTTTATATCAATGACTATGCAAATTAGAGTTTATCCACGGTCATTTTAAATGTGTATTAATGAAAAAGTTCTGTTAAGTGAGCTTCCGTCAACAGTCAGCCAGGACTTTTCTACACCGCCAGCTTACGTTTATAGCCCGGAGATTATACAGATGCTGATGTGTTTAGTTTTCATAGATCTTAAACGTAGATATATAAATGAACACAGGGAAAGGAAGTTTAACACCGTGAAGCACAAGCAAACATGCTGTAAGGCAGCTAAAAAACATCAGGACATAAACACCGGGTTATTTTATTTTATTGGAGCCTTACCTCCAGATAATGGATTGATGATTTAAATGTTGTTTACTCACATGTGCGTTGTACTCTCCGGATTTTATGTTGTGCACTTCTCGTTCATTTCTCCACATGGTCTGTGTTTGTTTACAGTGTCATGTGAGCAGCTACACTGTCTGCAGGTTCGACTTCATGGAGGTCTGCGCTAAGCAAAGTTGATGTCAAAGTACCGCGAGAGCGATTCAAAGCAGATTTCTCCATGTGATAACTGGAATCGCTCTCGCGCTACTTAGCTGTCACTCGCCCGTGGGTTCTCTGCTCCCCAGTCACTTTCGCGCCGCTAGTTATTTGATTTCATACGACGATCGGATCGCGCAGATACCTGCGTATCACGTAGACTACACCACTGTTTATACTTTACATTTTCTGCGTTTCTGATGTGCTCATTTTCCTTTTTTAATTTCCGCTTCGCGCTCCCACTTCTCCGTGTCTCTTTTTTTCTGTTGTACCAACGCCTTGCGTCACGTAATGCTCGGCGAACCTTTGATCCACCTCATGCGGACTGACCAATGAGGGTCTTAACCTGAGGCCCTCTCTTCATTGGTCAGTCCGCATGAGACTCAACCGCTCTCAACTCACTAGGCAGCGCAGCGTCTCTCTTGCAGCGCATTGAGCGCAAAGCCCGTGTTGACAGTTTGTTTAAAGGGGGGGTTTAATGGTATTTCAAGCATTCTGACTTATTAACACAGTTATAGAGTTGTTTCCTCATGCTAAACGTAGGCAAAGTGTCAAAAATGCAGTTGGGCGTGTTTCAGAGTATTTCTGTGCCGAATGCACTTCGCCAGGGTTCGTACAAGTTTCGGCTAATTTTTTTCGATTACGGTTCTAACTGACGTTTCAGGGGTTTTCGATACGTATCACTTCTTTATATGGGCTTCCGCCGGAAAACTTCCCCTTGAAAACCCCGCCCAGCCGTCAGTCAGCGGGAGACGCTAGAGCTTGCTAACACCACTCAGCTTTGTTTAATTTCAAAAGTCAACAATGGCACAACAAGAAGTGTGTTTTTGGATGTAAGGAGAAGACATCCAGCCTTATGGAAACAATGGATATAGTTTATTATCCGGATTAGCAGCGGAGTTTTGCGTGTGTGTGTTTGATGCGGTGGATTTTCATGACGAGTTACACGTGGTAAGTAAGACTTCTGTCTTATGTTGGAAATTGGCGCGTGTATCTTATATAAATGACACGAACATGTAGTGAATCATAAGTTAAAACAGTGTTGTATAGTGTTGCATGACTCGTACTCGCTCCTCCCGTGTTATAACTCCTCCTTCTTCATTTTTTCGTACGTTATCGGAAAGATTCGGTAAAGCTAATCTTTCTTTTATAAATCTGATTAAACTAAAGACTCTTCAGAGATATAAAGGATGTCATACTACTCCATAGGTACTCCAGATTAATATCAGAAAAGCAGAAACAGCGTGTGTTACGTGAGCTTTAATATAAAGCGGGCAGCGGGAGATTACCAGATACAGTATTCTGCTCGTGCCCTTGCTGCCCTGGGCCCTTTGGAGGTCTTGGGCCCTTGGGCAATTGCCCAGTTGCCCGTATGGTTAATCCGGCCCTGCTTGGCATGTGCATGCCTTTCATTTGCACTAAGGCAAACTTTGAGACTTTATAATCAGAGATGGCCTAAATGAGGTATACAACAACAGTCTGCAATATTTCATCATCATTATTCTTTCATCATTGATTCAAGTGAGCGTGAGGAAGTGGTCGACCAATGGAAGATTTTCAGGCTGCAAGATCCAAAAAACATATAGCCCACACTTCCTTTTCTCTTTTTAGCTTCCCATTTGTTTGACCACTTTTCTATGTGAACTAATGGCTCTTTCATTATCAGCTCATTTAGCGCTGCATAAAGGAGAGAAAACCCCACAGCCAACGGGAAACAGATGTGCACCTGAGAACAAAAGGTCTAGAGCTGTGTTTTTCGGGTTATTGCACACGATGTGTGATGAAAACTTCAAGCTTTATTCCATCATCCACATGTCTCAAGTCACTTAAGTTATTAAAGGGCCCTAATATTGGCATACATGACACAAGTAAAGCATTTTAATAAAGGTCTGTCTGAAGAAGTTATCCAACAATGATCAATAGTGTCCACAACAATGAGCGCATACATGCAAGCAGTGGGAGAATCCAAGATGTAGGAGTCAAACACATGGCATCTAACAATCACTTCATATTTCAATCTTTGTTTTAGCCGCTGCCATGGAGATGACTTCTGTTAGCATTGCTTATTTTCTTTCCTTTTGTCATGCTAGGGTCTATAGATGAGATCATAATTGGAAATGAATGAAACATACCGCAAGACAGTGATAAGTGAAAAGACCCTCACACAAAAACAGACATTTCTGTTCAAGGACTCTTTCATCATCATGCCTGCCTCCGCTGCATGTAATGAATATTGAGTATTATTAATATGCTCCAGTTGAATGAATATGCTTAAATCTGTTTAGAGCAAAAGTTGGCTGTTATAGATGTGTGCAGCAGAACTTGGAAATGGACATTATGTTTAGATCTGGTTTAGATCTTTTGACTTATCTGGCTTTCTGTTTTTCTTTCTTCTTTAATGTGATGAAGTCAAAGGAATAACATACATTTTGATTAAAAAGAGCTGTATTACAATCCGTGGGATCTACTGGGGCTCAATGTTTCTGATGTCATAGTTATTCTAAGTAATGAGTCTGTTTGATTTATTCGACTTAGATTTAAAGAGACAGGATTTAGACGTAAAGAAAATTATTTAGTATCTAAACTTTGAAAGCCTTTAATATCTTGTTTAATCATCAAGTAAACAGCTCTAAGCTTTTGTTTAAATTCTATGGCAAAATACTTTGAGTTTACCATCATATACTAATAAAATAAAAAATATTCACTTAAGTTAAAATAATTATAATTCATGAGTATTTGAAAAACATTTTATCTTCTTATTGCTCTAGCTAACATGAACAATGTCTACAACATTTTTAAATCTTAGTTCAAGCTGTAGGTTAAGCCTTTACTAGAACAAAAGTTGTAACTGTTGTAACCAGGGCTGGACTGGGACAAAAATTCGGCCCTGGCATTTTGGCCCAAACCGGCCCACACTACATACACTGCAAAAAATGATTTAAGAAAAAAATGTTCTTAGTATTTTTGTCTTGTTTTCAGAAAAATATCTAAAAATTCATTAAGATGCTTTTTTCTTGATGAACAAAACGACCCAAGAAAATAAGTCTAGTTTTTAGACCAAAAATATCAAATTTAAGTCATTTTGTGCATAAAACAAGCAGAACAATCTGCCAATGGGGTAAGCAAAAATTTCTTGAACATTTTTCTTAAACACTAAATGCAAGAAAAATTAGCTTACCCCATTGGCAGATTTTTTGCTTGTTTTATGCACAAAATCACTAAAATTTAAAATTTTTGGTCTAAAAACTAGACTTATTTTCTTGGGTCATTTTGCTAATCAAGAAAAACCATCTTATTTTAAGAATGTTTAGATATTTTTACTGAAAACAAGACAAAAATACTAAGAATGTTTTTTCTTGAAAATAATTTTGCAGTGTATAATTACAAATACCACCCATCTTTGCACGCCTTTAAATATGTATAGCAATAGCAACTCGAATTCCATAAAAGCACTAAACCCAATTAATAGCAGGTAGAAAAGAGTGAGAGTTGACACAACAAACACTTCTAGAACGTGTTATTTATTAATGCAATAAAACTGTATAATCCACACTTATGAACCCTAAAACAAGTTTCATGCAATTAGCAAAATTTGCCATTGGATTGCTAACTTATTACAAAATACAAGTGCTGCTTACAGTAATATTGAAAACTGATTATTACTTGCAGTACTTACAGGTACTTACAAAGTATTCACTACATTCACTGAACTAAAGTAGTGTGATTACAGTAATAGAGATTTTTAACATTATCTGTCAAGTGTGTTGTTATATACAATAAACATATATTTGTCTGTAAGCAGATCTCCTGAATTGTTTGATTTTGCTTGAAGAGAAATCATACGTTTTGAAACAGACAATCAACGAAAAATCTATGAATCAGATACACTCTCGTAGTCACAGAGCAAAGAGTGCAATTATTTTATTGGAGCTTTATCACCATATTTTGTGTTTTTGACTCAGCTTTATCAAGGGGTATCCATCTAAACTTGTGTTTTGAAAGCAGTTCTGCTTACCGCAGTCATACACTTACTTCTCCCTCGTCTCTCTCCCTCTCCTCACTGACACTTTGCGTGCTGGTGCTGACAGTGCCACCGCCGCCACCATCATCATCATCACCAGCGACGCGAGATGAAGGTCTTGCTGCCGCAGAAAATATTTTTGTGTTTTTAACACATTTTGCAGCGTCTGATGAAGGGCTTGCTTCTTTTTGTCGCGCAGTTTTTCTGCGCCTCCTTGCGTTTTCTCTCTCTCTCTCTCTCTCTCTCTCTGTTTTGACACGTGAACTGACCGACGATGCACGCTCGCTTGCACAGAGACCAAAGCGGTGATTGGGCCAGCTTAATGTCATTCAAAAAATATAACCAATGGGCTGCTGCTTAAATGTGAGAGGGCCGGTCTATCTAGGAAAAGAAAGGATGATGACTTTGCTGGTCAGTCATTGGTCCAGCTTAATGTCGTTTAAAAAATATAACCAATGGGCTGCTGCTTAAATGTGAGAGGGCCGGTCTATCTAGGAAAAGAAAGGATGATGACTTTGCTGGTCAGTCATTGGTCCAGCTTAATGTCGTTTAAAAAAAATAACCAATGGGCTGCTGCTTAAATGTCAGTGGGCCGGTCTGTCTTGAAAAAAAAAAGACGCTAACTGGGCTGCTCAGACAAATATAGTATGAGATGTATCGGCCCGAAAAGTACGTCGGCCCACCGGGAAACTGCCCGGTTTGCCAGATGGCCAGTCCGCCCCTGGTTGTAACATTAGTAAATGCACAACATGGTCAATTGTACTGGCATTAACAAAGATAAATAAATGCTGAAAAATTGAATTACTAAATGTTAGGGCATGTTAGCTAATGCATCAACTAGTGTTAACAAATGCAACCTTATTGTTAAAGGGCAATAATGTGTCTGTGAAGTTTCAGCTCAAAATACTTCACAGATAATTTATTGTAGCATGTCCAAAAGGCCCCTATTTGGGTGGGAGCAAAAATGTGCTGTTTTGTTGCGTGTACCTTTAAAAAGCAACAAAGTACCTAGAAAAATGAAACGAAACTACCGAAGCACAAAGTTAGAGGTATGGCGTGCAGCATGGAAAGAGAGTGTTCAACACTACAGACAGGCTATAAAAACCGCCAGATCTACCTATCTCAGTACGCTTATTAAAGAAAATCATAACAACCCTCGTTTCCTCTTTAGCACTGTTGCGAAACTGACTAGAAACAAAGAACAAACAGAAACCAATAGTAAACTCCCACACAATAGTAACGACTTCATGAACTTCTTTACTAACAAAATTACGGTTATTAGGGAAAACATAGAAGCTACTCAAGCAGCCACCACTCTACCCAACAGTACATTTAACATTACTATACGAACATCTTGAGTCATTAAAACCTACTACAATAGAAGAGCTCTCTAAATTAGTAACATCATCCAAATCATCGTCCTGTATATTAGACCCTGTTCCCACAAAATTACTTAAAGAGGTATTTCCTGTAGTGTCAGACACAGTACTAAATATCTTTAACACATTTCTAGAATTAGGATACGTTCCAACAGCTTTCAAACTAGCAGTTATTAGACAGCTCATTAAAAAACCAAACCTTGACCAGGGAGATCTTAATAACTTCAGACAAATCTCAAGTCTACCTTTTCTTTCTAAAATATTAGAAAAAGTAGTGGCAAGCCAGCTACTCACATTCATAGTGAAAAATAATACATATGAAAAGTTTCAATCAGGATTTTCAATCAGAGTTTTAGGCCCTATCCTATTCTCGTTATTTATGTTACCTCTAGGAGACATTATCAGGAAACATAACATAAGTTTTCACTGCTATGCCGATAACACCCAGCTTCACATCCTAGCGAAACCCACCAGTTTTCTAAGCTAACAGACTGCATTAGTGATATTAGGGACTGGATGGCGCATAACTTTCTCATTATGCTAAACTCCAATAAGACAGAGATACTTATTATTGAATCAAATTGCTCCAAACATAATATGTCAGATTACAAGTTGCCCATAGATGGCTGCACGTGGTGCCATCTTCCACAGTTAAGAACTTAGGCGTGATGTTCGACAGCAATCAAAAATATGCCATATGCTGTCTGCATCAGATGCAGAAAAGCTTATCCATGCTTTTATGACCTCTAGAATAGACTATTGTAACTCGTTACTCGGGGGATGTCATGCAAATCAGATAAACAAGTTACAGCTGGTTCAAAACGCCACCGCAAGAGTGCTTACTCGATCTAAAAAGTATGACCACATAAGTCCAATTCTGGCATCTTTACACTGGCTACCAGTTAACATACAATTTAAAATATTACTAATCACCTACAAAGCCTTAAATGGCCTAGCACCATGGGCGTAGATTTAGGGTGGGACGCTAGGGACATGTCCCTAGCAAAATTCAGGAAAGACTGAATTGTCCCTAGCAATAATTTCGACCAAACAATTAATCTGTATTTATATATAACCACTGATGTCCGTCTTATTCTTGTGTTTTCTATTTTTTACTTATTATATTTTTTTCAGGAATCATTTAAATGAGATTAGAAATCTTTCGCAATCCCGTTCTGTAAAAATGACGCTCTATGTGGTACACAAACGGTTAACAGCTTTCGTTCTCTGCAATGCCCGCCTCCGTAACTCACATCGCTAATATGATTGGCTTTGCATTTCTTTAGTCCCGCCTCTCTACTCACATTGCTAATATGATTGGATTACCATTTCTTGAGTCCCGCCGCTCTAACTCACATCACTTTACGTGTGATAGGATGGTTTCACTTTGTACAACGCGCCAATATTCACTCAACAAGACACGCGTGATTATTCGGGCTACAGGTAAGTGAGGAAGAAAGTATTATTATACCCACTGTAACTGTTTCATGCACAAAAAAAAGTTGTGTCACATAATGATTCAAGGACAGTGTTTTCACCAATACACGACAATCCCATGTTAACCTGAGGAGTTGCAAACTTTTGTCAACCTTTTATAAATGGGGTAGCAAGGTTATTTAGGTGGTCCCTAATCCATGAAAGAAAATAACCCCAACATGGTAAAAACATGAATTCATGTCATGATTGCTGAATACTTTACATTACTGCACTGTGGTTATTACTTGCACAGATGTAGACATAATGTAAGGTTGCATTTTAAACTTAAAACTTTTTTCACACTGATTAACTGTCTGTTAATGAAAAGAAGATTTAATGTGAACTACAGAAACGTTAATAAACTGTGTTCAGGAAACAGCATGATATACATACACCTACTTCAACACTGGGATTTTTTGGCAAAATTAAATGAAGAATTAAATATTACTTGCATATTCTTCATTGTTATAAAGTAAATATGGATTCATATATGTTACAATGTCATTTTCTTTTTTTTTTGACAAAGACTTAAACAGTTACTGTTTATTAGGCTCTAGGACATAACGAATTGTTTATTATAGTACATTAAATTTGGGATGGCACCAGGGGTGGCGAGTCAGATGTCACTGAGTAAAGTGCATACTGAGTTGTCTGTTGTTTATGTCAAGTAAACGGTGATAAACAGTTTTTGCAATGTGACCATTTTATTTATGTCCCCACCAATGCCAGAATCAAATCTACGCCCTTGCCTAGCACCCTCGTATATTAAAGAACTACTATCAGAATACAATCCACCACATACACTTCAATCACAAAATTCTGGCCACTTAATTATTTCTAGAATATCAAAAGTGTCTAAAGGTGGTACTGTAGATCCTTCTCCTACTTAGCCCCTAAGCTCTGGAATGATTTACCAAATAATGTTCAAGTATCAGACACAGTCGATCAATTTAAAGCTAAACTTTCTTCTTTAACAAAGCATTCACATAAAATGTCCAATAAATGTACTTATCCCACAATAGTAAGTTTGTCTAGAACAAAGCACTCACATACCTCATATGGGTAATATACTTATGTCGCAATAGTTAGCCTGTCTGGAACCGAGCTGACTTAAACCACTATAATGTATGACACTTGCATTACATGTGAACGGCCCCTACGCTAATAGAATTCTGTTTCTCTCTCCCTGTCTCGTCCTCGACCCTGAGGACAATGAGACAAACAGACCCAGTTCCTGCAGCTTTGAAGGTCATCAAACCACTGATCTACTGACCGTCCTTCAACAAGATGCCCAGTTTAATTCGCTTACCCATTCACATACCCCGATAGTATATATAAATATATATGTATCTCTCTCAAGGGTTTTTCCCCTCCTAGGAGTTTTGCCCCTGGACTAGCCAGGAGGGTTTTCTCCTAGGGTTTTTTTCATCCCCTGGAGAGTCCGCCACCTTTGGCTTAACTTACTACTTAACTGTATACGTTACATTATTACTACGCTCGCGTTTCTATGCTTTTCCTACATCTATTCATGTAAAGCTGCTTTGAAACAATTAACAATTGTGAAAAGCACTATATAAATAAAATTGAATTTAATTGAAATGCAAATGAGCTATAAAAGAGACACTTTTCAGAGTGCTTTCAGTTCAAATAGATCTGATTCATGTAAATACAGTCTGAGACAATACTATCTCGCTATTGAGATATGGCGGACAGCGTACAACTTGCTGAGGGCATAAACTATGGTAATGCAGGACTGTCGGTCAGTGGCTGTGGGCGGGGCTTGATCAGTGTGACGTCACATTAACAAGATAATCAAAATGGCATGTCTAATGAAACTGCTTGATTTAATGGGGATTAAAAGAGAAATAGTGGGTGGGTTTTTTTCATTGTGCCAACATACATTTATGTCCAAACACCTTGTAAAAGTGGATTTTGCATAATAGGTGCCCTTCAAGTGATACCAGTATTAATAGTACACTGCAACAATAAGTTGCCTGCTTTTAATGATCAGCCAAACCTGTACCAGTGACAATGGTATGGCTGCAGGCGGCCAGAGTTTTAAAAACTGAGCTTTTGTATCATCTCTGATGACACGATTGCATGCAATGTACCTTAGACTCCAGCCAAAAGATTTATGTCAGTAATACTCCTGCTGTCATTTTGAGTCCTGTCACATGTTCTGCTGCATGCCTCTCCTCACTAGAGCAACTTTGACTGACAGTGTTACAATGTTATAATATTCGGATACCATGGTTACACTGACTACACTGATATTGCAAAATACATCACCTGGGACTAAAAGGCAGTGTCAAAAAAACGCAAGAATGGAATTGTGGAGGAAGTAAAATCCCAAACTCGAAATATACAACTGGCATTATTTTGGGAAAGAAAATCATGCTTTTAAAACTAAATTTGACTTACAGAAGTATTTTAAATGCCTATGAGAACGATTAGAATGATTTTAAAAAGAGGAAAATGGCGCAAGGTTTAGCAGTTTGACATTAAATGGTTTAATGCAGATTTTTTCCTAGTTTAACTTTTGAAACAAAATCGATGGAAAGTTTGAATACAGCTGGACAGAATCCACTTGCCGTTGTTATTTACAAACCCAAAAAACAATAGCCCCATTTCTGGGCAAGGAGCTCTCATAAGCAATTGCTTATGATAGCTCTAAAGCTAATTGGTTAAACACACCCTTATTATTGAGTTGACATATGATGACATCATGATAAGAAAGATTTAGTTCTATGCCAAAGTCAACATCACATATTAATTTCAGTTTGAAAGATCTAAATGTTTTTTTCTGTAAGTTTGACCTTGACTAGTGGTTCCTGGCAGAGAACACTAGCAATGTTCTTAACTGAAAAGCCTGTGTTGTATTAAAATATACCAACATGCTAGAGCAGGTGTTGGGTGACATGTTTGTGTGAAAGCCCTGTTGGACTGCTACTGCTTCTCTGTCTCTTCAGTCACACAGTGAATAATACTTTGCCAGTATTAAGCAGTGGTGGTTTACACCAGAAGTGTGAATACTGGACTTATGTCATCAACTTTATTTATACTATTTTTAGCTGAGGCTGCAGTGGTGTTTTGATCTGTGTTCCCAAGTGTTGCTATAGACACTTAAAAATTTCACTACTGGGTTTGTGGAAGTGTACACAAGAGAGTCGCCTAAATAGGTCTTTATTTTAGGAAAATGTTCTACAATTGTTGACCTACATTAAAGGCGGTGTGTGTAAATTTTTACGGCATCTAGTGGTGAGATTGCGAATTGCAACCAACAATTCACCCCTTTATTTCATCGTCTAAGACAACGTAGGGACATAATGTGCTCTATAGAGCAGTTTGTTTGTTTAGGGTTACTGTAGAAACATGATGGAAACTTTCATGTAAGGGGACGCGCAGTGTATGTAGCAGTGGCGGCCGGTAACTTCTTTTTTTGAGGGCGCTCGATGCGAAGTTCGTCACAACATGTATGTGTGCATCACGTGTCTTGTCAAAATAAGTGCCGGCTGCAGATGCAAAGAAAGGGTTTATGATAAAAGAGATGGTCGCGTTTGCCAGATACTCCCATAATCTCATGTGTAATCAGAGTTTACTGTTTAGGGAGTGTCTTGTGTGTATTTTATGAACTTGAGCGTCTCTTTTATCATAAATGGTTTTGATGCGTGTGCAGCAGACACTTATTTTGACAAAACACATGATGCACATGTTTTACATGCAAACACATATTTTGAAAACGCGAGCAACACACATGACACTCCGAACACTTATTTTAACTTAGCGCCCCTCTGATGAGCAGTCACGAGCCAATAAAAACGTCTCATTCTAAGGTAATAAAAAAGGTACAGTTTATTTTGTAAGGTCTTTATACATCACTGATAATATAGTTATGTATATTGTATTGCAATTCTGTCAAGAGTTCCTTCTAAAAGTTACACAATGCACTTTTAATAGATAAAAATTATTATTGTGCAATGTTACTGCACACAGTCAGAAATAAAGGTACAAAACTGTTAGGTACTAACAGCTTTGCACCTAGGGATTTCATTTTAGTACCTCAGAGGTACATACGGGGACCAAAGCGAGCTTTTTAGTACCTCAAAAATACATGTTAGCATCTCAAAGGTACATACTGGTACAAAATGTTTATAAATCTGTACCTAATGGTCCATACAATGACCTTTGTAAAGGGTGCTGCCCCACTGACAGCTAGGGTACATATTTGGACTTTTTTCTAACAATGTAGGTCCTTAAATTGTATTCTGTTTTGTATTCCTGTAAAGGAACCAAACGGAAACTTAGGGTACACCGCCAGTGACAGAAAAGGTACAGTTCTGTACCTTTATTTCTGACAGTATAGGTGCTGTTTCTGTGAGAAATCTGTTTGAATGGGAAATGATATCAGTAATAACTCTAAGCATATGATACTACTGTATGCATACTACTGTGAACATATATATAAAAATTGTCCCACAATGCAATGCACTGGACCATCCATTTCCAGTTTCACAAATAAATCAAACTTAATTTGAATTTATTTATAAATGGATCCTGGCTCAAACATGTAATGAGGGCATTTGACAAAATTCCAGCAAACTATGTTTTGAACTGTTTATTGTTTCACCCTGCAAGTTTAATGTACTTATAAAAATACTATGCAGTAGGCAGACAACACATTCACTCTAAAAAAAATGCTGGGTTATTGGGTCAAAAAGATATAAACAGCCGTTATGTATATATTTCACCCAACAATGGGTTAAAACAACTCAGCATGTTGGGGTTGGGTAAGGTTTGACCCAACACTGGGCTAAAAATATTAGGTTGAAAATCAGTAGTGTTTTTAGTGTGTACACTACTGCACAGCATTCTAGTACTCTATTATAATATAAACTTACTATATCTCTGGTGTCTCATTTTCATTTCCTCTGTTCACCAGTTAGATATCTTAACTCGTGTATATGTTTTCAACAGTGCAAAATTTATTGAAGGGTGGTTTCTTAGGTAAATCTTACAAAAATAAATCAATTGTTCTTCAGAATGCTGAAAATAAGAAACCGTAAACAGATACAAAATCCATTGAAGCTATGCTAATTGATAAACTCTGAGCTCCAAAATGAACATTGAAATAACTTAAAATAACCTAAAATTCTAATTTACATATTGTTTCTCCCCTTAAGTCCCTGTTGGCCCTTATTCATCATACAACATCATCACATCTAGCAGTTCTCTACATCGCATTAAACCCATCACCGAGCCACTCTCTCTCTCTCTCTCTCCACAACAGCACGTGACAAATCATATACTGAAAATAAATATCTGACAGGGTTCTCTAAACAATGTTTGAGAGACTAGACACTCATCAGGGTCTAATGAGATGCTAATTTGTTACGTATTAAGGGTGCAATAACCAAAGACATAAATGTTTTTAGTATTTACTAGAGAACAGATACAGTACCCAAACTTATCTGTAGATTTCATTCAAATTAGACATACAAGCTTTTAAAAATGAAATACAAGAAATAATATTATAATAAAACATACAATAACAACAATAATTAAAAAACATATTGTAACGTTTGGGCAATGTACAAATACTGAAAAAAATGTGTTTCATTTTAAAAAACGGAATGCAAAACTTTGGCAAATAACATTTATAAATAAAGGACTGCATTAAAGTATTAAAGTAAGTAAAAGGTATTTGTGCGATGCTACATTAGAGTCGTAGTGAAATGTACTGGAATTAATGAAAAGCTAAATAACATTGTATATTTCTAAACTTTCCTCAAGATTCACGAGACGATTGTGAGTCAACAATGTCTAAATCCACAATCAGCTTCCATTCTTTCATAACCCATAACCTCTTAAATATTTCAATGTATGCGATTCTGAGCTGATCTTGTATAACCCCCTTTTCAAACATGGCTATAGCAAATTTTTAAAGAATTAAGACCGAATGTTATTGAGCAAAGAAATGTCTTTACCCTGAGGGGTTTGATAACTGGAACCTCTTATTCCAGGCATTCAGCCTCATTGCTGACATTTAGTGTTGTCTGCATAGGTTGCATCAGGTTATCAGAGCTACAAGTCTATGCGATTCTCATCAAAAGCTGGAAGTTTTGACAGAGAAACAATGCCATCCGACTGCCTGATTAGTCCTCACTGAAACCGGTGCGTCTCTGTAGTGTAGCAGTCGTTTCCACCTTTTAGCTGGGCTTGGGATCTTCCACACTTCTCTTTTTACCAGTCCTTTTCCTTTTTGCCAAATAGGGACTTTCTTCAGCACTTGTGCCTTTTTGAGGCAAAGCAGGTTCCCCGCTCTCTCGACTTGCAAACACAGATGTATTATGGGACATCATCTCAAACCTCGGCTCTGGAGCTCTACGACCAATTGCCTTCCTCCTGATCCTGGGTTGAGGGTAGGGTAGAGTTTGCCCAGCCGCAGAGGGTGGCAAAGCGCACTGAAGGGAAGAGGAATAAGTGGCTGAAGCTGCAGGGGGAGAAGTGCAGATAGGGGCTGGAAGCCCCGCCAAGGCGGCGCTGCCGAGCCGGGCCATTGCTACGGGGATCTCCTCCAGGGATTCTGCGGAGTCAGAATGATACTCAGAGGGGGGACCAGCTGCCTGTACAGGCCCAAGAGGGGGGAGGGAGGACCGCAGGGGAAATGCTGGGAAGGGTAAACGTTGACCGAGAGATGCGGACACGGTGGCAGCAGCTACAGAGGACTCTAGTTGAGGCAAGCAAGACACACATAGACACAGATCACAAAGGTAACTATGACACTATCAGGTCTACTGAAAAATATTAAGTTATAAAAAAATGAAACATACTGCATTTAATACAGTACAGTATGTAAAATTATTGTAGGTACAACTGATACCTAACATAAGCAACTTAAGATAAAATAATCATTACACCAGGAAGACTATCAGTAAACTACTCACAATACTTAACACCAGCTAAAATTGTGGTGTAATATGCTAAGACAGTGGATACTGTATATCAAACATTCAACCAAGGCACATAAACAGCGTAAGAGCATGTACATTAACTATTTTAGCTAAAAAAATTACTTGTTAATAATGTGTTTTCAAACAAAGACATGTATGATGCCGCAGTCACATTAGACTTTTCATTCATATGGCTACAATTGCCTCAGACCGGAAACGAAGCTTTTGCAAATATTTTCGCAAAATATCAAGTTTGGTGAAGTCTGACCTGGGAATTCGTATCACATGAAGATGTGTAACCAGTAGATGATAGATATATCACAGCGTGACTTTTAAGGTAAAGGAAAAACATAACAGTATCACATAGTTCTATTTCATACAATAATAATTAAAGGGACACTCCACTTTTTTGAAAATAGGCTCACATTCAAGTTAAACATTTAATTTTTACCTTTTTGGAATCCATTCAGCTGATCTCCTGGTATGGCGCTACCACTTTTAGCATAGCATAGCATAATCCATTGAATCTGATTAGACCATTAGCATCGCACTAAAAATGACCAAAGAGTTTGGATATTTTTCCTATTAAAAACTTGACTCTTCTGTAGTTACATTGTGTACTAAGATCGACAGAAAATTAAAAGTTGCGATAATCTAGGCAGATATGGCTAGGAACTATACTCTCATATTACGCATCAGCCGAAAATAGTCCCCTTTAAACTTTCAATAGCAGGGGACTATTTTCGAGCACTATGTAATATCCCTACGCCTGCTGCAGCCATGATACGGCAACAAAGTCCTTGATTATTACCCCAGAATGAGAATATAGTTCTTAGCCATATCTGCCTAGAATATCGCAACATTTATTTTTCTGTTGATCTTAGTACATGATCTAACTACAGAAGAGTCAAGTTTTAAATAGTTTTTTAATATCGAAACTCTTTGGTTACTTTTTTGGCGCGATGCTAATGGTCTAATCAGATTCAATGGCTTATGCTAAGCTATGCTAAAAGTGCTAGCGCCAGACCCGGAAATTAGCTGAATGGATTCCAAAATGGTAAAAATCAAATGCTTAACTCTAGGGGAGCTGGAAAATGAGCTTATTTTGAGTATATTTTCAAAAACACTTTAGAGAATGATGTTATATATCCAACTGCTGCCCATACACTTGTATGCAGTGGTCTGCATAGAAATGTTGCATTCTGAAAGTCTAGTGTGACCACGGCATCAGGAAAAGACTATCATGATAATTTTGCATTATTAAATACTAGTATAATTTTAAAGGAATAGTCCATTTTCTTAAAAGAAAAATCCAGATCATTTACTCACCACCATGTCATCCAAAATGTTGATGTCTTTCTTTGTTCAGTCGAGAAGAAATTATGTTTTTTGATGAAAACATTGCAAGATTTTTCTCATTTTAATGGACTTTAATAGAGCCCAACATTTAATACTTAACTCAACACTTAACAGTTTTTTTCAGTGAAGTTTCAAAGGACTCTAAACGATTTCAAACGAGGCATAAGGGTCTTATCTAGCGAAGCGATTGTCATTTTTGACAAGAAAAATAAAAATATGCACTTTTAAAGGGAAATTCCGCCTTGAAATGATCCTAGGGTTAATAACAAACGTGTACCGAGTTCGACCGTTCACTGGAGTTTGTTTTCATGTTAGTCTAACGTGACCAGTGTTATTGCTAAACGCAAATTAGCATGTTATGGTAGCCTTCGGGGCATCAGTGCATTAAAAACGAAATCGCTATGTCTATACTACTAATAATGCTCAAAATAACCCCACACTTACACTGTAGCACAATGAGGGTCTCTATATGTAAACCGAAGCATTGAGAACTTTGCAAGTGTACAGGCAGTTTATTAAAAATAAACACTTACCGTTCACGTCTGGATCACATATCCATGCGGGCGCCATCTTGGGAAAACTAAACTCTCGCGTGAAACGTTGTTGCCCGTTGTTGTGGAACAGGTGTTGTGCTTTCACGTGAGAGTTCAGTTTTCCCAAGATGGCGCCCGCATGGATATGTGATCCAGACGTGAACGGTAAGTGTTTATTTTTAATAAACTGCCTGTACACTTGCAAAGTTCTCAATGCTTCGGTTTACATATAGAGACCCTCATTGTGCTACAGTGTAAGTGTGGGGTTATTTTGAGCATTATTAGTAGTATAGACATAGCGATTTCGTTTTTAATGCACTGATGCCCCGAAGGCTACCATAACATGCTAATTTGCGTTTAGCAATAACACTGGTCACGTTAGACTAACATGAAAACAAACTCCAGTGAACGGTCGAACTCGGTACACGTTTGTTATTAACCCTAGGATCATTTCAAGGCGGAATTTCCCTTTAAACCACAACTTCTCGTCTGTCTCCGGTCCTGCGTAGTGACGTGGAGAGGTCACGTGTTACATATATGCAACGCACATATGCGGACCATTGTAAACAATAAACTGACACAAAGACATTTATTAGTATCAGTTGACATACAAGAACGTCGGAACGGTCCTCTTTCAACACACTTGTAAACACTGGGGCGTAGTTTCGCGTTCGTCCTCTGTGATCTCTTGACGTCATGACGTATTGCGTGGGGTCACGCTGGCGCATCACGACCCGACCTGGACGAGAAGTTGTGGTTTAAAAGTGCATTTTTTTTTTTTTTGTCAAAAATGACAATCGTTTCGCTAGATAAGACCCTTATGCCTCGTTTGGGATTGTTTATAGTCCTTTGAAACTCCGTTGAAATAAACTGTTAAGTGTTGAGTTAAGTATTAAATGTTGGGCTCTATTAAAGTCCATTAAAATAAAAAATCCTGCAATGTTTTCCTCAAAAAACATAATTTCTTCTTGACTGAACAAAGAAAGACATCAACATTTTGGATGACATGGTGGTGAGTAAATTATCTGGATTTTTTTAAGAAAATGGACTATTCCTTTAACTAATGCTACACTTCACTGAAAGAATAAGGAAAACAGACTTCTTTTCAGGCCTTACATTCAGCATTTTAGCTTCTAAGCTGTAAGACCTTACAGTCATCTGGTTGCATATCTGTCTGTCTTACCCTGCTCACCAGAAGTCTTTGGCATGCCTTTGGTGACACTGGTGTCAGTGGACCTGTCACTGCTCAACTCGGTTGCAAGTTTGCGTACTTTCCTCTTTTTCTTCTAACCAAATACACGAAACAGCAAACATTTGTCAAATTTTGAAGTGCAGTAAACAAAGCAATAGTTGCATATTTAAACCCTGAAAATCACATATGTTTTGTGTATCTATGATGCGTGTGTGGTACTGTGTCTGACCTGTGTGTGTTTGTGTGGCAGAGGTGATGCTCTGGGCTGCAGGACAGCTTGGTGGAGCTCTTCTTCACCCATTTTTTCGGATGAGCATCTGACCCTGCCGTTGCCATAATGCCTGCAGACAGACATCCAAAATCAAAGCATCAGACACAAGGATCAAGCTATTTTTGATGTTATTAAATTCAGATGTTAAAGACCCTGCCCAACGTTCAATTGTTATGACTGGACAAAAGAGCTGTAGAAAAACAAATGACAAAGGACAAAACACAAATAAAAGTGCATTTTCTGTTGACGGTACTACATTTTGATTGTTTGCAGAAAGTACAATAAGATTAATCTGAATTAGCAAATATTGAATAGGCACGCAAGGGGTGGAGCATGTGCAGAACTTTCAGCTGTGTACTGCATGTGCAGATTTTGTGTGGGCCTGCCCATCACCCACCCATAACTGCTGATCTTTCACATCACAGTATCTGAGCAGACATCAGAGTGGAATTCAAGCCACTATCCCGGCCATTGCTGGCTCACGTCCACATGCAACCACATATCCACACCTCTCTTTAGATGTATTACTAATGATGACCCATGATCTCATTTGACAGATGACACACCCAGAACTAGAGCCTTTCTTTCTCTATTTCAGTATTAAGCTTTCTAGTAAAAAACATTTAGATAAGAAGACTTTTTTTAAATATACTCTCTAATCTTACAAAAATCTTGCAGACTGGAGGAACGTAACAGATTTGTCAAGATATTTACTTTCTTAAAAATCTATCCATATGTTTAAATATTAGCTAATATTGACAATAAATAGGGTTAATAACCATTTCAAAGTGTGGCATTTCACATTTAACAACTTGAAAATGTCATTGGTAGAGCTGAAAATATCTGTAAATCTGCTCTGTGTCAATAGATTCATGGGAAAGACTTCAGCACAGTCTGTTTAGAAAACAGTGACTATGACAACACTGTGAAAGCTTTCTTTGTAATTGGCATTATATGAAGTTACCGTTAATGCCGACTGTTACTTTATTATGTAATATGACGCATGGATAAACCAGACCTCAGTAACTTAAGACTTGTTTTACACCTAATTATTTTGACTACGGACATTATTGTATATTTATAACATATTTATAACATATCTATTTAGAACTCTAATTCTGAGCCACTGACTGGTAAACAGCACCACAATCACATTTTTTATATTAGGATGTCATTAAATGCATTACACAATAGCTGTTGCATATTCAAATATGTGCTAAATGAATTAAAAAAAGCATGTCAATCATTTTACTGGTCTAACAGGACTTACGCTGATCCTTCTTGGGAGCTTATAGCATTGGGATCTTCTACCTCCATCTCAGGGTTGGTATAGCCTAATGTTCCAGAGTAACTGACTTGTTGCTGCAGCAAAGCAATGAAATGGAAAAAAGTGAGAGACAGTTGGTCAATAGCAGATAAAAAAAAAAGAAAGAAAATTCACTTGTTATTGATTGATTCCTGATTAAACATAATATAATAGCAGGATATTCAGAATATTATAGTGAAATGTATTATATTAGGGCTGCACGATTATGACATAATTGTTGATAATTCACCTTGATGTTGTAATAGCGGTTATTGCCGGTTAATAGATTTTACATTGAAGTTGTGAAATGTTTTATAACTCTCTGTGAAGCAGCTGCATGGTAAATTCTAAACATCCAAAACTAAATAATGTAAAATCACAAATAATTATGGGAGTTTCAAAACAAAATCTAAAACAAATGGCTAAAGGACATCAATTTTAAAATCTCTGATTCACCACCATACCACTATATGCCCAAACGCAGAGAAATGAGAACAATGGACAGCTGTAATTAAGGCTTTTGGCGATCATCTAATGGTTTCACCCGTTATTGTAATCCTGATGTTTTTTTTTGATTGATTAATTGTTTAGCCCTATTATATAAAGTTGGGTCAAAAGTTTTGAAACACTCAATTGTTCTTTATTTATATATTTTTCCATATAACAAAATAATAATACATTCGTTCATACTATGGCGTAGCACAAATCTAACTATAATGTTGGTGACTAAAAGCATCCAAAATAAATCAAAACTCTGTTATATTTTATCATGTGAAATGCACTAACCCTTTGCCTAGAAATGGCAAAACCGTATTAATTTCATTTTATCAAAAAGCTTCTTGAAGTTTCACCTTAGCATGAATTTTGAAGAATATCAAAGGAGTTCATATTTAATATGGGCTCTTATTGGATGCTTTTTCTTCAATATTCAGTCTAACCCTACAGTCACATTAGCTACAAAAGTGAACGACACCGAGCGACACACACTCGCTTGATGGGCGTTCCTTGGCTAGTTTCCAAAAGCGGTATCAAAAGTCACTTTAGAGGTATTTTTACGTTACGAGAACGGTGTTTTTGGATTTAAAAGTATTTATTTCTCGATAAAAGTAACAAAATATAATTGGCTGTTTCAGGTGTGTTTAATTATGGTTGGAGCCAATCTCTGCAGGACACCGGCCCTCCAGGACCGAAGTTGCCCATCTAAAGGCTGTTTCATATGGTACGCGGTGTGTTTAGTTCTTTTTCAATAGGAGACGTGCGGAAAGCGGCAAAACGGGGGCGGTTACAGAGGTAAAGCGGAGTTGGTCCACACGCCTTGCTCGTACACCCAAAATCCTATTCCTTCTCCGGACATGGTACTTCATGACAGGCGCCGTTGAAGATAAACATATTTACATTAAATGCTGCACAAAACGCTTCCAATACAAGAGAAAAGCTGAAGCCGCGCGGCGATTTTGCCGCTTACCGCGTACCGTGTGAAACGGACTTAAGTCATCTATTTAAAAATATATATTTTTTAAATAAAATGTTAGTTTTTCTAATAATTTTTGGCACAGGTATATTTTTGTCTACAAAAGTAATTTCAAGCATTTAAACATAAACCTTTAGATGATTTTTTTAAAGATCATAGTTAACATTTTAGTCAGATGTAATCAGAAGATTCTGGTGAACATTAAAGGTGCCAAAGAATGCATTGATTAAATATGTTACATTGTTTTCTAATACCTACATAGTAGGTATGTGGCTTTATAAGTGTACAAACTTTCCAGAGACGTCTATTTACAACCCTAGGATTTGCTCCCAGAATGAAATGGTCTATTATTACCTTAGTTGAAAGGGTCATGAATAATAACGTTGAGCTCTGCTCTGATTGGCTGTTTCTCAGAGCTTATGTTTGAGCCTGTCTCAGACAAAAATACAGATTTTAAGAAATAATCAATTATTAGGAAGATTGGAAAATTGACTTTTCTAAGGGGTAATTTTGTGTTTTTTTTCAGTATGGACCTGCAAAACGTAACTGTAACGTCAATAGTAGAACTTCAGCCTAAACTCTAGTAGGTAGCATTAACTAGCATAGAGGACTAATTTGGCAGTTAAAACTTAGTTTTTAGCATTGTAACAACATTGTAACTAATTGAATGTGTTATTTACTGTTTGGGGCGTACATCTTGCCTCTGTGTGATGTTGAGACTGGCCTGTTTTCCAGCAGTCTTTTGCATGCAAAAGGTTTACATAAGGAGGAGGAAACAATCGTGTTTGAGGCTCACGTCACGGTCTGTCATTACCATACATAACTCTTATTATTCATCTGCCAAATACAGTTTACAGCACCTTTAAACCAAGAATTAACCAAGAACTGCTGTCAAATGATGGTGGAGTACAGTAAACTTCACCATCTGTGTAGGTCTGTTAACAAAGGGTTTGGCCAAATGAATGTGTTTTCATGGTGATTCATTATGGCTTCCTTCCATATTTGTGGCTTTGATTGTGTTTGTCCATTTTTCCTAAACTTGATTTAGTGTAGACACCCTGACTGGCATCCAAGCAACATGCATCAAGTGGTATATTTGCAAATTGCATAAGTGGATGCTTATTTTTGTTGTTGTTTAGAGAATGTGGCGTTAAGGAGGAGTATGTGCGTGTAAGTCTGTGTGTCTACTGGGTGTGTGGGGTACTTGTGGCACACGTGCACTTGTGAGTATACAGTATGTGGTTATGTATGATTAGTGAGACAGCAGCCCTGCCCAACACAACAATCTGTACAGCAAGCCAAAGCAAACAGTTCTTTTAAGAAAAGAGTGAAGTCACATGCACACATCCTTTCGTGAGGACTACTACGGAGTAAAAATTAGGGTCAACTTACATAACCCTTTTTGAAAGTATTTGCTAAGTCTGAACCTGTTTAAATTTAACAGAATCTCAAAAAAAAAATGACACGCTTCTCAGACTGTTTGAACCGCAAGATCATTTGCAACATTGTTTTATTTTAGGAAATTATTTTGGACAAAGTACATTTTCACATTACAAATATTTATAAACATTAGCGATCAGTGTCCCTGGCAACAAATCTCTTATTGAGATTATTAATTTCAACTCAAATATTTTACATACAAATATTTTACACATATCACATCCATTATTTTGGATGACTCAGCTTCAGTAAATATAAACTCTTCTTAGTCTTTACTGTACATATTTCATGCAGCAGTAGTGGCCAAAAGTGATTATTGGGGGGATTTCATACAATGCATTTAATGCTACCTCGGGTTAGAATAAAACACCTAAATATGAGATGTATGGTACAAAATGAGCAAAACACTAAATACTATTTAGTACTTTTAATCAAATATATCATAAAAAAAAAACTAATAAAGCATATTTACTACAATTTTACCTGTTATTAAAATTAGTGCATCCACTTGTGGTAATATTTTGAAATCATTGTCCTGGGTTATGTCTTTATTAACTTTGCACATGTGTTGTGTGTGTAATTTTTTTAATTCTCCTCAAAGTTGTGTTTCAGTTTACACTCTAAATATACCAATGCAAAATGCATACAAAATGTTTAATGCATCTTTAATAAAATATCTGAATATAAAGTGTCAATTGCTCAAAGTTGGACATCACTTTTGGCCACAACTGTGTATGTTGTATAAATATATAAATAGACTACATTAGGAGCTAATCCCCAGTCAGATACAAGATATCTGGCTGTTGGGTGGTACTGTCCAAAAGCGATGTTATTGCAATGCCTGCTTACACCCTCATATTTAAAATCCAAATGGTAATGCTCCATTTAGAGAGAGTTATACTGTCCTTAGAACACACACCTTGTGTTCTTGTGGCAGGAAGTGAACTAATGGTGTGCGCTCATTTCCCATAGTTCAGTGTGAGCCCAATGCGCCGCCCCTGTGAGGATTTGGCCCCAGCCCGGTGGAGAAGTTTTCTTGGGAATGTGTTAATTGCTCTGTGAAGCAACTGCGCAGACGATTTCGTACCCACAGTAAGTTGTTTTACCAACATGGTTGTTAAAACAACTAGGTTGCCATGGGCAAGTCACACTAGCAATGCAGGCAACACTTGCTGTATTTTAACACTATTTTAATGCACAAGCATTCATAAGGAGCTGACAGATTTATGACAGCAACCATCGAAAAATTATTATTGAGTGTGCATCCACGTTAATATCAAAATAAAACAGTATGTAAATGAAACTAAAACACGAACAAGCTTTCCCACAAAAACATTTATGCAACATCTTTCCCTAATCCTGTGCATTTGATTTCTGTATCCTGTTCTTTAAATATGTATACAACTAACAAGAGTCAAGAGGTAAGATACACCTATGAAACAGATCTGTTGAAAACCGATATCTATAAAGGTGACAACACTTCTGATCATTATTTATTTAGCAAAATAGAGTTGGAAGCAAGTCAACTTGAAAGTTCAATAGACACAACCCAGCTGTATGTGTGCATATAACCTTGGCTGTGCTTTATAAATTGTGCAAATGTTTTTGTGCGTTACCTTGATAAGATTCATCTTTGGAAGGCCTGATTCATTCTCTGAAGGGGAGTTTCTGATATCTTTGGACTCTTGTCGATGCCGCTGTCGCACAATATACTCATATGTGCTAAGTCTGTTCCACACTAAAGGAAAGAATGTGACACAGAAATAAAGAATCTGAAATTGTATATTTTTACATCCTCCTTATGTAGTGTATTATTTATAATATGACTAAGAATATGAATCATGCCAATATTATTCATCTTATTACACTGAAATACACTGTGGATATTAGGGTGTATTGTCATTTTATTTCTTATCAATGCCCCCTTGTGGCACATGATAAGATGCAATTCATCAATATAAAGGCTATTAGCTGTCGGCATTATTTGAGTGGCAATATTTTATAGTTTTTTAGTGGCTCTCAACCATTTCACTGCAAGTCGCCCTTACTATCCAAGACAAAATTCAAAGGTGTTATGCTGTACGTATTAAAGTTCTGTATTACAAAGTTAAGAAGTAAAGATAGCAGCCTATGAGGAGGGCGTTTTTAAAATTACTAATATTCTCCAGAGTTAGTTATAATGATGTCAGTTTACATAGGCCAACATCCTGACTCTTTCAGCTTTTGTTAGCATTAAATGAAGTTAGAATTTGACTACAAGTCATCTTTGAAAGTGCTCAAGACTGAGAACCACTGATTTTTGTTGTATCTGGATGAATCTTTAGTCTTTAGGAAAATGCAAACAAAAGTGAGCCAAAAATTATGTATACAAATAAAAATGTCTCAATATAAAGCACATAAATCACTACGAGGTGTAACAAACTGAGCTTACCTTAAATATGTGCATAATAAACCCAAAGGAAGAGGTCACATGCACAGTTAAAACTATGATTTTAAAGCAAAGTGCTATACTCAAAACCAACAGCTGGAAATGTTTAAAGAGTACATGCCCAGTAACAGAAAATTAAATAACCACAAAACAAGACAGATCATCAGATGACTGTCGGTGTGCTTTTACAAAATAATCTGTGCCTTTGGAGTACTGTTGCCATAGTTACTAGGGCTGCACCAATCAACCCCAGTTAAATGACCCTGTTGACAGCATACAGTGGTGAATGACCAAAGCTGTTTGGTTTCCAAAGTGATAACTGCACTGCAGTATTTTATTTGAAGCAGCATTAAGACTATACCACAGCCCAACCCCAACTTCAGTAATAAAGCAGGGCAAGTATCAGTCTGCTGGGTCAACTAAGCAATATTTGACATCATGTATTGTCTCACTAATTGCAACTGTAAGCAAAATGTTTACTAAAAGTCAAAATGATATGTTCATATTAAATGCTCTCAACATTTTTCTACAAAATGTTGACATTTTACACAATGCACATTTTTGTCTTTAAAGGCACAATATGCCATTTTCTCTGCTAGAGGTCACTAAACAACAACAATGACTGCAGCTTGATGAGGTTATTAAAGAGCTTGGAACGAAAGAAGGTGTGTGAACCTTCAATGTTGATAGGAATCCATCACAGAGTCCTGCAACAGGTCGGGTACCTGCGGATACCCGCATAAAAGTGTATAAAATGGATGGATTGTGACATTCCTAAAATTCACGGGCCGGGATGTGGGCGATAATTAACTCTGTGCAGGGGGGTAGTAGCGCGAATGAAAATGTGTGCAATATTTGACCCATCACGTCACCACCTCTGCGACAGTGCGCGACCTTTGTTGATGCTTCTTTTAGCCTAGTTGGAGCGAGCGTTGCAGGAGTTGCATAAAGTGTTGCCGTTGATAGCCAGAAGCTGGGAACGTCTTCTCTTAGAAAGCATTTCAAGACGAAGTTGTAGGAGCACAGCAGGGGTTGTGTAGGTAGGTTGTAATTTTTGCTTGTTCTTTTTTCATTAATAGGTCTATTTGTGTATAGTTATCAGGTTCCATAGCCTATTTAGGTGCTGATTGTTGGATTCTTGAATGGCACGATACAACGCGCACTTTAGCCTGTTTCACTAGCCCATTCATGACGCTGTTTTGATGTTGAGAGAGGTATGAGATAAAAAATAAAGCACTTTAATTGGAATGATTTTAGCGTGTGTGGTTTATGCCTGTGCGGGTCGGGTCACAAGCCAAATATTAACTGGTGCAGATTTTTTGATATTATCACTGGTGACGGGTTGGATCTGGTGCTGAACTTTGCGGGTACGGGCGGGAGTGGGTCTCCAAAAATGGACCCGTGCAGGACTCTGATCCATCTGACAGGACTCACAAATCATGTTCTTGGATGATGATGTAAACTGTTACATTATAATCTAAGCCCCACAGTGTGGCATGAAAAAAACACAAAGGGGAGAGGTGTGCTAGATGTTACTACTTTCGCACACCCTGTACTTTCACATACACTAAGGAACTACTAGGGCTGGGCGGTATAATACGTTTTGGTAAACAGTATTTTTCTCAGCGGGACACGAGATGAGACAATACCGTTTATATCGGAAGGGTCTGATATAATTTTTTTGCAACAGAAACTCTGGCAGAAATTTACACTGAGGTCAGACACAAGCTTTCCAACCAGCTCGCATGTTGTTGCATGAAAACACTGTCTTTAAATTTTATTTTCATTAAATGCCGTTTTAATGAAAGTGATTGTGACATCTCACGTGAGCCTCCCACTTTGTAGGAAACACTGAAATAGTTTGATCTCATTCACCGATCAATCTGCACAGTGCCACATGAAGTCAAACAGATGTATGGTTACTGTGGCAGCAAAAGCAGAAACCAAGGATAACCTTGGACAAAAGTACACATGAAAAAATATAACCCTATAATATAATGCTAGTAGTTTTTGGATACTCGTACATATTGTGCCTTTAATACATACAATAGGGCTAATATTGAATGCAGAGGCATGATTGCGGTCTCATACAGTAAGTACTCACTGAGGTATATGTGAAAGCAGAGTAAGTGGCCAAGCAAAAGTGCAGACAGTAGTCCCAGGGCAATAGTGACTCCTGCCAGAGCAGGGATGGCTGGACCTGCCGTGGTGACTGGAGCCACAGGCAGAAAGACAAACCACACCACAGACTCGTTCTTTACTGCAGAAAGAGACATAGAGACAAATAAAGCAGCTGAGAGACTTGGAGCTTAGTGTTGTTGTGTACAGCGTCTCTTACCTTGTTGAAAGTGCTTGTCGGATCGGAGTTTAGATGGGTCCAAAAAAAACTCTATGAAAACAAAACTAGCAATAACTACAACCAAAACAATCCCCAGAAGAGCAGAAATCACACTGTTGAGAAAAAGCCTGTGAGAAACAAAAAGAGAAAGAAATATTAACGTAACAGCCTAACAAAGATCTACAAAAGAGATCATGTTTTAAAGTCAAAAAGTCACGAGTCACTACTTATAACTTTCATATGTTTTGCATGAGGCTTCAAATCTGTTTATCATTTTGACAGTACAGACACCCATCAAACATGAATGTTTTTATTTAATAGATTAATTTTCCGCCTTATAAAGTGGAACAAACAACTGATTCACTGCAGCTCATTGCCAACAAGTAAAACTCAGTAGCTGTATGACTGTTTGCTTGCAATGCTAAGCAACAGCACTTGACCTCATAATTGGTTTACGACTTCCTTATGAGATATTTTTATTAATGTCACAAAAAACATCATTTGTTTTTATGTCACAGGCTACAACGGCATATTAGTGGAATGTAAGTCTTCACAGAGGATTTTTCCTTGAAAATAGTCGTTCTGTTAAAAAGATTTTATTCTACAGTGAGGAAAATAAGTATTTGAACACCCTGCTATTTTGCAAGTTCTCCCACTTAGAAATCATGGAGGGGTCTGAAATTGTCATCGTAGGGGCATTTCCACTGTGAGAGACATAATCTAAAAAAAATCCATAAATCACAATGTATGATTTTTTTAACTATTTATTTGTATGATACAGCTGTAAATAAGTATTTGAACACCTGTCTATTAGCTTAAATTCTGACCCTAAAAGACCTGTTAGTCTGCCTTTAAAATGTCCACCTCCACTTCATTTATTATCCTAAATTAGATGGACCTGTTTGAGGTTGTTAGCTGCATAAAGACACCTGTCCACCCCATACAATCAGTAAGAATCCAACTACTGACATGGCCAAGACCAAAGAGCGGTTCAAAGAGACAAACTCATACACCTCCACAAGGCTGGAAAGGGTTACGGGGAATTTGCCAAGCAGCTTGATCCACTGTTGGAGCAATCAGTAGAAAATGGAAGAAGCTAAACATGACTGTCAATCTCCCTCGGACTGGGGCTCCATGCAAGATCTCACCTCATGGGGTCTAAATGATCCTAAGAAAGGTGAGAAATCAGCCCAGAACCACACAGGAGAAGCTGGTCAAAGACCTGAAAAGAGCTGGGACCACCGTTTCCAAGGTTACTGTTGGTAATACACTAAGACATCATGGTTTGAAATCATGCATGGCACAGAAGGTTCCCCTGCTTAAACCAGGCCCGTCTTAAGTTTGCCAATGACCATTTGGATGATCCAGAGGAGTAATGGGAGAAAGTCATGTGGTCAGATGAGACCAAAACAGAACTTTTTGGTCATAATTCCACTAAAAGTGTTTGTAGGAAGAAGAATGATGAGTACCATTTCAAGAACACCATCCCTACTGTGAAGCATGGGGGTGGTAGCATCATGCTTTGGGGTGTATTTCTGCACATGGGACAGGGCGACTGCACCGTATTGAGGAGAGGATGACCGGGGACATGTATTGCAAGATTTTAGGGAACCACCTTCTTCCCTCAGTTAAAGCATTGAAGATGGTTCGAGGCGGGGTCTTCCACCATGACAATGACCCCAAGCACACAGCCAGAATAACCAAGGAGTGGCTCTGTAAGAAGCATATCAAGGTTCTGGTGGACTTAGCCAGTCTCCAGACCTAAACCCAATGGAGAATCTTTGTAGGAAGCTCAAACTCCGTGTTTCTCAGTGACAGGCCAGAAACCTGACTGATCTAGAGAAGATCTGTGTGGAGGAGTGGGTGCAAACCTGGTGAAAAACTACAGGAAACGTTTGACCTCTGTAATTGCAAACAAAGGCTACTGTACCAAATATTAACATTAATTTTCTCAGGTGTTCAAATACTTATTTGCAGCTGTATTATACAAATAAATAGTTAAAAAATTCATACATTGCGATTTCTGGATTTTTTTTAGATTATGTTTCTCACAGTGGACATGCACCTACGATGACAATTTCAGACCCCTCCATGATTTCTAAGTGGGAGAACTTGCAAAATAGCTGGGTGTTCAAATACTTATTTTCCTCACTGTACATTATCTCCCAGGTAGACATAAAGTGACAAAAATGACCCACCAGTAGTTTCTGCTGCCCACACAGTTGTTCAGCCATCTACAGTGGTGGTCAAAACTCGCAACACACTTGTTACAAGCACTACAATGTTTTGACTTGGGACCCCTGTAAAAATGAAGGTTACAGGTAAAGATTATTCACTATGCTCACTTCCTTGTGTCTCACTATACATTCTAGCTGGCCACATGCATAAAAACACAACAACAGACAGACACAAGCATCTGTTTTTACTTACACATCAACTTCACAGAGGTAGCAGTGACAGTTCTCAATGACATGTGCATGTTTGGTGCGATCGAACACCGGCAGGGGTCCTTTGTAACTCTTAGCTCTGACATTATAATCGGCAGGGTTGATGGAAACTGCCATCAGGTGCATGAACAGGTGACAGACGAATGTGATCCCTGTACACTGAACTTTGAGTTAAAGATTATAACATTACATTTATGCATTTGACATGCACATGCATTTCTTTTATCACTCTGTTTTATCATAAACTGCAAAATAAGGATACAATATATCCAGCTGGGATCCAGTGTGTAGGGAGCAAAGGCACAAACACACCAAAGCCAGTGACGGCAAAGTACAAGTACAGCAGCCAGGCCAGGAGCTGGAAGGGGTGCGGGGGCCAGCTCCAACCATTAGTGCGAGAGCACAGAGGCACATCGGCTCGCCTGGGTCCCCCTTCAGTCACCGGGGCTGTGCGGTTTGAGTTTTTACTGCAGACATCCATGAGATTAGAGCCTTCTTTCTCACTCCTGAGATTAAATTACAACATTATTTAACAGATCAGGTGTGATAAATGTCATGCCACTGTATTTATTATATTTAATACTTTTTAACTATATAAAATGCCACTTTATTAGATGTTTAATTGCTTGTTAACACAAATGGCTAATCAATCAATCACGCGGCAGCAACAAAGTTTAAACCGAGCATCAGAATGGGATATAAGTGACGTTGAACGTGGCACGACTGTTGGTGCCAGACAGGCTGAGTATTAAATAAACCTACTGGGATTTTCACACACAATCATATATAGGGTTAAAGAGAATGGTATCTAATATCTAAACAAAATATCTAATGAGGGGCAGTTGTGTGGACAAAAATGACTTGCTGATGTCAGAGGAGCCGGCAGCCGCTTTTGCATAAATTAAGCAGTCGGTCCGCCGGCAAATCGCAAGAAAGGGGAGTGACGTATTCGGCGGCAAACGTTTCATCCCCGCCAGCGGGACGCACCTATAGCCGACAGCTTAGGGCTGGCGGCAAAAAGAAGTCCTGCAGATATTTTTTGCTATCTGGGACAATGGGTAGACTGGTTTTAGATGATAGAAAGGCAACAGTAACTCAAATAACCACTTATTATAACCAAAGTATTCAGAATACCATCTCTGAAAGCACAACATGTTGAACCTTGAAGCAGATGGGCTACGGCAGAAAAAAATCACACCGTGTGCCACTCCTGTCAGCTGAGAACAATAGAAGATTGGAAAACCTTTGCCTGGTTCTGTAGGCAAAATAATGGGGTCCAACCTGGTACTAGCAAGGTGTACCTAATAAAGTGTCACACGGGGTGTGTAAAGACATAATCATATGTTATAAGATATATAACTCACCTGCTCAGTTATATGTGTCAGTGGTTTGGGTTGTTGTTTCTCCACATCCTGATCCAAAACATTCTGACCATCTGCAAACACTGCCCTTTCTTGCCAGGAAAACCTCCACTAACCTGACACATATTTGTGCCTCACTCATCCATAGCACCAGCAGATAAGCCCTGTGTGATTGTTCTTTCATTTAAACCCTATCAAATCATTTGTCAACTGAATGTTACCTGAATAACCTGAGTCGCACATCATACTTTCAGTCAGATGTAGATGAATGAACGTCGTCTGCCATCATGGGTCAAACCAGCAAATGACTTGAAAACCTACGCTGTGACAGGGTGGAATAGGCTAAAGTTAGCCGCAGGGTCTGTCCGGGCTGACTGCACCGTTAACTGATCATTCTGCAAACAAATCACACATTACGAATATCTCACCCTCTGTCCAAAGCACCTGATACATGTAATCAATCTAGACTGTTTTACAGTTTGCACAAACACCAAGTTTAAAATGATTTTCGGTAGTGGAGACACACTGTATGCAGCATTTTCGGCATATATACTGATAATTTGTATAAATTATAATGGACGGACCGACGCACTTAACTACATCCGGGAAAACCGTTATACACATATTGTTTCAAAATAAAAGTCATCGTAAACAAATAAACAAATACCAAGTGTGAAATGTTGAATAACCTTAGCTGGTGATTTAAATTAAAAGCTAAGCGTTTAAGATATAAACTAAATATTTTTTTTATGTTTAGTTAAACGTTGTTGTTTACTGATGCATGATTTTCCACTGTACAGCATTGCGGAGTATTTAATGCACTGTAATAAGTTGTCCTGTAGATGGCAGCAATATCATTCATCTTAACCACTCGCATTTAACGTTGTCACGTAGTGTAAAAGTTTGAAAGTTGTATTAATTTAATAAACTAAATTTAAATTTTAGTTTAATTATAAATGCAAAGTATAAGTATATATTTTTCAGAATATATTATTTTATCAAAATAATATAACCTATTATAAAAATAAATGTTTAATTCGGTGTATGTCCCTTTATCATGTGCATAAAGGGATGGTATAATTCCACAAGCCTAATCATAAATGTCAAATATGATTTAGACCCTCTCTTACAAAAACGTTAACTTGGTCAATGTCACATATTTGCCTATATTCGATTCATCACCCCGAAACAGTGAAGAATAGCAAAGTTAGTACATTTTGTTACTAATTTTATGCATTTTAGGTCTTAGGAGCTTGCAAGAAGCTTTCTGTGTTTTACTCAGGTACACCAGCCATTTTTTTTGTCTTGTATTTTTTATTTCATTTTCTTTTTGTATCAAGTCTTACTTTTCTCATTCCTGAAGAAATTCATGAAAAGCAAGGATTGTTTTGGAGAAATGTGTTATTAGCTGAACAAAAGTTGTAGCATGAATCTATAGTATAAACTGCTGGATGACCGTCGTTTTGCATGGCTTGCATTAAGAATATAACAGCTGCTTACGACAGACAGACATATTTTTTCGGACGGATAGACAGAAAGAAAGACAAATAGGCAGACAGACAGGTAAAAACTGTCTGATACAACCCAACACTCACCCAACAAGTCTCTTACTCCTATAGTGAAATATGAAGAGTTTCATTGCAAAACGAGATAAATCATATTTTAATAACATTTTTGTCAAAACATGTTTATTATTATGTTATCGTGTTATTATTTTGTTTATGGTGCTACTTAGCTGTATTTTTTAAGTTATGAAGGTTTAAAAACTGCAGTTGAATTGAAATTAATTGGAATGCACAACCAAAAAACGAGATTTCAGAAATTAATTTCAATTCAATATATATATATAATATACTCTTTGCTGGGAAGTAACCCCCTGCAAATGGCATGTGAGCAGGCCCCTCATGGGTTGTAAATAATTCAGAAAAAAAGCTGAATTTGTCTGTTCTCATTGCAAAGGGATGCTGCAATTTGACACTGCACTGGAAATGCCAGTGTTGTCCAACTTGTCCTATGGAACTGCTCCTGTGTGTATGAGCACATCTGGTGGTCTGGAACATTCTGCCTAAGCAATCAAATTCCCAAAGGAACATTTTTGGATGAGTAAGTATTAAAAGCGATGGATTTCTGCATTATTAGTCATGCACCTGTTTTCACCCCCACCCCTAATCACAAGAGTTCTCAGAACTAGATGGTCTGGACAGATAGTTGGATGGAAACCTAGTCCTCCAGACTGGGTCAATTGAGGTAAGACTAAAAGAGTGACTCTGTTCTGAGCACGTCTGCAAAATAAGCATGCTATTTCATCAATATATTATGTAACATTGAATGCTGCAGGGAGCATTTTACATACTCCATGCTAATTAAAACTTCCCAACAGGATCTGCTGATATCCGACCAAGATTTCTAGAGAACAATGAGCTCTATTTCAATGTTTAGCTAACATTCTTTGGCTGTGTGTGCACTGTAAATTCTGATGGTTTATTTTTAACACAGTGCTGGGTAAACATTGGACAGAACACATGCTGGGTTAATAAATAAATAAACTGCTGGGTTGCTTCAATGCAATGCTGGGTTGTTTGCCCAAGCAGTTAAAGCTAAATGCACAGGAGTTAATTACTGAGCCTTCCTCTATTGAAGATTGAAGGTTTTGAGAGCTTTCCTTGCAGCAGAAACAGAGAGCAAAACAGAGGCCACTGAGTTCAGCTGTGGTGGGGATGAAACTCTCTCACACACTTTAACACATATAAGATCAAATATCCCCATATTGCTGTTTAGCAAAGGGGGACCTCAAATCCTATGCTAATATGCCTGCAAAGACCTTGTCTGGTACAACAACGAGGACTTTTTGTTCACTTGTCATCAGTTTGGTAGATAATTACCATAATTATATAAAACTTAATGTCCGGTGTCACTGACCTTCCGTAGTACTAAACAAGCTACTGCAACCCTGTCAGAAATTAGTTTATTATGACTTGGCTCTGGCACCATAATTCCTGCAATACTTTATGTCTTGGCTTAGACTGAGATTTGTCCTGACAGGAACTGTTTGAACCAAAGAAAGCACTGCTGTTCTTGATGGCCCAGACCACGCAGGAGATGAAGACTTGAGGAAGCCTGTTGTAGAGACTCTGGCAGATACACCCAGATATACAAACCTCATGCTCAAGTCTTGGCATACCATACCACCGGTTTGATAAAATTAGAATCAGGAAGCAGAACAAAACGTGAAGCACTTGGTACGGCATTTGGTTTCTCAGAAGTTGAATGTGAAGGACATACTCATGGTCTCATTCATCAAATGATAGGGGCACCCTGAGCCTTGACTGTATTTGTCCTGAAATCATACATGTGAATCTCGGATATGGTATTTATCACTATTTTGCATTGTTTTGTGAAATTGCCAAACGCTTGTTTTAAAGGGACAGTAAGTTGGATTTACCTCCATCTAGTGGTGAAATTGTATTTTGCATTCAAACGAATAGTGCTCTCTAGCGCCTTGCTTTTCCAAATGCGTGTTGCAACTACGGTAGCCGTTATGTACTCACTGATCTCCTTTCAGCTGGTTTTGAATGAAAACCATTATGGAAACGCACTACACTCTTAGAACGAATGTGTTAAAAACAACACATTAGTGTTGATTCTGGGACAACACACTAACTGCGTCGTCCTGGAATCCACCCATCTCTGTGTTATTATTGAAACAACACATTTTGTGTTACTTTTAACACAACATGTGTTATACTTGAACACAAAATCAACACAAAATGACACATAATGTGTTAAAATTACACATAATGTGTTAAAAGCTTATCGCACAATGATGTGTAAAAAATTAACACATCCTTTCTAAGAGTGTAGTGCTTTTTGTCCGTCTTTGCTATTATAGTTTATTAATATGGCGGAACGACATAAGCCTCCTTGGACTTACCCGTTCAATGTAAGTAAAGAGAAGAAATTCTAAGCTTACAAAGAAAAGTAAGATCACTGGCAGAGTTCATTTGATACCAATGAGGACATATTTATGAATAAAGACATTGATTTTGATTAATAAAACACTTAAAATCCTACTTACAGTCCCTTTAAAAAATGGCTTTACAGAACTTACCTAGTAGATACATTCTCTTCATTAAAAATAATAGAAAATACAGAAATATTTTTGTTTGGGTGACTTTCAACCCAGCGTTGGGTCAAAACGGAACAAACCCATCTCGTTGAGTTGTAATTTAACCTCTGCTGGGTTGTTTAAACCCAAAATGCTGGGTTGTTTTAGCCCATTACTTCATCTTTTGTGTAATCTTAACTGCTGTTACTTAAGCTTTCTGCTATAATATTTTTCTCATTAGGTCTGTGTTATCTCACAAAATGAAGCACACTCTCTTTTTTGTTCCTCTAGTTTGATTCATCCCTTTTTCTGGTCTTTTGTTGAAGAATTTGCTCTAATTTCTACAATGGTGGCTAAACCAAGAGAGAGAATGCAGTTCTTGGCATGGTCTGCGATGGTCTCATTTCTAAAAGTGAGTATACAGAAGCACCAGCTCTGAATTTTTAAGGGGATGAATAGAACAGGCCAGAGTCATGCGCTCTGGGAATCTGACCTTGGAATCATCTCCGTCTGTGCTTTGACAACTAATTCTTATCACTTTCCCTTAATAATTGATGCTGGTTTACCTCTCTGATCCCCTGCCATCACAACAGCCACTAACCCTCACGGGTGATTTTGCATCTTCATCCAACCTCTAGCCCTTTCTAACTCTCCACACCTCTCACGGCAGGAAGAATGAATATGGCTGTTGGGCCTGTGTTTATGGTGGGGTACATGAGGATGGCCAGGAGAATCCTTCACTTCTTTTGCCAGCTCCTCAACAGGAGTCTCATGGGATTGCTGTTGGTGTAGCACGCTCTTCCTCTCCTCCACAAAGGGAGATTTGACCCTTGCTGTGATTAGGGAAGTGGACGCAGAGGGAGGTGGCGCAGCAGGAAAAAGAATCTAGAGCAACGAAACAATAGCATTACAATACAAATAAAGGATGCTTACAGACATTTAATGTTTGCAGTTTATGTCTGCCCACCCAAAATTACAACTGACGATATCTACAACTTAAAACTATCAAAGATAATGCTTGTTTTACAAGGCATTAAGCCGACAAGCAATGTATTATTGAAACCAAACCTGCTCAGGTTTAGGCTTCAATAATACCCTCATAACTTAATACTTGTTATAGGGGTATTTATTTAATTACCAAAATATGGGCAAGGAACAGTTTACAGTAAATATGGGCATGTGTCCCTGCAGGGGAATTGAACTATCAAGGTGGGTCTAGCTTTCAGATGCTGGAGTCTGGGCAGGAGCTGTCCGGTCTTCTCTGAAACAGAGGACACCTTATACTTGGAATCATATATTATGGAAGTGCAACACATGGAAATGAGCCAAAGCACAAGCTGCCAGCCATGCTCTTGGCCAACAGCCCTTTTGGCTCATGTTTCCGGTCATTTGTGACTAGCCCAGAATAACTGGTGGGTAATGATTACACCATTACATAGTTAAAAAGTGGGTTGCATCCATTTGCAGCCTCTCTTTTTAATGTATCCTGTTTAACCAATCAGGTTAAAAGTACAGTAACAGTAATTCATTTTAACCTTCATTTTTTACATGCCAAGGACAAGGAAACAATGTAAGTCATAAAACGGACATAAATTTCTGTGATAGGGCTGTGGTAATGTTGGCCCTGAAATGTTCAGGAACATCTTCAAAGTCATGGCCAAAAAACAGAACAAGCAGAACAAAAAACATCACTTTGATTTACAGAGGCAGGTGGTACTGGAATTGCAGTCCACCCCCAACCAAAGACCTAGAGATCAGTGGCATTGAAATAGTTGTGGTAATTAAAACATAATATTAATATTGATATTACAGTAACATTTTAAAGTTGGCACAGGATTACTGGAAATTCTTATTGTGTCAGACACTCCACAAAGAATGTACATGCTAAAACAAATGTGACACGGAGGCAAGGAAACCATATTAACCAATCCAGACACAGAATACGTGATTGGCTGAGTGTCCCTGCACAACTATAACAGAGACAGTCACGTAATTTCAGTCACTTGGTTTGTGTGTCACTTTTTCATGACAATAGAAGAACGTCCAGGAAAGTATGATTCACACATCAGATGTTTTGTTGTTCCTTTTTTTCTGGTCTAATAAAGATTTGTTTTCAATGGATTATTTTGGAAAGCTACATCAAAGCTTAGAGGCAAACTCTCTTTTAAATGGCTAAAACTCTTTGAAAAATGCATGTAAACCCCCCTGATATCAGAAAAAGGTGCACGGCCAGCCTCTAGCAACAGCAGAGCAAGGCAACATCAATTTAATCGAAACATGCAGACTTCCGCGTCAGACACGGCGACAGGAAGTGAAAGTGTCCAGCAACTTGACAAAGTGAAGAACAGTCAATTTTCTGCACTTGATGAGCCCCTTTTGGGAGCAACTACCAATGAGAGTTAAGCAGTGGAGCTCATGTCATTAGTCTTTCTTAGTGATAACTAACTAAAGAATTAATGAACAAAAGAATTCATTATACATACATTTCCAATGTATTGATTACTAATCAATGCAATTAAATTGCATTAAATTAAATTTGCAACAATAGCCTTTCCACAACCTGACCACATGCCCTAGTCTTCAGCAAAATTGTAACCACCTAAAAACCACCAACATAACAGAATATTAGCCCTTAAAAGTATCTCCTGTCCAAGCCGATGGTGTAGTGGACAGTGCTCAGATGGTGCAGATGCACTTCCGGCGACCCGAGTTTGAATCACAGCTTGAGGCCCCTGTACTTTTCTGTTATCTCTTAATAACTGTTTATCAAATAAAGAAAAAATAGCCTGAAAAATAACTTTAAAAAGCATCTCCTGAGATCTCATTTGCTTTAAAAAACAATTCTAGGTATAGACATATACCCCATCTAGCACTGCCTGCAAGGAAGTTTATTGAGCACATGAAATTAAATAAACAAATTGTTGTGTTAACAGTAAGTAAATTGGACAGAGTAAAGTGTTAATTTTTTCATCCGTTGCATGTGAGTTTGTGCCCAAAAGCTTGGAAAACTTCATAAGAATCAACACTGTTCTCTGTAGCTGTAATGTCCTAACTTTGTATTAATTAACAGCACAGATGAGGTCATCTGGTTTACTTTACAAGTGGAGACCAGATGTAGAAAGTTGAAGTTGTCTGAGGGAAACTTCCAGGAAAAGAGGAATTGGACCAGGTTCAGTTCTGGAATGACTCTACTAAATAATTGCTGTGAAGCAGATTTCAACAGTGCTGTTCAATGAAAGTTTTTTTAAAAATAAAGATGTTACATACTGAACAGTTTGTTGCTTTACAGCAGTTCTCTGGTTGAGGTTTTGCCACCAGTTGATTAAATACAGTTTACACAACGTGCATTTTATTTCTTGATGATGATGTGAAAAAGCATGCAATAAAGGGAGACGTCATCTTCACCTCCACTGCTGTTGCAGTGTAAAAGGTAATGGGTTTAAACTCAGAGAAGACACATACTGATAAAAATGTATATACTTTGTAATGCATTGTAAGTTGCTTTAGATAAAAGCATCTGTCAAATACGTTAATGTAAATCAGTCTGACAAGTTCAGATAGATGGGTGCATCAGATCAAAGTATTGAGAGAGACTTGACAGTACTGTTTTTGAATCGCGGCCCTAACAATATTTTGATGTCACATGCAGTCAAACACATCTGTGATTTCTACAGTATTAAAAGCAGTGGCGGCCGGTGACTTCTTTTTCGAGGGCGCTCGATGCAAAGTTCGTCACTACATGTTTGTAGCCCTGTAATGTGTGTGTTTCCTTTTTTCAAAATATGTGTTCTGCGCTTTGAGAGATCCTGTGTGCATCACATGTCTTGCAATTATTTAGTAAAGTCATTCCAGAACTGAAGGGTTTATGATAAAAGAGATGCTCACGTTTGCCAGATACAAAGTTTACTATTAAGGGAGTGTCTTGTGTGTATTTTGTGTGCATCTCTTTTATCATAAACCCTTCAGTTCTGGAATGACTTTACTAAATAATTTCAAGACATGTGATGCACACAGGATCTCTCAACGCGCAGAACACATATTTTGAACAAAGGAACCACACACATGACACTACGAAGACTTATTTTTAATTATCGCCCCTCGAAAGAGCAGTCACGAGCCGCCACTGATTAAAAGCTAAATTAAAGGATAGCCAGGAAGCTGTTTACAGGCAGAACAATGAAGTGGGACATTACACTTGCAAAAACTTATTCTAGATTCACAAATTGTTGGAAACATTAAGGGGGAGGGGGTCTAAAGCTATGTTATGATTTATTAACACTGTTTAAGAGTTGGATTTCTCATGCTAAACATAGGCAAACGTGCCATGGAGTATTTATGTGCCGAATGCACTCCACCAAAGATTCATACGTAACAATCTTGCTTTATTTATTTTATGGGCAATTTCAGTGTAGAAAGTATGGTCGGCGGGATTTCACAAAGTAGGATGTGATCCTGGATCAACTTTTTTGTTGGTCCTGGATCAACATTTTAATTAAAGAAACAACAAATTACCCTTTACTCAAACCCTAAAAATTTTTTACTCCTCAAATTATTGTGAAATAATTGTTGAATAGAATTTATAAAAGCCCCTAACTACTTTCTAAACCTTAATTTAACCATTTAATAAAAATGTTGATCAATGGTGTTGATCCAGGATCGCATCCTACTTGGTGAAATGAGGTTCACCCAGGAGGTCGCAGTGGAAGTCCTTATATGGGTCCATTTACCAACGTTGGGTCTTGACGTCGGGCCTTGATGTCAGATCGAAATTGGGTCTTTATGTCAGATTAATGTTGCATTAGACTGATCAATTTTGGGTCCTGGCATAAGATCAATGTTGAATTTTGATGTCAGGTCAATGTTGGATTTCGATGTCAAGTCGACATTGGTCTTAACCAGATGTGGGTAGGAACACACTACATTTATGTCGTTATATTTACATGAGTAAGATTTTGAAAAATGTGTACTCTTGAAAGTACAATTAAAAGAGAGTAATTTTACACAAATATATTTTAAATGTAAAATACTTCTTTACACTGTGCAGATTAATTTTTTCCTTCGTTCAACGCTGCGTCTTGAAGTCAGGCCAAAGTTGGGTCTTGATGTCAGGCCGACGTTTGGTCTTGACATCAGATCGACGTTGGGTCTTGACGTAAAATCAACGTTGAACCCTGGCGTCAGATAAACGTTGGATTTTGATGTCAGGTCAACATTTTGTCTGGACCAGATGTGAGTGCACTACATTTACTTCGTTATATTTACGATTCTGGCAATCATCACACACAGATAGTAATAATACCAGTGAATTTTTGATTTTGTGGGGACATTCTGAGGTCCTCGTGAGGAAATAAGATTATAAATAAAACAGAATGTTTTTCTTTAAAATCTGAAGTAGGAGAAAGTTTCTGTGAGGGTTGGAGTTAGGGTTTGGGGAAGGGAATACAATTTACAGTTTGTACTGTACAATATAAAACCATTACATCCATGGGATGTCCCCACAAATCATGGAAACTAGAATGTGTGTGTGTGTGTCTTTTACTTCTATTGAGTAATTATTTATATTCTTACTTGTATTTGAGTAAAGTTTTTATCTACTATACTGAACTTAACCATAGTTGTTGCATTTACTAGGAACTGCAACAAATGCATATAGGGTGTCAGACAGATTTGCATAATTTAATGCAAATTCAAATGCTCTCTTAAAAATATTTTGGGTAAACCTCTGGCCCAGCTTCGAAGTTAAAACTTATCAAATCCTATTAGAGGTCCAGCATGTAACTGAAACACACTTTGCTGTCATAAGTATTAAACATTTTACCCCTGTACCCCTCCCCCCCCACATAACATATCCCAATTTAACATATCAACCGCATCCATCGGATCATGTAATTTAACCAGAAACAACAAATTCTAATTTCTTTCTGATTGCCTAGTAGGTGGCATTTAACTTTGCAGAGCTGTGTTCGACTTCACGCAGCGCCACAAGAATCGACAGGTGGATGACATTAGAGTAGCGTGAGAACGCTGCGGTACTCTAATGTCATCTGCTTGTCAGTTCTTGTGTCGCTGCGTAAAGTTGAGCACACCTAAAAAACTCAGAACAGCTATGAACTCGGCAGAGAACTTCCCATATGTTTGTGCCTCGTCAATTAATTGTATAGCAGGAAAAGTTATCAGTCACTCCTTAGCGTAAGAAATGCAAGGTGTGGCGTGTGAGCGTGTGAACTGGCTGAAATATGTGTGTCTCTTGGTAAATGTGTGACACTTGAAAGCCCTTTGTTCTGTTCAGAGAAGTAGGGCACATGTAAGTAAATTAGACAAGTACGGACATCATGTGGACACAATGTTTTGTTGAGAATCACAAAAGCATCAACATGGTTAAGTATTTGGCATGTCAATCAAATAAGCATCACAATAGCAGTAAATCAGGAGTACACAAACATAATTTAGTATAAAACAGCTAGCTTGCCTTTGGCTTAAGACATTAAGCCGGGCCACTATTTCCACAAGGATCCACAAGTCAGCTTCTGGTACCACAAAAAAAGACTTGTTTTGCATTATTTGCTCACACCATCTACTCTATTCTGTTCACTATTTATCTTTAGTCATCACTCTTTTATGCATGTGTGCTATCAGAAAATTGTCTGTGTTCTTACTCAACTTCCTAGGAAAAGGGGGTCAAGTTGACAAAGTTCAGTCAGAAACAGGAACAATGGTGGTTTTGTGAATGTTCCTGGGTGTTTATCAGTGCGAGACTGCCTTCATGTCCTGCTGGGCACATTCTGAGCCTCTTGTCATGAATGCTACCAACTTAGAGAAACATCGTTGCAATGCTGGTCAGCCTCCCTCCACCACCGTTGTACTCCCACTGGTCCATTCCGGTCTTTTCTCCTTCCTCTCATTTTTTTATAAGTCTGTATCCTATTGTCTCTCTCTTTCTGCCTAAATCATAGTTTTTTTTCAATCTATTTTTCTTAGCTTCTGTAACAAGCAATCAAAATACCTGTGGTACAGGTAAATTTACAGCACAATATGGTTGTTCATAAGTGCTTTATAGGTGTTATACAGCACTAAAAATTAGTCCCCATGACTTTTTAGTACTATTTAGCCCTATTTATTTTAGAGTATAAAGTATATGACAATAACTTTCCTTTTATGTTTGAAGTCATAACTCTTTATTGCAGTCACTGCCTCAGAGATTTCAAGTGCTTTTGCACGCTACAATTTTCAGGAGCTCAAAATGTTTGAATGTTTATAAGTTCTTTATGAGATTTTATGATGTGCAAACTTAGGAACACCAACTGGGACTCCCAGAAACAACAACCAGCATGTTTTTGTTTAATTTGGTCAGTAGTAGTTTTCACAGTCTCTTTTTTCTCTGTGGTTGGTGTAGATTAGATGCTTGAGCTGTGGCCTTTGCTAGCGTAGGATTTCTTTATCTGCAGGAATTCTCAACAGCATGAGGAACCAGCTGTGGTACATCACTGTTAAAGGCTGGCCAACACACAAAAAAACTGACAACACACAAATAAGTGGTTATGGGAATGCAGAACACAATACTACCGTTAAGGTAGGTTTTGGAATTTACCTTAGATTATGACATTAGAGAGTATGTTTACATACACCAGATTGTTGCTGTTGCATAACCTGAGCGGCGAACTGATATGCCCTGGGAGTGGAGGAGGTTTGAACTCCATCCAAGATGTACACTACAAATAATCCTTTTGATGTCGTAAAGGTTTATGTAATGATGATATTTACCTTGTATATCTTGACCTTTAGTTGGAAACACAGGGAAATTCTGCACATGGAAATTTTTAAAAACTGAGACTCTATACATGCGATATTGTTTTACATACAATTAATTTTGCATAGATTGTAAAAAGATGTGGCATGAAGTTAAACAACTTGGTTATGCAAGTAAATTCAACATATCATTTTTAAAACAAATAAAAACAAGTTGAAATTGTTTAACTCAATTTGTTAAATTAAAGTAACATAAAAATGTTGATTTGATATAATTTTTTACAGTACAGTGACCCAAAATAGCAATTTGTACCTTTAGCAGTCATGTAATTGTTCATTGAGAATCTAGGATGGCAAGTAAATGAAATAAAAAGGATATAAAAGTACATATTATTTTGAAAAAAAATTGTACTCTCAGGGTCACAGAGTAAAAGACTGCTACTTCTTGACTAGTGCATGTGACACATCCAAGAGGGCTCTGTGTACTTTTTACAGCATACACATTTTCACACAAGCTCGTGTACGACAAAGGAAAACGCAAACCTGGTCTTTTGTATGATTTGTCCTCGAGTCATGCTGACCCAGAGACTTAATGTTCTGTACCTTAAAAGATCTCTTTTTTTCACTTGATTAAATTTTCTTGTTCTCATCAAAACCTTTAGAAAATAACAGAAATGTTACCTTCCATATACAGTTTATGGTTTTAATGTGTATAAGGTAATCTGCAAAGTAAGATATATTCATACATTGAACAGTAAATAATGCATACAAAGAGGTACATTTATACACAAACATATGTCTGCATCATTTACATCAACCTTATTCCTTTTGTAACATCTACAACAATGCCCACCAAATGCCCAGACATAAATCTTTGCCAACAAATCTAAGGCTCATTGGAGCATTACCAGAAAATCTGTGAGCATTTTCTTCACCCTCATGTTGTTTCAATCCAGACCTCCTTTGTTTAACAAAAAGCAGAATGTTAGGCAAAACATATACAACCAGTTTAAAACAAGCAAAGGGTACAATTAAATAAATTAACAATGAAAAGATGTGTTAAGTCTGAAGAGCTATATGAAGAGCTCAATAAAGAACATGTAATGAGGTTGTGTGGTTATCAAAGTAGTCTTATATGGAAGAATAATGTGAGTTCAGTTGCATTTCCAGAAATGATTCAGTCCCTCAGTTCCCAAGCAAGACCCCTGCAGTGATCTCTACTTTGAACTGCATGAATCTGTGGTGATTCTGCTGTACACTTGGGTTGATTCATCTGTGTTTCCAGACCTCGTTTGTTGTAATATCACAGTTTTCAGAGTTCCAGATGACAGATGGCCTCCTCTTCACTCTTAAACACAGTGTGCTGGCATGAAGCACTTTAATTTACCTGGGTTCATGTTAACACAGCAATTATTGTTTTTATGCCCATTTAAAGGGTATCTGGACAACTATAATGATCTTTTCTTAACAGGTTTATTTACTTAGGAATGCAGCCAAGCTCCATTGTGCTTAGGTTTGGGTAATTATGTCTTGGAAATTTAATTAAAAGTGGCATAGCTGTCTGGTTCTTCAGGTCTTGTTTTAATTACGGGCTAGGATCACCTCCAGTGGCGGCTCCAGAGATTTTCTGATGCAGGTGCTATGGGGATGCTCAACACTTAAGAGAAGGTGCTTGGAATTTTGGGGATGTTTCATTATGGAGGTCGCATTGGACCACCCTTGGTGTATATATATATATATATATATTTTTATATATTAAGAGACCCTTTTACAGGCCCCGTGACCAAATAGCCTGCTCGTGCATTTTGGCAACAGAAGTGGTGTTATTCCCCATTGGTTCTAACGTGTTAGCAACTCAGAAAGTTTATTAAAACGGTTTCCCAGAATCAAAATGTCTGGTTGTGCGTTTGGTTGCACTAACATTATACTAATATACGTATATATGCTAACGTCTTCTATCCACTCCACTAGTACACGGATCTGGTAGCTGTGTTGAAAATGTTGATAAAGTCAACTTTTTTTAAAATAACTCTCTCTGTCTGTGTTGCTTCAATGCTGATTCTCGCCGTACTTCCGTTGCCAAAATGCGCGTGCATACGTTGACATGTCGTAATTGTGTACAAACAGTAAAAGAGTCTATATACACGCGTAACGTACACGCCCGCATTAACTGACATATACTCCTTTCGCGACTATGTAAAAGTATTCAACACAAGGGCTATAGATACAATATACATAAAACTGCAAATGTAAACCTCTGAAAATAATATTTCACAATTCTGTCACAGTCAAGCCCTGAAGTCAACGGATCAACAAACAACACAATCCAACAGAAACTGTGCACGCTTATGCTCAGATCACGAAATCGCACAGCCAGTTACCAACACTAATCTAATGATAAATCAGCAGTATTCCTATGGTTGGAGCATTATAGATGTAACTATGAAGAGCCAAGATTTCTGCTGCTTTAACCACCAAATTAATTCAATTTGTAATAGCCAACAGCTGGGGAAAATCAAGCACTTACCATAGACGTCTTCACAACTTTTGATTGATTGCGAAGGAAGGCATCAATGATGTTGTCGCAATTAAGGGTTTTGCTAAATCTTGCTATCAAAAACAAACTGCCGTGCGTTAAGGTCAAAGGTTCACCAGGCGCTGCGCCCATTGGCCAAAGAAGATCACCTGTTTGGGCCTTGTTATTTTACACTAAAATTTATATTTTTAAATTATTATTTAATTCCTTTTTTAACAACATGAAAAAGACTATTCAAACATGACATTAAAATATAAACATATAAAATATTACAGACATTTCTTGGGGGTGCTGGGCGGGTGCTATGGATATTATAGGGGGAGCTACAGCACCACCTAGCTCCTCCCTGGCGCCGCCTCTGATCACCTCGATTATGAAAAGGTCATATATGAGTAAAGCAGCTGGCAGGTCTTTAGTATTACAATAATCAACAAACAGTGATGTACTTGTATTTGTAACTAGAAAATGTGCTTAAATGTGGTGCTGATTCAGCATTTATAGATGTCTTTTTAGTGTAATGTAAAGTCATAACTACACACAGATACAGTAACATGATGACAAGTGAAACTTTGATCCAGTTCCATATCAACATGGGTGAAACATTGCAGAGGCAAGAAAGTAAAATGCAACCAAACACTAAATAGGAAAATTTTAATGGGAAACACTTAATGGGAAATTTTGTGGAAAGGAACAACAAGTATGACAATATTGTGTTTGTGCTAAATAAATGTGCTGTTTAGATTTTGGTGCACATTTACAGTGACATGAATAATAAATTTGATGAGCTCACATGCAAAAATTAAATAATTATAATAACCGAATGCTATCGACATATATTACACGTTCTTTAAATACTTTGCTTCAAAACCATTTAATCCGCAGCATTAAGTGGATTTGAAGCTAAATTTGATGCCCATATACTGTAGTATGTGTCAAAGGCATTCAATTTAGCCTCAATAGTAGTCGTGTCTCCTTCATTGCGTATTTTTATATTTTGAATATATCCCTACACTGCATACTGTAACCCCTTTTGCCTCGATCTGGAGGATATTGCAGAGGTATTGCTCCAAAAAAGGTCACTGACACGCACGGGTATACCTCTTTCCGTCATGGCAATCTGTCACGCTGGTCATTTGTTTGTCGGATGTAGCAACAGTAACTAAGGGGGAGGCGGGCTAATTGGTAAAATTGATTAATATATTAACTTTAAAGCAAACCATGTGCTTAGCAAAAAACATCCATTTTCATCTCAAAGCATTTCATAATACCATTACTTAACAAATGTTGTCTTTGGGTAAAAAGGTTCACAGTGTTCTGTTTAAAAAGTACCAGATCCAAATTATCTGATGGTTCATGGATGTTTTCACATGTATCCCACACCCTCCCCTCACACTCCTTTTTATTCTCTCTGTTTTGGGCAGGACTGGGCAAGGCTATAAGGGGACAACAGATTGTCTGTGCCAAGTAAGGAAATATCAGGCACTTGAGAATAGACTTGGGCAGATTTAAGATAAGGGTTTCAGTTAAAGTGTGTGAGGGTACTCAGCCAAAAATAGCTATAATCTGTTTAATCTCAATCGACAAGTCTAAACCAGGCCAAAACTCCTAAATGTACCTGTGGGGAATTTCAAACATTTTTTTTAAATGTATCTTTACATCTGAATTGCATTTCAATCTTATCATCCTTACCTGCATTTATACATATAAAGCTGAATGAGGAGCCAGGTTAACATAATATTTAATTGTGAACATTTATCATATGGTTTGTGTTATAAAAAAGATGATTAATTATTAATTTTGTCATTCTTCAATTGGGGTGGCAAATAGAGGCAGACATTGTAAAAAAGCTTATTTGTTTTCTTTTAATACAATAAATTGTTACGCATTTAAAATTAATTTAATATGCTATATCCATTAAAACCGAAGCTTAATAATTTTTTTAATTTTAAATGATTTTAATCAAACACTGTTGAAACATCCAATTATGTCTGTGTTGTTACCAGGAAAGACCCGCAATGACCTTTACAAACAGGTTATGCCATATATATATATATATATAATTTAATAAAATTGTACATGTTAAATAAAATCTATATTCACTATATAACTAACCACGTCATTTGTGTTATGAAGTACATTACAATTTTTTTTATTGTTAATAGTGCACAAATTGTGTTTATCCTACCGAATATAAAAATGGAAACATTTTTAATTGATAAAGTTTATTTAAAATGATGTAAAGTAGGGGGACACCACTTGCCACCACAGGTAAAGAATGATACATGATAGTTCACATGATGCGACAAACACATATTTTGACATGACGAGCCACACACGACGAGCTAAATTCATGTTGTGATGAGTTTTACACCCTCGAAAAAGAAGTCACCGGCCGTGCATGTGCAAGAAATTAAATAAGGGGATCGCTAAACTAATGTAAGTCTGTAAGGTAAAAGGAAATTTCTATATATGTTTTAAATTGAAATTAGTCATTTTATATGCTTTGTAGAGCAGAGGAGAACACTTGTGCTGCTGAAGAAGAGTGGGCAGGCCCGCATACTAAAGAAGCATAAAACACATCTTTATTTTATTTTAGTGATACCACTAATTCATGCAATGTTTTTGGCAAGGTGTGAGGGAACAGTCTTGTGACTGTAAACAAATAAATGCTGCAGTGAGCCCCGTGTGTAATGCTGCACGATTGCACTGCTGGAGGATTACGCAAATGGTGTGGATTTATTGGCAGAACGCATACCAGCTTACAAATGAACAATTGGATGCCAGTCTCATTAATATGCGGATCAGCATTCATAAGGCACATTCCATTGACTATTTATGGTTATAGTAGGCGTGTACAGGGGGGCATATGAGCCTGATTCACGTATGCACACTTGCAGGTGACCTGAGATTTATAAAGGGAACATTGCTTACAGGTGTGCGTAAACACGGTTTTATAAGTGTAAATATTTTTGCCGTTCGCCATTTTTGGCTTTTGTTCACACGTAGACTTTTAGTAAGGATCTTACAAACAGTTTTATAAATGAGACTCCTAAGCCTTTAATTCCAGTTTCAGGTCAACTCACAGTTTACCAAAAAGCTTACGACAGATCTTGAACATGTTTACCATGTGTGGTGAGCTTATATATTTATTTATTTATTTATTTTTTATTAATTTGAGCATTTGTCATCAGACATGAATGTTGATGTTCCCAGGCATTAGTCTGAGTGTGTCTGAAGGTAATTTACCATGTAATCCACATTTTGCTAATGTTATTAGAAACATGTGACTGAAACTATAAGGAAATTATAATTGAACACCACTTTTGATCTTACTGATTATTAAGTTTGTCACAGTGATCTCCCAAAATACCAGTGTCAACACACAGCTTTCAAACATTGAAAATCATGTCCCATTTATATCTCAATATAATCTATAAAGAGTAAGTAGGAGGTTGTGAATTTATTTAGTCACATAGTCTTACAATATTTTTTGAAGCACAGTACAATACTGCGCTTTCTGCATCTGTTTAATCACTTAAACATTATCTGGCAACAGGAGGCTGAATTTTCTGTCTCCTCATATTGGTCTCTGCTTTCAGAACTAAGATAGACATATTCTGCATAAAAAAATTAATAGGTTTATTAAAAAAAATGTCTTATGTCTGATTATTACTGCAATATCCACATTTTGGTATAGCTTTCAGCTACACAATATTTCTGTGCAGTTCCGAATTTACCAAAGGAACACAACATCTGGATTATGTATACCAAAATCTAAAGATGGTTGGACATTATACCACCAAGATTACCACTTTATATACAAACAAAACGTATCTGAAGTGAAACGTGAATAAGCATTATGAAAACATTACTTTTGTCAGTACACATTACTGCTACATTTTATACAATTGTCACAGAATTATAAGGAAACATTACACTGGAGGTGTAGCTGTTGGTCTTGTGATTAAGTAATCCAGCAATTTTGTGAAATACCCTTTTAAATGAGCTATTTCAAATTCACATCAGCAGCTGATGTTACTCAATACCCTTCTATCCTCACTAGAGTCATTATTTATCCTGAGAAATAATAGTCGATGAGTACAACATTACCAAACATATGATCTGAGCCAATAATTTGTGCTTTACTTTTTAACTTTAAAGATGGATTATTATTATTATGTACTTTATTGTGCAGTACTCCAGATGGAGTACTGCAAACTGTGTATATGCCCTAAATTCACCTTACAACTTGTAACATTTTGTTCTTCACTGGTGGATTTATTTCAAGTTATTACTGCTCAGTTTTACATTAATCAGAGAAAGAAAAGACAGAAAAAAAGAGCTTAATCTACAGTGAAAAGCCAAGTGTTTATGTGAAAGCCAATAATTCAAGTGCATGTGACTGCACTTCAGTACACCATGAGTCAGTATAGGTTTCCTAATGCACATCATAAGTATGTTATCCTGAAAGAATGCAGCTCTTAATATATATAACGCCGAGCAATGAACCAGAAAATAGTGGTTAGTAGGTCATTGCATATAAATGTAAGAACAGCTGATTGACTCTTTTGTAGGAATGTTCAAACAGCTGCATTCTGTCTGACAGAACAAATGATCTCTGCAAACTCTGTTGAGCTGGGAATTTATATACTCAGATGAATTACTTGAATAAATAAAAAGTCATGGTTTGTATGAGAATAAGGCCTTATTAGTACTAATCCTTTTTTACTGAGGGTAAGTAGTTGTGACACTTCACACTTTGATTTTTCAACCAGAAGCAGGCTTATGCCGTATTGTGTTAAGCTCATTATAGATCACAGTGACCCTAGATTTGAGAACATGAGCTTGGTCAATGAAATGCAAAAGCTGAAACAACATGACTACAAAAACAACAAAACAAAGCATGATCTATACTAAATGAACAAACAAGCAATGCTTCAACATGTGACCATGTGCTTCACTAATGGCTAAAAGTCTGCCAATACGTGTTTTTTTAGATAAGACCCTTATCCAGAAAACATGTACTGACAGACTGTCTCTATCTGTGAAGGTGACACAGATTGCAGCTAATACCGTAGAGTGTTGGAGGTTTCAGCTAAGTGGATTCCAATAATGGGAAAGAGCCCAGTGTTCCATTTCACAGCCAAGAAAACCAGTAAGCAAAGTGATGCTTCAAGCACACACTTGAGTCCCTTGACTCATTGTTCTGCCAAGGACATTACAGGTATATGCACTGAAAACATACATCTCCAAACAGTCTAAATCAGTAGAAAAATCGGTAGCACTTTAATTTACAGTACGTGTGCTTACCTTGTACATATACAGAGGTGTAAAGTACTTGAGTAATTTTACTTGATTACTGTACTTAAGTATTAATTTTGGGGATTTTTACTTTACTTGAGTACAATTAAAAATCAGTACTTTTACTTTTACTTAATTACATTTTTTAAAGAAAAAAAGTACTTTTTACTCCTTACAATTTTATTTACAGTCAAAAAGTACTTATTTTTTAGAGATCTATTTTTGCTTGCTCTGTCAAACCAATTGAATTGCGCTGATGGTCAGTTTAATTGAAATGTTATTTATTCTGGAGCCTTTGGACCACACTGAGGAATTGGCGACAGTTCATCTAATGATGAAGATTTTTTGCTTCTTTGAAACCGACAACACATGAAGTGTTACACGTTTCCTGCTGTTTGCAGCCTCTCTATCAAGACTAATACCTTGTTCACACTTTCAGTCCAAATTTTGGTGCATATCTAATTTGACAGACTCACTGTCCACATTGTGTTTCACAACTGTTCAGATCCGATCTGTGCATCCTGTAGCTGTTTTCCAGATTATCTGCACTGTTTCTATGGCAATGACGTCGCGCTGGCATGACAATCTGCCTCGACGTCTGATGTGTTTTATGTGACGTGACAGCATGACGTAACCGAAAAGCTACACAAATGCGATCAGGACGGTAAGACTGAAATGGATTTCAAACCACCTCTGGATGTAGCCTGAAACGGATTAGAAAATAACAGATTTAATGTGGTTTTTAGCCGTTCACCGTTCTAAATGTGATTGTATTCTCGATTGTAAACAATTGAGTAATCAATACGTGAAACTGACACGGAAAAGAAAGTCTGTGGTACAGACACGGAAAAATGCGGAGATCCGTGACAATGACACAGATAAATTAGCAAAAAATTCTGTGACTATACCACTGAACTTTGTGAGATCATGTTGGAAATTATGTAGTCTTATAGTTTGATAATGAAATACAATTAAATACAAACAGTTGTAAAGGATAAAACCTTGTATGTGGTTCATTCACTTCATGTTTTTAGAGAAAGCTTAAACATGAATCTCTCGTTTTCCTTCTTCCGGTTACTTTTACTTTTTTAATACTCAAGTACAATTTTAATGTGGTACTTTTTACTTTTACTCAAGTATAATTCTGGCCAGATACTTTTACTTTTAATTGAGTAAAATTTACACACAGTACTTGTACTTTCACTTGAGTAAAATCTTTGAGTACTTTTTACACCTCTGTACATATATGGTAAATAAGTTGTACTTACCGACAAATGTGTGGTACTTACTTTTAGGTATCATGGTAATTAACTGGTATCATTACTGTACTTACCAGTGGTACATACTTGGTAGTAATTATGTAACTCTAGATAAGTACTGGGTTATAACAGATACATACTTATAGTGTAGGTATACTGTAACTAAAGAGTATTTAGTATTTACAGGCAAGTTAGGGTAAATGAAAGGTGTTAATAGTGCACATATATGATAACTAATATCAAACACTACTACTGTTTGCCTCACAGTGACATGTATATTTTGCTATATCTGAGGTGGTAGGTCCTATGTAATAACTGTGTAAAGAGCAACACTTTATTTTACAGTCCTGTTTCCATGCAGTTACCATAGTGATTGTACCCAGTAGTTAATGCATACGGTTATTTAATGCTTGGTTTAAAGGACAAAGATACTGAGTACCAAAATGGCACATCAGAAATGTTTGTTTTAAGTTATCATATATGTATGGTATGGTATAAGTATGACTTACAATTGCCTGCAGGTACCACACACTTATCGTGTATATACAATTTGTAAGTACAGAAGTGTTTCTGGTTAGTTACAGTATACATACACCATACAGTATGTGCCGGTCATTAATTTATGGCCTACAGGTACCACACACTTATCATGTATATACAATTTGTAAGTACAGTAGTGTTTGATATTAGTTATCATATATGTACACTATAAATACCTGTCATTTACCCTAACTTGCCTGTAAATACTAAATACTTATATTGTACATTTATTTGTAAGTACTGTAATGTTTCTCATTAGTTACAGTATACCTACACTAAGTATCTATCTGTTATTACCCAGTACTTATCTAGATTTAAATAATAACTACCAAGTATGTACCAGCACTGGAAAGTACAGTAATTATACCAATTAATTACCATGTAGATACGTAAAAGTAAGTACCACGCATTTGTTGGTAAGTACAACTTATTTACCATATATGTACAAGGTAAGTACACGTACTAAAAAATAAAGTGCTACTGAAAAATCTGTTTAACCTCCTAAGACCTGGTGTGTCCACATACATCTCTGTATTATTTTGGGAACAACACACTTTGTGTTATTTAAACACATCTTGTGTTGTCCATTTTATTTATTTGTACATAAAATAAACACTAAATGACACATAATGTGGTAAATAAGATAACCCAAAACAATGTGTTAAAAATTAACACATCCTTTGAAGGCAGAAATATTTGATACCGGTTTAAAGTATTTATTTATTTCACTCAGGTAAAACACAGCTGTGACAGATTATTCCTAAACTCAATTGAATTTCAGCAAAATGGTCATGTTGAAGAACAACTAAACAATTTTACAACTGAAGAAAAACTGTTAAAAAACAAACCTCACAGATTATGTAGGCATTAGATGTTTGTGTGTATGCAGCAAAGGGTTCTGCCTGTAAAACACTAAGCCACTTGACAAAATATAATTAGCAGTAATTCAATGTTTTGTTTGAGAGATTTCATTTGGGAACAGTGTTTTTGTTGGAATGAATAAAGAGCAGATTAAAATTCACCAGCTAGTACAATGTGTCCAGGGGCTCACACACGTTACATCGAAAACACATAGCAATGGTCAAGTGACATAACTTTGAGAGGTTTCCAATTCAGAGTTATTTGCTGGTAACCATGCTGCCAGTTAGTTACTGTTTTTCAACAACACAATTTTTGAAGCTGTTATTTTCTACATTTAGTAGGCTAAAATACTTTCAAAAGCATGTACAGTTAATTAATGTTTATTTGACTTCTCAAATTATATTATTTACTGTACACTACAGCACAAATATACAAGTGATTGTATAGTCAACTGAGTAATGGACAGCCAATAAAAAAGGATAGATTTTAAACCACCTGATTTTATGTATTGTGCCTTAGCAGTCTTTCTGTAAAAAAAATATATACACTATACAAATGTGTCCTTTTAAAATATCGTCTTTATTACACATTTGACAAACCCCAAAAATAGGTTGATTGTATATATATAAAACGGATGAAATCGTTGTCGCATAAATGGCCCCTCAGATTTTGGCACATGATGTGCTTTCTCTACCTTATAACATGTGGTAGTTGTACTCAGATGACCATAATAATAATAAAATTCATATAACATCCAGGGCCGTACGCAGGATTTTATAAATACTGAGGTCCATATATATTTTTTTCTATGGCATGCGCAGGAAAAAAATCGTATTTCTCTGCTTTTAATTACATATATGAATTAAATAGAAAGAATCAAATAACTAAAGATTTTAAACCATATCAGTATGCAGAAGACGTGTGTTGGTTATTAGGAATAACTGGGCTGTGTCAGTAAAGTAAACATAGGCTAACTGAATAGGATCATTTTAATTCATTTGAACTAACCGAAGGTTACCAAGAATACAAGTATATTAAATTCATTCACAATATGCACACATAATTATACACTTACTATGCTAAAATACAACATCAGAAATGCAGTGGCGGAACTAGGATTTTATAAATGGAGTGGCCAATATTACTTTGGGGGGTCCATATCCCATGAAAGAAAACTGTTCTATTATTAAAAAAGTATAAATGAATCTATGACTACTAATTACTTTACATTACTAATTATTACTAATTACTAATTATTATTATACTAACTGCAAGATGCAATGCAAGGCTGAATTTTAAACTTTTCACATTTGATTTACTGTCTGTTAATAAAGCAAAAGGTCTGAAGAAAAACTTCCTAATCAAAATTTCCTAACTTACGGTACTTAGCAGAGCTCAACACTAAGGATTTTTGGCAAAAATGTTACTTTATTTAAAAGTAAATTCTGATTAATCGTTTTTACGAAGTTACAGTCAGGATCATTAAGTGATTTTCTCTTTTTTTGTTTTTTAATTTACTTTAATGAATGAAATTAACTTTAGTGCTACCGGTGGATGAAGCGTTTAATTACTTATATCTTTCTTGCACTTTCACTTTCTGAGGAATCGCGTCCTAAGTACCTGTCCTACTTTGAGTTGGACCTCTATCTGCCTGGTTTGATCGGTCATCTCGGAATAATTTTGACTTTATCTTACTTAATGGGGCGCATTGCAGACCTGTTGTCTTGTGCCATCACACTACCGCAAGACTGATTAAAAAGCATACAGAGTCATTTACTGTTAAGTCGGTCTCGTGGTGCTAAGACGACACATGCCTGCACGGCGCAACAAGAAGCCAAACGAGCACTAAGCGTTGGGTAAAATAAGGCCTAGTCCACATGGACACAGCTATTTTTACGTGGTTCGTAAAAATCAGGTCACTGAAGCCGAACATTTTTGAAAACCCCTGCCAGGGTGAGGATTTTCAGAAACGCCAGTTGCAGTGTTGTCGTGTAGACAGTAAAACTGGGGTTTTTGCTTTTGATTAAGGCTTCTGATTGGCCAACGTGGCTTTACGATTAGGGTTATATCACCGTCTGCTTGTGTGGCATGCTCTTGACAGTGTGTGATAGCGTGTTTTTGCATTTTCATGTAGACAGAGATTTCTTTTAAACCGAGCTTGTGTGGACAGGACTCCCGTTATAAAAATATACATGTCCGTGTGGATATGCCTAAGACGAGCGTCAGAAAATGACAGAGGTCCGGCCATGATAACATCATGGGGAACAAAGACTTTTGTAACTGACTTAACATTAGACTAAAATAATTAGATCATATGGCAGATTTATTTTTATTGTCTTCTTTGTTAATGTATTGATTAAGGTTGCATATTAATGCATTCTTGTGCAATCTCTCTGTTAGACTTATTGAAATGTAAAGTAATGGAGAGGACATAAACATGTTCAACACCAAGAGAAATTTGAGCTGAGTTTAAATTGAAGAGAAGCTGCAAAACCGAACTATAGGATGACTCATAGAGAATTTCTAGGTAAGAGAGAGAGAGATCGCCACAGCTCCAGGCGAATGTGGGTTTCTTCACTATATGGAACATTCAGGAGGACAGAATGTGTTCATTGGCAGATGATGTCACATTTGTGACAGTAGCATGACATTTGTGTTCTTTGTGTAAGCTCTTTTGTTTTTGTGTAGCAATATGTATGAGCGTGTGTGTGTGTGTGCGTGCGTTCATGCATGTATGTGTGTGTGTGTGTGTGTGTGTGTGTGTGTGTGTGTGTGTGCGTGTGTGTGTGTGTGTGTGTGTGTGTGTGTCTGTGCGTGGGAAGTGGTTCTGCAGATTGTACGAGTTGTGCTGTGTTTGGCAGATGTCCATTATTTACTCTGTTGTATATGTCTGACAGATTTCTAGAACATACTGTCCTGGGAAAGCTTTCTTTCTGCACATGTATCTCTTCTCTCACTTTCTCACTTTCATCCTTTCTTTCTTGCTTGTGTTTGAGATGAACAGGGATCTGAATTAATCAAATCTTTGTTCTTTTTGTAAAACACCAGGATTATCTAGGAGGAATCTTTTTTCGCTCCATGTTTCACAGTAAAGCACAAGTGGCCAAAAAACTATAACTTTTGCAGAGTGAAATTAAATATTTTTCCTCTCTCACAATCCCAATGAAAATTTATCTTACCAAATCACATCGATTACCCTCAGAAGGACATTAGTAACCCACTTCAGTCATGTGGATTATGTCTGGATAGATGCACTTTTTTGGACTTTCAAATCAGAAGTTATTACTTGGACCCTGTTTACTAGCGTTTTTGTTTTGGAAGAAGAAGGGCATTTTCTAAAATAACTTTGATTGTGTTTGTCTGATAAAAGGATAATCAAGTACATAGAGGACCCCATGCAGAAAAAAGCATATTTTAAAATATAATTTTAAATAAATTTTAAAAATAAAATATGTTTATAAACACATATTTTTCACCAATATATTTTTTGCCCATTTTTTATATTTTGAAAAAATAAACATATTTAAAGCATTTACATTTACGTCGCACAGGAAAAAACTTTGTAAACATAACAGGTTTGAAAAGGATCAAACTAAATATATTTTCAACTAAAAAATATATACTTATAATTTTATATTTTATACATACTTATACATTTGATACTTTATAGATTGTATTAAACCTTAATGGAAAAATATATTTTTGCTGTATGGGTTATAAATTAGAAATTTATTTGTTGCCCCTGAAATACATTTTTAAAAATATAATATAAAAATATAATTTCAAACTCAAAATACGTATTCAGGGTTTATACAGAAATCCTTAAGTTAAGTTTACTACTTTTTACTACCTTTTTTACTACCTTCAGAATATTTTTTAAAACCATCACGACACTGAATTGCAAGTGTTAATCAGCGACCTTTCTATTATTTACACAGATTTTGACATATATAACATACAAAAAAGAATTAAAGTGAAAAAAATTCTTCTGACTGAAATATTTTTCAGGCCAAGTCATATTCCTTTACCTAACACTTTATGTAGGCGAGACCAATAGCATTTTAAGGGGAGATTTTTTTGCCATAAATTCCATATTGAAGTCTCATGTGGCATATATAGGTAGCTGTAGTTTGCAGGGCATTTCAGATTAAGGCGAAACATAAATAACTCACTATACTGTATAAAAAGAAAACATGAATATCACCACCTTTAATGAATCTTTTATTAATTATTTATTAATTGTAAATGTATTTATTTTAGCATTTACTAATAATTTTTTTATCAAAGTTGAAACTGTTAACATTAGTGAATGCACCATGAACCACAGTCAATTAGTGTAATGACATAAACAAGAATTAATTAATGATTATATACTCTATATTTTTCATTGTTTGTTTATGTTATATAATGCATTTACTAATGTGAACAAATACAACTTTTTCATATCATATTATTCAGTAAACATAAACAAATAATCCAGGGTCTGTTCTGTTCACACAAAAGCTTACAGTCACAGCTCTAATACAGAAACGTTATGTATGAACGAGTAACTCGAGTCAAACTCGTGTAGCAATCGCACAGGATGTCTGTAACCATCGTGACAGTTGTTAATTGAATGACTGTACATTTATCAACAAATTATTATGTTACAATAGAGGCAGCGCTGATGTGCTAGTTTATGCGCAATGTTTCTGCTGTTTACTTTCTCCTAAGACCTAAATGGTCGTGTTTATATGAGGATATTTGCAAAGACGGGATTTTTGAGATATGTGTTATTTAAGGCCAATAAAGCGGCAAAAATACGTACAACACGACGAGAAACGAATGCGAGGCTAGCGTGCTCCTCTGACACAGAAACAGCGGACGCACTGTTGTTTGAGTTTGAATGGCTTAAAATCACTTGTTTTTAAACTGCTGTGCTTAAATATGTGTACAAATGTTACGTTTTTGTGCCCACACGCAAATGCAACTGCAAGAACCGACAGGTGGATGACATCAAAGTCCCGCGAGAGCATTTCGGAAGCAGTTTCCTCTTATGATTACTCGTCAATCGCTAGCCTCTCACAGGATTTGGATGTCATCTGCCTTTTGGTTGTTGTGGCGCCACATGAAGTTTACCCACGAGTTAAACAAACCCGTTGTACCAGTCACTGGCTATATCAGCATAGCATTAAAAAGCGTGCCGCGGATGATCAGTAACGTGAGAAATCATTTACCCCCAAAATAGAGGACCCCTAACGTTAGTCATACTGTGCAAAGACACGCAATTACCTGTTTTCTTAGCCCACGAACTGAAAGGCTTGCCAATCTTCATCATTTCGCTAAGCCAAGTCAATCGTCTTTTACACCTTTATCGATCTTCAAAACATCGGAACCTTCCTGCATTATAAGTTTGACCATGCTAGCTGAAATAAAGTTTTACCTCAGCTTAACGTGATACAGTCAGAAAACCCGGAGTGGATCCGGTCCGTAGTGATTACAGAACTCTTACAGTGGATAGAGGAACGTGATTTGGTTCCACTCCAGGCTTTGATCACATCCCAGAGACTAAAGACCTTTGATTATTTGCCCAGATATGCAGGTGATTTGAACTAATTTCCAGGCATCATAACATTACAAAAGGCAATCGAAAATGTACTACCTCGTCAGATGACGCTTACTACTTTTTACTACTTTTTACTGGCCTTAATTTGGCATAATTTAATTTAATACCTTTTACAACTTTTTACAACCCCGCAGAAACCCTGGTATTTAATTGCACTTTACATTCTACAAAATGTATTTTGCATATATTTAAAACAGATTTTTGGCCCGAAACATTTATTTTATGCTGTATGAGTAAGTAAATTATGGGGTATTTTCATGGAGTATCCATTTAAGTAAACTGTGTTCATTTATATTATGAAATATGTGAATAATAGAGACAAAACATCTTGAAATATAAGTTGATTTAGGTCCACAAGGTCATCCAAATGCCTGTTCAGACTCACTGTAAAGTTACTGTATCCACTACAACATACTTTATCATAGTTTACAATGAAAGATTAAGGCAAAGTTTTTTCAAATGTGTGGTAACACGCTCTAATTTTCTTAGAATACAATATGTTGTTAATAAAACTGGATTCAAGTCAAGGAGGAAGATGTCATTAATTTTAAAAGCTGACAATACCAAAGAAAAATGTCAATGCTTTGCTGTAACCTGCCAATAAAATGTCACAAACTTGATGGGTTTATGTAAGACGTAGTCATTCAGGTCTTCTCAACCTGATCTAACAACGTCACCAGGTCTTAAAAACACAAGACAAGGCTTAGCAGAACCTACACAAAAATGTACATGCAGTACATTGTGGCACAAATTCCTAATAGGCAAATCACTTTTAAGACATAATGGAACAGCCGGTTGATAAAGCCTACTCAAAGGGCACTGGGAAGACACCTGTGACTAAATCTGTTACATAAACCTTGATTTATTGCTAAGAAAAATTGTACCTTGCTATGCCTCTTTCTAGTACATGACTTTCACAACTATAAACCAGGATAACAAGCATTCGTTGTTTTAATATCACTCTTTATTAGAGAGAAAGAAATTAAAATCTGGACTAAACCACCCACTCTGTATAAAATTCTTTGCTGCCCTAATTTTTTTTTTGTTGTAGAATCAACTCAGATTAACAAGTCAATTTAACTTACTATTATTTATCTTGACTAGAGACGAGTTGTTATATCTTATAAAATATAGTCAACTTAATTTTACAAATTAAAAAAGTAAAGAGTTGTTTCAACCAAATTAAAGTAAGGCCGCAAATAATATTTTGCAGTGTGCTGTACCAGATGCATAATAAACAAGGACACATTTGCACTCTTATAAATAAAGGTGCCTCACAAATGGTTGAATAATAAAGCAATAAACCCCAGAGATGGGACCAAGTCACACATGTGCAAGTCTCAAGTAAGTCTCAAGTCTGAACCGTCAAGTCTCAAGTAAGTCCCAAGTATTTTTTTCTTGGGCAAGTCAAGTCGAGTCACAGGCTATGTCAAGTCAAGTCAAGTCAAGTCCTGTAGTAGGTCAAGTCAAGTCCAAGTCAAGTCAAGTCACCTTATTATTGTAATTTTACCTGCAGAATCTGATCTTAATAAAGTGACAAGATATACAGTAAGTAAATCAGTAAATTACAATAATTTGGATTTGCATTGTAAATACTCATGTTCAGTAAAATACATCTTGGAATCAAACAAAATTGTTACTTCATAAATTATTTATTTTTCACTTCTGCCAACCGTGTTTGAAATTTTCCACATTGAGTCCTTAAAACAAATAACAGCTTAACATCCAACAGACCCCTCTCTGAACACCCCCCTCTCTCTCAAACACAGTTTATGTACAACATTAAACTTTGTTACATTTTCTCCTCTATCTCTCTCTCTCTCTCTCGCACACTCTCTCTCTCTCTCTCTCTCTCTCTCTCTCTCTCTCTCTCTCTCTCTCTCTCTATCTCTCTCTCAAACATGTGCCCAGAAAAAACGAGCGTGTCGCACCTCTTCCATTCGCGCGCCTAAATTTGAAATAACGAACTTGAGCGCGCAAAAGACATGACATGTGAACCGCCCCTAACATTGTAGAATCAAGTAATTTTTCTCTGTGTGTGTGTGTTTAGGTGGCAAACTTGAAAAAGAAGTATTCAAAAATAAAAATAAGTATTTTAAAAAATAAATCAAAATTATTTTGCCCACATTTGTCCCCAACACAGTATGATGAGGGCTACATTAGCTATTATTACATTAGCTATACCAACTAACCAGATATTAACAAATTGACAAGCACTTACTGGGCATAATGGCTCTTTAAATGACGACCAAAATTGGAGGTTGCCGTCTGGCTGCCTGTGATTTTAATGTTGCATGTCTTGCAACGCACTGTTCGTCTTTTGCCATCTTATTGAAGCCAAAAGCGATGACCCTCGGTACCCCTCCGGCTGACATGTTGATATCTGATCTAAGTGGGCGTGGTGTGCGTAAGGTACGAGAGGGCATGGCGAATGATAGTGTCGTGATTCAGTCATGACAACACCATTCTCAGCCTGCACTCCAGCTGGGTCGACTTCATTTTTTAAAATAATTTATATATTTTATATTTAAACTGAAAACATGATGTGATTAACACTCAAGTCATTCAAGTCATCGTGTCTCAAGTCAAGTCAAGTCCCGAGTCTTTAACTTCCAAGTCCGAGTCAAGTCTCAAGTACTTTATTTTTTGTCAAGTCAAGTCACAAGTCACAAAAATAGCGACTCGAGTCGACTCGAGTCCAAGTCACCAAGTCACAAGTCCCCATGTCTGATAAACCCCAAGAAGCAGTGGGTTACTAGTGCATTTTATAACAGCTAAGGGGCGTTGTTAGGCACGACGTGAAGCGGAGTGCCTAAAACACCCTTAGCTGTACTGTAACTGTTACTTCATATGCATAACGTTAGCGGGATTTTATAAAATAAAACACAAATAAGTTGTAATTATATTAGTACAAATATTACTCTTCCGCCAAACAAAGTAGTTCCTCAGAATCAATTGTGACTGAAACAGAGCGCAGTTCCCAACCAACACAGACGCAGCAAAAAAGACACAATGAAAATAATTTGAGACTGTGGTGTTTATTTTATAAACCAACATTCATGTAATTTATACATTAACATTTATATTGTGCAACTGTTGAAGTGATGATCAAATATGCTTGGAAGCATGCTGAACTCTTTCCCCGTCAGCTTTTTTTTAAAGTTGCCACCCAGTTTTAGTTTAATGCCTTGCAGAAAAATTCTCTTCTTTCAATAAACATAAAATATCAAATGAAAGAACAGACCATCCGCTTTCAAACAAAAACAAACAAAAAAAGTTTAATCCTACCTTCATTTGTTCTCTTATCACCTCTCAAATTTTTTAGCTAAAAGCGGAGATAATTCCATTTTTGTGAAGAACTTATGTAAGAGATCAGATTCAAAGTCATCAAAACTTGCACGCTGTGTTTTCAGTGTTGAGTGAATGCGTCAGTGTTTAAGTTGGGAAAGATCGCCACCCAGTGGATAATAGTGGACGTATGAACTTGACTTATAAACTCCGTAGCCAACGTTTTCTCTTTATCGACGAGATGACTCAACAATATTTATTGACATGTATCTGGAAATCACCATTAATTGTGCAATTGTAGACAAATAAAAAATATGATTAAAGACTGTGGTGTTTATTTTCATAAATCAGTACGCAGCAACAGTGGCGCAGTGATACTTATGTGATGTGGTCTGAACCGTAGGTTCCGGTGTTTTTTATCACAGCTTAGAACGCGTTTCAACCAATCAGAATGTAGAACCAGAACTGCCCGTTTTATAAAGAACATTTAACATCCAAAGAACATTTTTGTGCACAAAAGGTTCTTTGTTGTGAAAAAAGGGTTATTTGGACAATAAAAATAAATGATTTTTTAAGAATCTTTGACACAGTGGTTATTTGAGGAACAAGAAATGGAACACCTTTATTTTTAAAAATATATAAAGACCTTTCGACTATAAAGTTAAATCCCTCTCAACAATAATGTGCACATCTGTTGAATTTATGAGAGAATAATCCAGATGATAGTGGTTAGGAGCAGTGATTCTGGTTTGATGGAGTATGTAAGCTTTGCTTTCCCAGTAGGCCCAGCAAGAAAAAATAGGCTTCCATAAAATCGGTTTCTCTGATCTATAATGTCAGAACCTTACAACCAGAGACAAAGAAGTGTACTTTCTATTTTACATACAATTTACAGCTTTTTGTAAGAATGTGCAATAAGTTTTACCTGGAATTTGTCCCAGGGACATAACTCTGACCCCCTGTTGACAGAAAACCTGCGTCAGCAGAGAGCAACGCTCTATAGCTTTATTTTTGCCGCTGTCATAATATTTCATTATTTTATGATGACTTTGTCAGATTTTGTTAGTGGAGATGAAACCTGTTGCTTTAGGAAAGATGGTATTGATTTGTTCACACACACACACAATTTCTATGGCCAATATACTGTACATGAACCATGAAAAATATTATAGTGGATTACTTTTCCCTCACATTGACCTCTGGATTTAGAGAATGATTTAGTGAAAACATCTTGATCTTGCTTTTATGTGTGTGTTCTAGCCAAAAAAGTTGTTACTGTTATACTGTATGTTTGACATGTGGCAACATATCCAGCCAGAAAAGTTATTAGAACAAACTCAAACCATTACATAGCTTAAGAAACCACATTGACAAATGCAATTTTTAATTATGAAATTGGCCTTTTCAAATACATTTACAATAGTGATGGATATGGGGTTCATCATCAGAAAAAGCTGTAAGTCAAAATAATGGGTAGATGAGACTAAACTCTTAATACATAAGAAACCCTCAAGCAAAAAAAACAAAAAAAAAACAAGCAAAATTAACTTTAAAATTAGCTATTTTTTCAGCATGTAATGTTGCTCAGAGTTTACTTTAAAGCGAGATACTCTCTCTTTAACAGGAAACATTTTTTCAAAGAACGTAAAATGCTTCTGAATATGCAACAAAAATTTGTAAATGGGGACAATAGACCATTTTAGTGTCAACGTCACAATTACATCACTGCGCTAACAAAACAAAAGAAAAACTGGAGGCGGCTAAAATAAATCAGCACAGAGATGGCTACACAAGCAACGCAAATGTCATCTTGTGTTAGTACAGGCTCAAATTTGAAATTTTATCGGATACCAGCTGCTACAGCCAGGCAAAAAAAACTGACAACAGCTGTGGTTAAACCCAATAAAACGTGCGGACTGGACAGAAATGATCATCTAAAATACTTTAGCCCATACTTCATATCATGTAGACATGATGTCTACTCAACTGGGGTTAATCCTGACAAATCGTCCCTCCATCGAGTGAGCATGTACAGGTTGGCCAATCTGGTTCCATCCCTTAAAGTTAACTTTTTCAAATATCATTTGCGTTTCTAGACAGTTAGTGACCTTACATAGTCAGATAAAATTTGATTTTGTTCAGTCATTGTTTAAAAACTGTAAAACTTTACAATAAGGTTGTATTTGAAAAGTTCAGATGCAAAACCCTCTAAGTACATCTGACATATTTTCTTCTAAATTAACATTTTTATCAGGCCCCTATGTTTATTTTATGCCAATTAAAAGAGTATTAGTAATTAATTGAAATTGCTTATTTTCACAATTGTCACTTTTGTCATATCATATTTAATTGAACAGATTCGACTGTCTTTAACTGCAAAACCCTCTAAGTGCATACAAGCTTTTGTAGCAAAAACGTCCACTAAAATTTCTGCAAAAAATCCAGTTCTTTGGACAAGACATAGTAAACAATTGCAAAATCACTTAAAGATGCAATTTGTATTATCCGCGCCGCTAGATGGCGCCAGATCAAATCAATAACAATGACGTAGATTAATGATGCTCTGAAGCAGCGTGGACTGATGGGATTTGTTGTCTTTAACTCAAACGCTGATGGCCATCAATCAGACGAGAACGAGAGATCATGTTACACATGAGGTAATGTAATCATGTTTTATAAATGTTGTGTTTGATGACATTGTTTTTTTAGGTTTCATGTAATGTTCAAAACGCAATTGTTAGTCATAGATGTTACAGTATTAGTCCAATACGATGGTTTGTTAATACAGCATAGAATTAAGTGTTCAGATGAACAAACTTACCATAAAAAAGCGAGTGGCCCGACAGATGCTATTACTTTCGCATTTGTCCACGACACTGTTGTCATGTGGTTTTAACGTCAGTAAAGGCGGTGACAAAGGGTAACGTAGATATTAACGTCATTTACATGCGACTGCACTGCCCGGTGTCACTGTTTAGAGCAGCAATTTTCTCATAATTTACAAGTAGTTAAAAACATTATAGATATTGTTAGTAATCAGCTGGACAAAATATATAACACGGGACAAGTGGTTTTTAGATATTTTACTGCAAATATCTTACAAATTGTATCTTTAAGATGTAACTAAAAAATTTAAATAATGAAAGTCACAGTGTAAAAATTAAAGTCAGTGTGGAGTTTAGTGGATTCTGCCAAACAAATCTGTGTTGCAGTTAGCGGATTCTGACAACAACACTGTATTTCTGAATGGAGCCATGCAGGACTAAGCAGATTCGCAGCAAAGGTATTTGATGAACACATTATACATGCTGAGAACATCAATAACATTATCTCATTTTTGGCGAAGATGGCATTGAGCGACTTTTGCATCTTTGTTAACATTAGTTAATGCATTAGCTAAAATGAACTAACATTAATCTACTTATGTAGTTCACTTGAAGAAATAATAATAAAAACGAGCAAGTGAATTCTGAAACTTTTCACTCGCCATCTTCTGCCAATTTGGGAGAATGCATTCCGCACGATCCTCAGTGGACGAGTGGCAGCTAGCTTTGAGTGTACATGGGTTGTACACTAATTTTTGTGGCGCATTGTGGAGTTAAATAAGTGCACTCAATAATGTCCACTATGATTTTGGACACTACAAAAAAATAATGTTCCCTTAAATAGTGCTCTATTTAAGGGTAAATGGGGCTATTTCAAATACGCAAGGGAAACATGGGACATGCCCCCCCACTTTAAAATAATTATGATTCTGTCTCCCACACTTTTTAAACTCAGGTTCTGGCTAGAGAGGACACAGCTACGGCCAAATCTTGTGCGATGTTGGGTTTATGGTTAGGTTTGGGGATAGTATTAGGATGAGAAACAGGAGTTCTGGCTTAATTGGATACAGCTACAGCCTAAATCCTGTGATATGTTGCATTTGGGATTAGGTTGGGGGTAAGATTAGGATGAAAATAGTGCTCATCCAGTGAGATTTCAGATTTTAGCCGTAGTTGTATCCCTTTTAGCATTCAACTCGTTGCTACTGTTCCATTTATTTTTTATTTTTTTACTTAGATTTGAGTAAAGTAACATATACCCAACTACAAGTGATCATTATAAGGTGAATCATCTTTTATGCACACACGTCTGGGTGAGCTTTAAAGTTCAAAGGATCGGAGCAGGGACAGCTTACACGTGTCAATGCATCATATCAAATGCAGGGCTGCGTTAGCACAAGCGCAGAGTGCTAACTGAATTCAGGTTTTCTTGCGGTTGAACAGACATATACTAAAACTAAAAATGTCACGATTTTCCTCATAAACACACTCTGTTTTAAGTGAATGTAAGCAGTATTTTGGATCCAATAGAAAGGGAATAAATTAAGTTAGGATGAAACTTTTTTTATTATTACTATTATTATTTTGTTTGTTTGTTTGAAAGCAGAGGGTCTGTTCTTTAATTTGATATATTGTATGCTTATATATTTGAAGAGTTCGGTTCCAAAACGTGATTAAAACCATTTTCTAAAAAAAAATGTTACCGCCAAAATCAGTATTGTTTCAGGTCAGTATTAAAAAGAAAATTCTTAATTTTTAAGCAAAATATTCTGTCATCTTTCTCCCTTTATTTCTAAAATGCAATAAACGCCAGTCCTCTATTTCTGTAAAATGCAATAAATCAGTTCAAAAAATCACAGCGCACCATTCTATGCATTGTAAACAAAAATGGTGGCGCATTGAATACACAGAATCCTAGTTTTCCTTATCTTATTCCTACTTCGTAATCAACAAACAAACAAAAACAAAATAATACTCCTGGGGCCCGTTTCAGAAAGGTGGTTAAGTGAAAACTCTGAGTTTGTTAACCCTGAAATAAGGGAAACTCTGAGTTTTCCGTTTCAAAAAGGGAGGTAGGTTAAACCTGAGACAGCGGGGTAAGTCAAGCCTGTTTCAGAAGGAGAGGTAACTTATACTCAAGTAACATACTCTCTGAACCTAACCTGGTCGGGAGCAGGTTTTATCCTGTAAACTTTGAGTTTCTGGTGGTCTCCTCCCCATTTTTAAAGGAGTAGCGGTGTTTAATCTTGTTAGTTGCTTTAGTACATTCATTCATTGTGCACATTTTTATCATGTACACTGTAAAATATGTTTTAGCTGTCTTTAAGTTATAATTAAATTGCCAGTGCAAACCATTTTAACTTACTACTTTATTTTTGTATATATTACACTAAACTTTCAACAAAAAAATTAAAACAGTAAATTGAAATGACTTGTAAAGCTAATATGATATACTTAAGTGCATAGATCGTCTTAGTGACTAAAATGTCATGTACTTTTATAGAGAATCATGTAGATGATGATGTTGCATTCATTTGTAGGAAGTTAAATTTATGTTGCGAGTGGATTTTGAGACCCCGAGTGGTTTTTTATCATATCCACTTACATTTATGTGAGCAAAATTATTATTTTTTGCAGTAATTTTAGATATCTAAATATCCTTATATGACTAATATCAGTCTTTGTGGTGCTCTTACATCTAAACAGTTGTCTTGGCATTTCTTATGTATCTACTTGTCATTATTGCTGGTCTAGTGGGTAGTACTGTGTGCAGTGGTTAGGGCAGACGTACTGTCGGCGATCGGAGTTCGAATCCCGGCTCGGTGAATTTCTGTTTTATTCACAACAAACATTTGTAAAGTTCGTAGCCTTTAATGACAAAGTATTATGCTTAATTTCATTTTTAGCTGAGCTGCTGTCATATTTTTGTCCATGGGATTGCATCTGCATGTAAATGAATATAATAACGTAAGTTACAGTCCTCAGTTTATTTACTTCGGATATTTTAACTGTGATGAAAAATTAAATGTACGCATTAGCAATTTACAAAAACAACTCTTTTCTTAAAAATATATGCTCGTAGTTGCATTACACTTGCAGTAACACCTTCAATTTTAGTAGTAAAAATCATTAAGACCTCTTTGTCACGTGCTGTTGCCATGGTAAATCGTAATATCTGAGCTCCATTGATGATGGCTTTTCATTGTGGCTGTGCACGCGCTTAACTCAGAGTCAACCTACTCAGAGTCGATTGAACTAACTCAGATCAGCTGTTCTGTAACCGAAAACTCAAGAGTTTTCTATCTCAGAGTAAGTCAACTCAGAGTTCAAGTTTAAACTCCGAGTTGGTTGAACCTCCTTATTGAAACGGGCCCCTGATGGCATTTATAAACCTGTGGTGGTTTTCTGTGGCGGAGAAGAAATGTAAGCCACTCGGGCGAAGGAAAGATGGAGGCTATTGCTTGTTCTCCCGACAGCATCATGCTTCGCACTGACCCCAGGGGATCTTATGAAAAACGTTCCATTCTTTTATTCAAAGTCAATAAAAATCGAGCAGGACAAAACATTATACAGCTGATTGCTGTCAAAAAAGTTCAGCGACGATATCCCAATGATGACAGCAGCAATGACAGTGTTCTTAATATGACAATAAGTGTTTTGATAAATGCCATTAATGTTTCATTTTTTATCAGTGTACACCACTAGTCAACTAAATGAAAATAAAATGGCAAAGATGAATGCACATTTATATATTGATTCAATAAATTGTGAATCAGCAGCAACATGTAAATAAACCACGCGGTGCTAAAGAGACAGCTAGCACAATGGGTCCAATTTGGATGTTTTTTTCATTCTGGACGGCAAGTGCAGTGAATGTACATGTAACATCAAGGGTACAGTATTTTACAGTTTTAAACACGTATTTATAACGATTTCATCAGGCTCCGGAAACATTTTAAAAAATTACACAAAGAATGGCCTTCTCAGCTGCCGTAGTTGCAACTCTTGCATCATCAGAACAGGGTGTTCAACGCATCACCATTTCTGTAAAAAAAAATGTTGTGCAACGTTGTGCTCAGGGCTGCGTTAAGCCCCGACAAAATGTTGCACAACGTTTTAAAAAAAAACACCGTGTTCTGATGACACAAGAAATGGTAGCTTAGCGTAAGCGTAGCATAAGTTCTACCAGGAAACTCGAATGCCACGTCATTCATTTCACATGGCGCAATCAATCACCCCTGATACTAAGACTCTGGCACTTTCTCCATCTTCAGACAGGAACCGCAAGAATCCGTGACCTCCCAGATTCAAGCTATGGCCGGGGCCTACACCAAAGAACTATACTATGTTACATTCCAGCCTTGGCTGCTAACTACTGTTAAATTAACTCATATCAATTCTTAACCTATCTTCGAGTCCTTCTGGTGAAATTGCGACTACAGCAACTGAGAAGGCCATGCTTTGTGTTATTTTTGAAATGTTTCCGGAGCCTGATGAAATCATTATTATACGTGACTAAACTCCGCCCACATGAATACGTCAGTCACCAGCTTTGGCTCAAACGGCTCTGCTAAGCTAGCCTGAAAGAAAACATCCAAATTAGACCTATTGTGCGAGCTGTCTCTTTAGCACTGCGTGTTTTATTTACATGTTGCCGCTGATTGGACACACCCACGAAACAAGAGAGAACATACATCAAACTTTGTTGCACAGCAGTGCACACCGTTTTTAGGAAACATGTTGTTCAACCCAGAAACGATAGCAAAACATTGCGCACCGTTTTGAACTTGAACGTGCCCCTGTTATTATCATCGTCTGCTTTTACTCCTGTGTCCCTCTCCTGTGTATACTATAACAATATTTATAGAAGAAATTTTTTTTTGAAGGCATTAAACTTTTGTGGAAATCACGAAAAGGCTGGCGCTTGTTAGAGCATATATTACCTGCAAAATGATAAAGCTCAAAGTTCACTGCCAGGTGATATATTTTCTTTAACAGAATTTCTCTTTTGAACCTACAACGAACGGCAGATTTGAACTACAGCTCTCTACTTCCCGATTAAATGACATCAATAAAACAGTTTTTTGACTAAACTCCGCCCACATGAATATGTCAGACGCCGGCTTTGGCTCAAACGGCTCTGCTAAGCTAGCCTGGCACCGCCCTCCTACGTGCTTCCGCTTAATTTTCATTTCGCACAAATGAAATGAATGTACGAGAGTCTGGTTGGACCAGGCTACTGCTAAGCTAAGCTGCTATCGAATCAAAACACTCTAAACAAACTACACAATCAGAACTCGCTACTTATTTCTGAAGGGGGGACTTCATAGAACAAGGAAGACTTCAGCTCTTATTTATATATAGAAAAAATAGTCCCTGACCATGAACAAAAATGTGTTGACAAATAAATGATTTTATTCTCTGTCTACAATTCTACTGAACCCACTGATCTATATAAATGACTGGATTGTGCAAAGAGCACATATATGTATATGTGTATGTATAATCTACTCACAGCCAGGTCCACCCCTACTTTTAAAATGCTGGCTAAGCCCCTGTTCTTGCCACAGTTGCTAAACATGATGGTAGATCTATAATTCTATGGGCAGACATCCATGATAAAGTCATCTTTTATGTCCCCTGGTAACCAAGTGTCATTAAACCTTTAAGAAATTTTTGAGCATATAGCGTGCAAAGTATATATTTACCTACAAAGACCTGCACAACTTTCTTCCTGGAACAGTTGCACAAAAATTCAAACTTGTGTGTTACTGTAGCATTCCAGAGAGGATTGAAGCTATCCTGAAGCCGAAGGCCGGATTCTTTCTTGTTAGGTCATTGATATTAATATATAAATTAGGCTACATTACAATATAATCAAATACAATCTTTTTTTTCAGTGCTTATAAAGGAACAGCAAAGGTTCCACCCTTAACTCCAAACACATGCATCATAAAACTTTTATTTACATTTAGCTTAAATCAGACAACATTAATCCTTTAATATAAGATTACACATTATTCTCTGAAATATTTTGTTATTTTTACAGCAAGCCATTCATTCTCAACAAGAACAAAATGTTTCCTACAAGTGGTTCATCCTGTGCAGTCACAGCTCTCTATCGCCCCCAATGGACATGGCTGCAGAAAGGTAGAAATATCACAGTACTTTGATCTGGTACCTAAAGATATATAACTTCAAATCATCACTCCTTATGTTAATGCAAATTTGTGTTTAGACATATTTTCTCTTATTTCTCACTATTAACACTTCATCATTTAAATTGAAGCCTTTAAACTGTAAAAGATTGAATCCATCCAAATAATGTCTTATCCTTACATAAGCATAGTGTCATAAAAATATTGAGGGTCGAGTGTTTTACACAAAGTCAGGGTATTGGATAAATGGCAGCCTTCAGAGACTTTCGGAGGTCTTTTAATACAAGGTCAGGGAACATAGTGTTCAGGAAAGGAATGAACAAGGATGTGCAAGAATCACATTACAGTTTATCTTTTGTTTTACTGTGACATATAGTTTGCACTGTTCTCCACTGATGTGGATAAAGGGAGGGCTGCACGATGTATTATAATTTTAAGCCTTACTGTCATCTGTAATCAAAGTCTATTTAAATAGTACATGTACTGCTGGAGGGAGGGAGAGAGAGACAGAAATAAATAGATGAACTGGTTGTGATTTTGAAGAGAAAAGGAACAGGCTTAAAAATTAATAAGTAGCTGTAACATTTGCTATATAGACTTACATTACATTTAAGCTCTGAACAAGGTTTTAAGGATGGAGAAGGACAGATGGGAACTAGAGTCATAAGGAAATGATATAATGCTATATAAGCTCCTCAGTTATGTATACAATAACATACCTGCTAAGGGAATGGGGTCAATGTTCCTCAGTCTCCACCCTGTCTGCCCCCCTTTCTTAATCATGTTCTTCGTTCTTTCTTACCCTTGATGTTTCACCTTTTAAAGGTCAGATTCTTCTCCTCGGATTTATGGCACTGCCGAAGGGTTTATAAAGTGGAGCTTTTAATGTGTGTATGTTTCTGTTGGCTATAGTTTTGAGGGTATACCTAATATCATGTCAAGAGTGAACTTGACATGAATGAACTTGAGAGGACATTTTAAATGTTCCTTTCCCGTAAGAAAGGTAAATATGCTGTAAATCTAAATTCAACAGGTTGATGTGAGGGTTAGGCTTAGGGAGTTGTTTACGGGATTACATTATCTTTAGGCTGAAAGCAACAAAAGCCAATGAGATGTCCTTTACGTTTATATATATCAAAGCATCTCTTTGTGTGTGTTCTGCATGGGAGGATGAATCTGCTGGTGTTATCAAAACGAGACTTGAGTCGAAAAGATAACAAGTTGTTTGGGCTCAGTTTGAAATTGCATCGAACTAAAAAGTAATATATTTCAGGACCACTCGTGTGCATAGTTGTGCTATTGGCCAAGTGATTCAAAGTGTTTGATCCAAATACTGGGATCTCTCAGCAATTGGATGTTTTCCATTGCTTTGCACATACATACAGCTTAGTACATCTGCATTAAGACAAATAAAATAGTATTTTTTTGGTCTTTATTGCACATGATCAAAAACACCTGCCATGTTCACTTTTGATCTGTTTATTATCTTTAAAAAACGGACAGTCCGTTTTTATGCATAAACATTTGTTTAGTAAATCTTTGAAAGAAGAAGCCAGTTGCAAGTTTAAATCATCAAATGAAAATGACCTCACATGACCCAGCGTTCTCCTCCTTGAATACATACTGTACGCATGCACATTAAGTTGCGCACACTAAACATGTACTGCACACACACTCATCTACCAAGAAGAGTCACATTGATACCTAATTTGATATTTACACTTCTTATGCAGTCAAGTTTGAAAAGGATAGGTGCAGCACAAATTGCATTGCATTAACATGGGTTTGAAGCCATAAATGCATTGAATGCACTGTTGCTTTTGGATAAAAGTGCATAAATATGAACTATACATAAATGTTAAAACATTTTGAGCTAACAAAAAGAGTAAAACAAGACATGAAGAGCACCTGGTTTTTTGGAAAGGGGACAAATACTTGTAATGTTGGAGGGACTGGGGGGGTTTGAAATGCAGCAAAGCCATGGCCATTGGGCTTTGATTACATCTGCTTGAGCTTAGTCCCTCCCCTCTCCTGCAGAGTACACTATATATACAAACACACCGAGTCAGACAGATCTGTTCACAAGCTTCTACACTCCTACTCTGAGTTGGAACATCTGAGGTGTGTGTGTGTGTGTGTCAGCTTGCCTGAGCTTAAGATTGCAGGGAATAGAGTAGGCACATGGTTGCTCATTTGTAAGTGTGCTCCCACTTAAGAAAGCAATAAGACAAGAGGGAAAGGTGCCAACACCAGTTTAACAGAGAAGGAGAGAGAGAAAAGAGTCAGGGAAAGCATATAAAACATTTCCAACACCAGTGCAATGGAAGACTATGCAGTGTCTTTCTGGATTTACATGGGAGTGATGTCCATCTTTGTTTGTGGAGCGCTGAAGAAGTTCCTGGCATCCCACATCGGTACCATGCCCTTGGTGGTGGCATGGCTGGCAGCCACTCTGTTGGTGGAAAGACTGTGTGCCCTGTGCATGCCTGCTGTGCTGGCAAGATTGGTCCTCTGTGTCTCCTGCTGGCTATACTTTACATGGGCCACCCCTAAGCCATTACTGCCAGTTGAGGGGAAGGCAGTCTTCATCACAGGTAAGAATACAAAAATGAACCAAAATGAAATAAACTTTGTTTTATTTGATCTACCTCAGCTTTATTTTATGAGCTTAATTTATTGCTTAGTAAGAGCTTTGTTTTATTCTACTGTATAGCAGCTGACTCACACTATCATTACGATTTAACCATTGACCTATGCACGTGAACCGATGCACTGATTGTAAATACGGGTGAGAAATGTAGGTCATTCCAATTGTATTCTGTTGTGCAAACTTGCCACAATCCTTTGATTGTTGAATAAAAGGATTTACTAACTTACAAAAGTGATGAGAACTTGTTCTCCCCGTATTTTAATTGTATGAGGACATTTGTAGACTTCCAGATTTGTCAGTACATGTTGCATTCTCAGTATTCAAATTTCTTTTGTATTACCTTTTCTAATTAGTCATTGATCTGTGTACAAACAACCTCCTGTCTTATGTTTGACAAACTTGATCCTGAACATGCTGTACCATAAACTGCATCAAGCCAGTCAAAATGTAATGCTTAAATTGCAATGATTGTTCAGGAACTGCATTGACATATATTAAGAACATGGTAAAGACACAATGTTCTGTTCTTCTGTTCAGGTCTGGAGGGGGTATTTGTAGAGTATAGATGTCAATAGTTTCTCTGTCCATTAAAGATTTGCTGTCTTTAAACCTTCCTTGAGGTCTGCATGGTAAACTGGAGAGTTTTTTAAGATAAAAGGGCTGCTGTTTTACCAGGTGGTCTTTCTACAAATCATTTCTAAAATTGCAGCTGTATTTTAACTGGCCTTCTCAATTTGCACTCGTGTGCACTGTTTCTTAAAGCGCTCCTTAAAGTTGCAGTAAGCTTCTTGCTGTAATGTGAAGTGCTGTATTCAGTACATTTTGTCCAGTCAGCAGACTTCAAAATGGCTTTTGCTCCATTAAGATTTATGCCATAAAATGACCCTGCATCTCTCTCTCTCTCTCTCTCTCTCTCTCTCTCTCTCTCTCTCTCTCTCTCTCTCTCTCTCTCACTCACTCACTCACTCACTTTACTGACTCTGTCTAGGGCATGTGTAAAATTTTAAAGATATTTCATATATATATATATATACACATACATACACACACATTTAGCCATGTAACTTCTTTTTAATATTATTTTTTTTCATATTCATATATATCTCCAAAGCAGCCATAACACAACAAGAAAAAAAAACAAATACTTGGATACCAATGATACTAATAAGGCTTTTATATGTGCAGCCGTCAGGCAAACCACTGAACCTGGAGAATGCTAGAACAGGGAGTTGTGCAAGCATGAGAAGTACACTCATTTACACCTTGCAAAAAATATAGAAAAAAGCCCTGTGCTCCCTTAAGGCTTGTCTGGTTTTTGCCTTATATATATATTTGCATGCATGCATGCATGTAATGTATAATGTGCATAATTGATATAATACCCATGTGCCAGAGATTAGACTGTTCCTTTGAAATGTTTTTTTTTTTCTGTGTGGACTCCAGGTATGTTTTGGGGAATTTCCAATCAGTCATAGGCAAGTTCTTTTGAAAAATCACTTTTTGATTATTGAAATTAAAAAGTTAAATGTTTTTAAATGTCAGGTTTTTTATCCTTAAATGTTTCCTTTTTCCTTTAGTCAGTTTACTTAACAGTTTAAGAGGGTTACGTTTAATCAAGCAGTTACAGTTATGATGATTTGTGAGAAATAATTTCAATGGGTTGCTGAAATCCCCTAAAGCTGTCTGCTATCTATTGGCATGGTAACAAGCACCCGATCAAACCTCATGCATTACTTATTTTAACACGAACAAAGAGGAAGAACCCGTGTGACCTTCAGAGGTGGCCGCTGAGGTAGAGTTCAGTTTTTTTTTTTTTTTAGTACCAAAGCTAGCATACACTGTGAATATATTTTACACTTTAACAGTAATAAATTAATTGTAATATATATATTTTTTAAGTTACCCTCAAATAAATAATCTAAGCTGGGTTAAACAACTCTTATGCCAAAATAAAGAAGCAGTGGAAAACCTTTAAACCTCTTACAGAGCCAACAGAAAAGCACAGTTAGTTCTTAAATTTATTTGAGGCAAAAGGTTAAGGTTTCAGGACTCATAACCTAAAACCAAATCCAGCCACACTATTATTCTGGAAAATATCCAGTAGACTCTTAAGTCCCATACATGTCACTTAAAATTTATACCGAGGGGTCTGTTTCTACAGAAAGACTTCTTCCTGTGGCCACCTGCTTTTATTATTATGGAGGAATTAAATAAATTGTCCAATTAAAGGAATGCCACACACACTTATGTTCTCGGTATATAAATGCATCTGTTTCCCGAAAATTACACCTTTAATGGTTGAGAACATTTGCACTGCTGAAAGTCACATATTCACCCCCCCTTCTTTCTCTCTCTCTCTCTCTCTCTCTCTCTCTCTCTCTCTCTCTCTCTCTCTCTCTCTCTCTCGATTTCACCTTGCCAATAAACCATGATGACAGAGTTAAGCTGTGATTAACACCAGGTTCTAGCACCATGAAGGTGTGAACTTCTAGAGTTACGTACCTTCTCACAAATTCATCCCACACAAACATTTTCATCTCTTCATCTATCCTCATTACCATAGTGTTCAACAAACACAAGGTAAATATAATTGCCACCCAGCTTGGCTCCTTACACCTTTACTTATCTTTACTTTTTTCAACAATCCCTGCTCCAACACCCTGAGATGTGGACTTTTTTAATTAGTAGGAAAAATAACAGTTTATAATAAAAAGCATAGCTGAACTCCATCATTTCTTGCCTTACATGAACTATTAAGTACCATGTGACATTAGCCTGTACGTGTGAAAACTGGCACTGGGAAATGTGATACGTAGCATGAGGCACTCTTATTGTGTGTGCATGCTGAGTACAGCATGAGGAAGCACGATTAATCCCGCACTTGATGAAAAGTCTTCTAGTCACCCACCAAATTTCGGATGTGATCCTACAAAACACCCCCCCAGATGTGTACAGTATGTGTGTTCGGTTCAAAAGGAGAGAAGTCAATTGCGCAACCTCTCCCCTTCGTCTGCCTTCGAATAAAAACCTCCTGATGTGCATAGCAGGGTTACGTAAATGTCTGAGTTGCACAAGTGACAGATCAACTAAGCAATATGATTTAAGAGGGCTGTGTTTCATCGCGCTCCAAACGATGCAGAATAAAAAACACATACTTTACATTACAATGGGTTCCAGTGTTAAAAGAGTCCTTAACTTCCTGTTTTCTTCAAAACAATCGCATTCTAATGACAAAAGCGATTCCGGGCTCCGATTGGTCAAAGTGCAGTGTAAGTGCATGCTTTTGGGGGAGCAATCGTGCACGGGCATGGTTCGGTTGGGTTAGCCCTAATGGAGTGCGCCCTTATGACGTAGCCAGGAGACTGTCTCTGGTATACCATCTTAGTGCTTAGGACCCCCCATATGACCTGGAGGTAAAGAGAAAAAAATGAAAAGCATGGTTAAAGGATGACAGATGGGACAGGGTTCAAGAGAACTAAACTAACAGTCCTTGAAGGGCGGTCTGATTTAGAAGATTTTGGGAAGTCAAGTGTTGATTGAGGCGTGGCCCTGTTCCCGAACCTCAGTTAACTAGCTAACTCCCTTTTGGAAATTGTATTTGCAGCTTGGTGTTTCCGTACGATTTCTCAAAATCCACATAAAACCGTGGATGGAAACCTGTTGCTTGTCACTCTATCACACTTCGTTAATATTTATTTGGCTGAGGCCAGGGAAGTTCCACATATTGCCTTGCTGACAATATTAGTACTGACTGTCCTGCAGCCCTGTGGGGTTCACATGTGTGAGAGGAGGGAGTTTGAGGCTGTGTGTGTGTGTGTGTGTGTGTGTGTGTGTGTGTGTGTGTGTGTGTGTGTGTGTGTGTGTGTGTGTGTGTGTGTGTGAGAGAGAGAGAGAGAGAGAGAGAGAGAGAGAAAAAAACTCAGAAGCGCTCCTCTTTGACCCAACAGGTCTCTGGCAGGCCCTTTCTTTACCCAGTGTTCCTGGAGACACTCCAGTGCAAGGCAAGCCAGTTCAGAGTTGGATGAGCTATGCTAAACCTGAGGTGTCTAATAATACCCATATCAATGTTACATAAAAATATGCAGAATGCTTTTGGGGGGAAAGGTAGAAGGGGGCACCTAAGACATTCTTGCAATGCCTTGTTGGTCCAAGCAGGTGAAAACTTACAGGAAAGAGAAGGGTTACGTGCAGCATCGTGGGGCCAGAGAGTTCAGAGAGGATGTACTTGGCACAGATGTATAAATGGCAAGTTGTCAGAGCTTGGCTCATCTTGTAATTTCTTCAGAGACATTTCTCACAATTAGTTTTGGACAATTTTATTGCGAAACAATAAAATCTTTTAATGTTAGTAGCTTCTGTGTCTTAAATTTCTAATGCTAAATCTGTATGCTTAATACAAAAATGCACATATGTGAAATATTATGGTAACTAAAGTTTTACCCACTTGAAAGCTTGTTTGTTAATGGAAAATTATCATATTCACTAATAATTAAAAAGTGAAAAGTGCTGTTACCTTTGACACAGAAAAGGTATAAATTTACATACACATTACAATTTGTTCTAGTTTGAATGTTAATAAATTCAGATAATTGTTTATTTAGGAAGCACGTGCCGTTAGTCAGCTATTAGCAAAATACACACCTGAACTGTGCCTCGCCTGCACTGGTGAAAATGTGATGCATGTGGACGATGAGCTCCTGCCTGAAAGCACGCACAGCAAGACCTTTGAGTTAAGCCAATTCTCAAAAACCACACCAAACTGAATCTAGGTCACAACCACACATGGACCTAGGTTATTAGGACTGTACATTCATTTAGAACCAGATTGAGCTATTGTACATAAATCATGATTCACGCATAATTGAGCAAACTGTAGTTCCAGTGCTAATAAAAATATAATTCAGTAAAACATCAGTGAGTCATGATTTTATGCATCTGTGGTTTAAGCTGATCCTAAATTTAACAAAGTGCAAAAGTACAAACGTGTATCCGTGAATCCCCATCTAGTGTACAGACAGATCCTGCATGTCCTCAGAAGACCTTTAGATAACAGTTTCACTGAAATGCGGAGGTGTGATTTTTATTGGTGTGTGGTTGAGTCCTCTGTACACCGAGTAACTGCTGTTATCGTAACTGGCTTGTAAATTCTTTGTCGCACATTCACAGATAGATGCCGAAAAGTGAGGGCATTGACTTCTGAACGGTGTGCGATGATAATCTTTCTCTTTTACACATCTGTGGCAGTTTTTAAGGATTGTACAGCTTTGAATTATCTGCCAATCAAAAGAGACACATAATGGACCATATATTAGTTTGGTTTGGCAAGGAGCAAAGTTCATAAACAACCATTTTTTTTTTTCAAAAGAACAAAGATTTTAATCCTGGCACGCAGAGAAAAGACCGGTGGTTCAATTATGTTGCAGACCTCACATTGAAAGAAATATTAATGTGTGTATATCTATTCATGTCACTATTATTTTCATGGTCTGTATTGTACTGTTGTTGACTGCCAAGAACAACTCACACGTCGGAGAGGTCAAAAGAACACAGGGCCTGCTGTTATTCTCCTTTAACACTTCTTCATGCATTTGGATAAAGCTCTTATGGGCTTACACATTTGTACTGAAATGACCCTTATTTTTTAAATACGTTTTCTTACACTTCCATGCTGGGTAAATATTGGAAAGAGCACACGGCTCGTGTTGACATTGTGCTTAAACAGAAAGATGTGAATCTCCAGTTTCAGAGATCACATTATCATGGAACGTGGCATTGGATGATTACATAATTGTTCCCTTGTTGTATTTGCTGTTTGTGGAAATTTACAGGTGTGCAATTGCAGTAAGATTACATTTCACCAATTATGGCAGTGGTAAGGTGCATGCATATCAGAAAGGAACATAACATTCTTATGTTTTCATCTTCTCTTTTTTTCTCTGTAGGTTGTGATTCGGGATTTGGTAATGCTACAGCAAAATGGTTAGACGCGATGGGGTTTGAAGTGTTCGCAACCGTATTGAACCTGGAAGGTGAGGGTGCCAAATACTTGCGCAGAGTCTGTTCTTCACGCCTGACGCTCCTGCAAGTAGACATTACGCAGCCTCAGCAGGTACAGCAAGCCCTGCTAGACACCAAGGCCAAGCTTGGCATGAGAGGTGAGGATTTATGTAATGCCCAAAAATGTACACTTTATTGTTATGGTTTTTCCTTAGCAGCTCATTAAAATACAGAATTAGCTAGATCAAACTATTATATTTTGTATGAAAAGGCCAGTCTGTTAGTGCAGAAGTCAGTATTTAGATTAGTCTAGCATATATTTGTGCATACGTGTGTGTCCAGCATACTGTAGTTCTGTTTATGTGTCACCACCAAGTAAGGTTGTCTAATTCAAGACATCTAATCTGAAGAGTAAATGTTGGGAAGGGGATAGGATAGGATAGGGGGTGGAAGGGTGGTGCTTTCACAGGGTTGTGTGTATAGTTTGGCAGTACATCAAGGGGCTATGTTATTTCAAACATCATACACCACAGCACCAGGTGGCTTGAACACCCATCACAGAAAAAATCTATTTTTTTACAAAACAAGGTCACAGACATTTATAGAGCAGCTAGTTCGGGTAAAAAAATACTAAAAAGAGAAATGCAGACCCTTTGTGTAAACCTGTGATTTTTTATACTCACACTATATTTATATGAATACATCAAGAAGAAATAAAAACGTACATGTTCCTTTTCTCTAGATCTTTGGGGGCTTGTAAATAATGCTGGCTTGTGTATAAATATTGGTGATGCCGAGCTCTCCCTCATGTCCAACTTCAGAGGATGCATGGAGATAAACTTCTTCGGGACTCTTAATGTTACAAAGACCTTCCTGCCACTTCTGAGGCAGTCTAAAGGCCGAATTGTGACAATCTCCAGCCCATCAGGTACACACACACACACAAACTTGAGCGCTAACACCAGTGCTTGTAACTTTTTACTATCTTCTAAAGTCTCTCATACTTTCTCCTAATATAAGAGAGTAAATAAAAGTCGACACACTTTGACATTTATGAGCGTTTTGGCATCCTATTTCAGTGCAGTATCTCATTAGGATACTTAAAGGCCCTATGTCTTTCTTGCAATCCATATAAAGTTGTCAGCACTTAAAAATGTTTGACAAATGTCTTTATGCCAGATGGTTTTAATCCCACCAAACCAAACACTAATGGGAACCCATGTTATGGTCCACGTGTTTTCTGTTCTTCTCAAGTGTCCACTAAACACTTTCGCAGAGAGCAGTCGATAGGAGATATACACATAACATTTTTAGCTTTGCCTGGCATTGCGGATTTTGTCTCCATTTGTTTACTGCCATCGTGCCAAAACAGTATGATACTGAGTAACAGCCTGGCACAGGATGCTGTCGTGTCCTTTGTAAACACTGGCTCACAGCCTTTTTAAATAAAGATGTGTTGTACTGAAGAAAACAAAACGTTTTGTCCGTCTTGAACGACGGATGCTACTGTCATAGCAGAATGAACCGTTGTTCTTTGAAAATACTTACAGGATGCCTGCTGTTGTTAAAGGGGCGGTGAATTTGTCGATTTTATTGTTTTATACTGTTGTCTAATGTCTACTTATGATGTTCGCGTGGTTTTTACATTCAAAAACATTAAAAGCAAAAAGTAATAGGCTATTTTGTAACATGGATTAGTGGCTCTCTAGAGAAATGGTTCGTTTGAAGGGGCGGGCCTCATTGAAGACCTGGAAGTAAACGCCCACTGCTATGATTGGACAGCTTCATTCCCCGCCATGTGGGGAATTGTTTTAAAAACATTAATGTGTAAAAATAGCAGCCGAACACATATATGTTTGAGCCACAAAAGATTCTTTGTGCTAAAGATGATACACATAAATGACAATACGTATAGTAAAGTAGAAACTCAGAATAGTTTTTTTAAAAAGTCATTTTGGTTACATTTTTAAAGACATGTTTACTGATTGTTGAGACACATGTGTGTCACGCCAAGCTGTGGGCGGGGCTACAAAAGTGGTCGTTGTATTTCCACTTTGACGTCAGATTTCTCCGAATTGCCGTTCAACTGGCTTGGTGCCAAAAACTGCTATATTTCAGTAGCACCGACGTTTTCAGTTCTGATACTTGCAGGATGTTCATTTAAGTATGATGACCTTTTATATACAAATTATCAAGTTAAAATTGAGTATTTGATTCACCGCTCCTTTTAAAACTCCTTACAACTTCTGAGCGGCCAAGCAGAAGCAATCTAAACACAAACCTTTTCAGATGCTTAAGGCAAAACCACACGTCTTGTAAACAGTCAGAATCTGTTATTAACCCTCAAATGCCGCTGGGTTTCCTCTGTTAGGCTGATTGTTGACTTACATCTTCTTTTGTGCAACCTTTATTGCCCTCTACAATGAATGTGGTATGTTTTGTGTTATAAATTGTAATGTCAGCAGATATGTGTTTTGACTGTGTATTTCTGCCTTTTATATCTTTAGGAGAGCAGCCCTTCCCTTGTTTGGCTTCGTACGGGGCTTCAAAAGCTGCTCTGAATCTTTTTATGAACACACTTCGTCATGAACTAGAGCCATGGGGTGTCAAAGTCTCCACCATCTTACCTTCTGCCTATAAGACAGGTGATAACAAATTTAGATTTTAAACATAATGGAGATTTAACTTCGTCAAATGCTGTGATAAATTATTTGACAGCGGCTAATGAAATTATTCTTGATTTTTTAGTTGAGGGCATATGTTTCTAAACACATTGTAAACATAATTCTTAGTACATTTAAGCTATAGGTTACATGATTATGAAATAACCGACAGCACTCTTTTGACCTAGTGTGAACTAGCTAAATAGGTAACATATTAGAAAGAATAACCATGTCAGTCAAGTTCTTATTTAAGCTGTTTGCATCTTGGCCACATATCAGGTTTTTAAGTTGATATCTCAGCTATTCTCTGCAAGTTGTTTGAACAAATAGTTCAGCCAAATGCAGGTCTTGGATTACAATATAACTAACTGAATAAAGTGTGCTCAGACCTCTGTTTTATGTTTTCAATCCCCCTCTCGCCCCAGTTTGTTACATCATTTTTTTTTACTTTTCCTTCCTTATGTTCCAGGACAAAGCAGTAATGCAGAGTACTGGGAGAAGCAGTACAAGCACCTGATCCAGAATTTGCCCCCAAGCCTCCTTGAAGAATACGGAGAGGAATATCTACTGGAGACCAAGGAACTGTTTCAGAGTTACGCAAAAACAGCCAACGAGGATTTGAGCCCTGTAATCAACACCATCGTGGATGCGCTCCTCTCTCCTCAGCCCCAGGTGCGCTACTACGCTGGGCCAGGTTTACTTCTCATGTATTTCATCTGCAGCTATTTGCCCCTGAGCTTCAGTGACAGGTTTCTCCAGAAACTGTTTGTAAAGAAGAAGGTGATGCCACGTTCACTGAGGAAACAGCAAGCACTGAGTCTCAACAATAACAACAACAACACCATAAATGATAACATGAATACGATTAACAACAACAATGACTTCACGAAGATTATTGATTAGTTCAGTTGTGTCAGAATATCCTTTAGCACCACTTATGTGATCTGCTTACAGAGATTTGACTCCATTGTGCATACTTCTCTAGCTTTTGTATTGTGGCTTATGTGTATTTTGAGGGGAACACTGAATTGCACCAAGTCATCTACAGTATGGTAACCCCAAACTCTTTTAGTATCATGAAGTTAAATAATAATAATAAAACATACTCATGTCCATAGGTCATATTTATATTGTGAAAGTTCTCAGGCAAGGCAAAATCCAAACAGATAAACAATAGTTTGTGTATTCTGCAAAATGTAATCATTCTGGGCAGTCACCACAAAGATAGATGTGTAGAGATATCTGGGTTTCATTTTGAAGTTTTGCACAAAGCAAAAAGACTTTCCTTTTACTACATTGTAGTGGCCAATTATAATATTGCTAGGGTCAGGATCTGAGTAAGGACCAATGTATGGTAACCCATACTTGGAATATGACCTCTGCATTTAACCCACCCAGTGAGTAGTGAACACATGCACTGCAAGTTGTGAACACCTGGCTGTGCCTGGGGGGCATGGGGGGACAGGTGCCTTGCTCAAGGGCATCTCAATCACAACCTGCCAGTCGTGAGACTCAAGCCGAGTTACAACCCTGACTCTCTAACTATTAGGCCATGACTGCCCAACATCATCATGTAAATATAAAACGTTATGAGTTTTTTAGATAATTGACCAATGGACTGCAATGGTTCCTTAAGTCAGAAGTCCTTTTAAAATGTATTTTACTCCATAATTTTGTATTTGTTATACTTGTTATATTTTTTCTATGTCACATTTTGGCATGTTCATGCCATTTTGTTTTAAATAGATCACGTAAACTGTGAATTTTATACAAACATGAAAATTTGAAAAAAAAATGTACATTGTTCACTTGATCATTCTTAGAGTATTAAAGTTGACTTTTTGAAGTTGTTTGCATTTCTTTTCTAAGAACATCAACAATGGCTCCCAGCTGGTCAAAGATCTTTGTGTATGCTAATTAAGTAACCTCTGAAGTAATTGCTATATAAAAACCCTGCAACACACTTACACTGTTTATTAGCAATTTGCATTTATGTTCATTTCTACACTCTCAAAAAAAGGTAAAGGTAAAAAAGTTGCCAATGGGGCTGTACATTTTTACCTAAATGGTACAGATATGTTCCTTTGAGGTCCCTAAATTAGGAACTTTTTAAAAGATACTGTCCCAGTGACAAAAGGTCAGTGGCGGATCTAGACCATTTCAACTGGGGGGGCCAATCTGGGGCCAGTTGTACTGTTAGAGGGGCCAGTTACATTAAGACCTTATTCTTGTCATATTATTTTCTGCATTGCACTGCAAAGATTATTTTCAAGAAAAAAAAACTTAGTATTTTTGTCTTGTTTTCAGTAAGAATTTCAAAAAATTAAGTCATATGTCTAGTTTTTAGACAAAATGTATCAAATGTAAGTGATTTTGTGCATAAAACAAGCAAAAAATCTGCCAATGGGGTAAGAAAACAATCTTTAAATTTTTTCTTAAACCCTAAATACATGTTTTATGCATAAAATCACTTAAATTTAATATTTTTAGTCTAAAAAATAGACTTATTTTCTTGGGTCGTTTTGCTCATCAAGAAAAAGCTATTTAATTTAAGAATTTTTTGATATTTTTACTGAAAACAAGACAAAAATAATAAGATTTTTTTTTCTTGAAAATCATTTTTTGCAGTGTGCACTAAAGACATTAACAGGCCAAATACCATGTTTATGCTACTGTCTAATTACGGATGTAAAAAACAACGATCGCAAAAAATTTGTAAAAATAATTTCACACCCCACATTTAGGGGGGCCACAAGGGGGTCCAAGCTTGTTGTCACAGGGGCACTGGCCCCCGCTGGCCCATCCCTAGAACCGCCACTGCAAAAGGTACAGATGTTGTACCTTTTTTTCTAAGAGTTAACAAACCAGATCGTAACATTAAATTTAATCAACTGAAAGATCTAGAACATTTTCTAAAATATCCGAAAATGTGTTTGTCTGAAAAACGATGGACATATGCAACTCGGACAGCTTGGGGGTGAGTAAATCATGGGTTTAATATCATTTTTGGCCGAACTATCCCTTTAATTTTATTTAGGTTTAAGAGATCCTGCAGCTGCCTGCTATTGCTCAAGTGGAAGGGGAGTTTACCCTAAATACTTGACACATTATACATACACATTTCCTGTATTTTCTGGTTGTATTCTAGTAAAGAGACTGAGAAATAATTAAATATGATCACTATACAATTGCAAAAACAACAAATCTAATGGTAGCATGGTGGCCTAAGACTTTTGCACAGTACTGTGTCAAAATATCACATGCTGTATACAGCACTGTAAGACTGTCCCTTTGCTATACAGTATCACACAAATGTTGATTTTCATCCTAATGAGTTTTTAGGATTTTTGGTTAGAACAGAAACATAATTTAGTTTCTGTTATGAACTTTTGATTTCATGGAGTTGGGATCCAGACGTGAAGATCGCAAGGGGGAGCTTTATTTCCAAACACCCTCAGTTGAGAAGCTTAGCCTTTTGATGAAGGTCAAGATTCTGGGAGATTAACGGCTAAGCATGTTTATCTCATTAACTGCATTTATTGTTTTTGGAAAGACCAGTGTTGAGTTATTATTGGATCTGAAACATAATAATGAGACACATTGTCACATCACATCGCATTGGCCTTGTGATTAGCAATGCATTGCCATAATTAATGAGAACTTTGTTCCTAAACAATACAAAGTGTCCCTGCCAGTGAACTGTACATGTGTCTGTAACAAACACAGAAGAGCATATTTTTGTCTCTTTCTCTGCTTGTAGCTCTCAAACATAAGAGTACATAGCCTGCATGTACATAAAAAAACTTCAAACAAATGAATAAAAATTTATTAAATGAATATGGGTTTTATATCTTTTTATTAAACATTTGTACATGTTGCATTCATTTACAACAAAGGTTTTATTAATACAACAAAAAGTAATACAATAAGTAAGGATTTAGGGCAACCAGAGCTTCTTTTCACACAGGAAACATTGAGGAAAGACCTCAACTTTATCCATAATCTAGTTACAGTATATTGTACTTGTAAGTGCATGCATGGCTCAACTGTGCCTCTCATGTAATAATTGAAGTCTTGGCTTTGACAGAGGTCAAAGTGTACCATTTGTTTTTTCCACAGAAACCTATGGCCGGATGCCAGAATTACCTTAAATTATTAACATAGTGTTTTGGATGTGGTGCTATGGTAACATCATGGTTTTTTGACACTGCACAAAGGTTATGTTTTACAAGTAATGGTATTCTTGGATTACCATGGGAAAGTCATGTTAAATAAATATGGCCACGATGTACCATACTGTGGTATTTTGTGCTTTTGCTTCCTCCTCATAACAACATTCATATAGACAGTGGAGTAGGTGTGCATGGTTTGGTTGGCAACATGTCTATTTTAAAAGAAATCCAGCTGTGGTCCTCTGATGTTAAAAAGACCCAGATGAGTTTGGTAACTGGATCTTTGTGCCTTGTATGTCAGCTTTAAGGCTGATGTCACAGGAGTGACGATCTTTTAGGCGGAACCAAAAATTTGGAAATTTTGGTTCCGCCCGGATGTTTCCGCCCGGACCGGGGAGAGAAAACACCGGACATCCGGTAGCACCGCGAGGGCTGTAATCAGCCAAACTACGGACAGCTGTGAGTTATTAACAAGAGCGCCGGGTGATTGGACGAAGACAACACCCAGGCAGATACTTAAGAGCAGTTTAAACCACAGTTGTTGTTGTTAGGAGCAGTGTTGGTGTGTGCTGCAGCGCTGAGTTAAACTCACCGGTTACGCCAGTCGGATTGCTGGACTCGCTCTCTCTCTCTTTGTGCATCGTGGGATTTCGGCTGATGCAGATATTGAAGACCTTACGGGTTGGAAAGTAAACGGAGACTGACCTTGTAGGAATGAAGTGAAAGAAGACGGTACGTGCTATTGTGAATACCCATCTGTGTAGTGGTGGTATTGACGACTGGAGAAAACGTTATCTGTGTAGCTGGAATTATCATACGGAGGAGTTAACCTAAGGAAACGTGAGATAACCGAAGCACCACAGTCGTGAGTAAACGAATTCATTCATTGAGTGTACCTTGTATATACTTGACCTGGATATCTTTTAAGCACTTTCCAGCAAGAGTGGGTGAGCCACCGGATCTTTGTGTGAGACAGCCACAGTGACGGAAAACAACTGCTAGGCCGTGTTACCATCTCCACATTCTTGCCCAGAGCGAGGCGAAGGAAGACGGGCGTCTATTGTGTGCACTGAGCGTGGTGGGTGAGTCTTGGATGTAGAAATTTCACTTTGAAGTGGTGCTGTGTATATTGCAGTGAGATTGCTGTGTCGTGTCTGACGTACCCCGCCTCCAGTCACTCGCTAGGGGCGCTGAAGAGGAAAACGGATCCTAGAATAAACCTGTGTACGATTATGCTGTGAGTGTGTTTCAGCCTTAGAAAACCACGGAGTAGTTCCTGAAGTACTTTCGTAGCCAGACGCTTGGCGGACTTGTGTTAGGAGTGGCGGTGAAGACCTGTACGACAGGCGGTGTGAGTATTACCAGTTTCATTGCTACTTTACCCGTGTGCCGTTTATCATCACAGAGACAGAGGCGAAGGAGATCCGCTGTCCCGAGGTCTCTACAAAGGGGCGCCCCGGTCCGGTGTTCGATTGCCAACGGGCGTCGAGGAAAGGGCAGCGCTCGACCCGGTGTGACGGCGTGACACTCCCGCCCCTCTGGGGAACCAACGAGTCAGCCGAGAGGGTTTGGTCCCCGGCACTATCTTGGAAACCACTGTCGGTCGGTGCAGTACGCCTAGCCGTGATCGTAAGTCCGCCACCCCGAGAAGTAGAGCATAACCTGTTCAGTCTGTCCATCAATAGGGAAGAAAGCTGTCGTCTGTGGAGGAAGAGAGAGAGAATCAGTGTGAGCTCCAAGGAGACCCGTTGTGAAGGAGAACCATACGTACCAGAAGCTGTAATCAGCGAGGAGGTGAGAGAACTAACTGAGAACGATTCACTGTGCCTTTGTGTCCCAGCTGTTGTCTGTGGAGGAAGAGAGAGAGAACCAGTGTGAGCTCCAAGGAGACCCGTTGTGAAGGAGAACCATACGTACCAGAAGCTGTAATCAGCGAGGAGGTGAGAGAATTAACTGAGAACGATTCACTGTGCCTTTGTGTCCCAGCTGTTGTCTGTGGAGGAAGAGAGAGAGAACCAGTGTGAGCTCCAAGGAGACCCGTTGTGAAGGAGAATCATACGTACCAGAAGCTGTAAACAGCGAAGAGGTGAGAGAACTAACCGAGAACGATTCACTGTGCCTTTGTGTCCCAGCTGTTGTCTGTGGAGGAAGAGAGAGAGAACCAGTGTGAGCTCCAAGGAGACCCGTTGTGAAGGAGAACCATACGTACCAGAAGCTGTAATCAGCGAGGAGGTGAGAGAACTAACTGAGAACGATTCACTGTGCCTTTGTGTCCCAGCTGTTGTCTGTGGAGGAAGAGAGAGAGAACCAGCGTGAGCTCCAAGGAGACCCGTTGTGAAGGAGAACCATACGTACCAGAAGCTGTAATCAGCGACGAGCTGTCATCTGTGGGAAAAGAGAGAGTACAAGTGTGAGCACCAAAGTAACGAGTCGAGGAGGAAAATTCATTCTTACCCAGCAGCTGTAGTCGGTGGAGAGGTGAGGAGACTCTCGGGAGAACGATCCACTGTGTCTTCGGGCCCCAGCGGTAGCCTGTGGAGAGAAAGAGGAACAGGAAAGGAGAGTGAGTCGACAACCAAGGAGCTGCGTGGGAAGACGGCGGAGTGCCGCGAACTACACGCAGGTACACGGACGGGAAACAGTACATACCCATATTCATTGTGATTTTATTCTGCCTCCAGGAAGGAAGAGGAGCGCGCCACGGGCAGAGGGAACCAGAGGCGGGAGCCCGTTCCCCGACGCAACTTTCACCCCCCTGTCACTCACTTGCTCGTGGCCCCTTGGAGGACAGATCCAGACATTTGTTTTAATTTCCCTTTCCCCAATCCCCAGTATCTTTTAAATATTTAAATAAATAAAAACTATTTTTTTATACTTACCTGTGCCTCGTTGTTGTTTGGTCATTGGGTTGGTTTTGGGGACCTCCTCGAGGTGGGAATTTAGAAGGGGCGTGGCTTAACCACTAGCAGCCAGCCCCTGGCTTGTGACAGATTTTGGCGTAGTCGGCAGGGCCCCACCTCGAGTTGAGTAACCAGACTAGCCCAATGACCGACAACGCGGGGCCCGCAGCCCAACCCCGTGCGGTGCCTGTCTTTATGGGTAGCCCTTGGGTCCAAAAGTATGGAGGGATAGAGTCGGGAATACGACTAACGGAATGGAAGGCCCAGTTGGAGTATTTAGCCGACCTGCAAAGCCTTAGTGTAGCCCAGCGGCTCCAGTTCGTGTTAAACTCCTTAGAGGGAGAAACTGAACTATATTTCAGTTCCTTACCGAGCAATATGGTGACCACACCCCCGTAGCTGTCCTCCGTTCCCAATTCTTCAACAGCAAACAAGGCCCCCGACAACCCATTAGAGCTTTTGCCCTGAGACTGCGAGAACAGTTCACCCGGCTACATGCCCGCCGCGACCATGGATTGGGAGATGGCGAGACTTTGCTGCGCGACCAATTCCTCCTGGGGATGAAAGAGGGCCCCGTGAGACAGAGTTTGAGGGTCCAGTTTCGCAGAGACCCCGACCTCACATTTGAAGATCTAAGGAAGGAGGCGTTAGCCTTAGAGGGCGACGAGGTCGAGGTGAGTGAGACCCCAGTATGTGCAGCGGTAAATGAGAGTGTGCTACCACCACCAGAACGCACGGATTGGAAGCAGGCTCTAAAAGTCGAACTGTTGAAGGATGTCCGGGAGCAGATGTCAGAATTATCTAAAACTCTTCTGGGAGAGCTGCGCCAAGGTAGGGCGCGGGAGGAGCCAAGGCCGGCACCCCGAGAGCGAGTATACTCGGAGAGGAGCCGAGAGCCGCCGGGACGCCCAAACCGTTATAATCGACCCCGTTTCGAATGGGATGACCAGGGACGACCAATTTGCAACCGTTGTGGGGAGCCTGGACATTACCGTCGTCAGTTTGGGCCTCGCAGGGCATCTGAAGGGGGTTTTTAGAACGACCGGCCACAGTGGGTCGTGTGGCCGGGACCCCTCGAGAAGACCCGGGAAGGAGGGACAGCTCTAGGCAGCAGATGATCGGGCATAGCCCGGTGGCAGAAGTAAAAGTGTGTGGCAAATGGATTCAGTGCCTGGTAGACACGGGCTCACAGGTAACGATGTTCGCAGAAAGCCTCTCCAAGGAGATATTCGGACAGGAAGGAACACGAGGAACAGAGGCCCCCTGGCTGACGTTGAAGGGCGCTAATGGCCTAGAAATCCCCTACATTGGCTATCGCCTGGCGGATCTTGAAGTGCATGGGGTGGTCGTCCCCCAGAAAGGTGTGATCATTGTTGAAGATAGGTGTTTGGGCGCCCACCGAGCCCTATTGGGCATGAATGTCCTCTCCGAATGCTGGGAGGAGATATTCCAGGCTAGGCCTGGTCCGAGGATTTCACCCACTGAGAGACCCAAGTGGGAGCGTGTAGTGGCCGACTGCCGTCGGGTCCAAATGAACCAGGTGCGTAGAAATCGGGAGGAAGTGGGAAGAGTAATGTGTCGTTTTGCTTTGTCTATTCCCCCTAGGAGTGAGGCTATCGTATGGGCAAGAGTGCCCCTTCGAGAAGCGAGCCCAGAGGAGTGGGTGTTGGTAGAGCCACATACAGACTGCCCACAAGTGGAGGTAGCACGGGGACTAGCGGCGGTCCACCGGGGGAGAATCCCGGTAAAGGTACGAAACGAGCACCCCTATGCAGTACAGCTACACCGGCATCAACGACTGGCCCGGCTGACGACGGTCACACCCCACCAGGTGAGGGAAGAGAGGGACGTCAGTTTTCGTCAGGTGTGCCCCACTGTGATCGAGGTGGCCCTGACCCAGTTGGATGCCCCGGCGAGTAGCCAGGAGGGAAGTGTGCCAAGACACCTAGCGGGTGAGTCACTGCAAGGGGACGACCTGGGACAGGTACAGACACAGAAACTGCAGGCACTCCTTCGAAAGTGGCAACATGTGTTTGCGAGGCACGATGAGGACTACGGGGGCACCAGGGTGGTGGAACACCACATCCCCACCGGGGATGCAGGGCCGAGTAGGGAGAGATATCGACCGATTCCACCTACCTTGTATGCGGAAGTACGTACACTCCTGCAGGGCATGTTGGGCCGGGGCATTGTCCGAGAGAGTAGCAGTCCCTGGGCGGCCCCCATCGTGCTCGTACAAAAGAAGACGGGAGCCTGGAGGTTCTGTGTGGACTATCGCAAGCTGAACTTGGTAACCAAGAAAGACGCCTTCCCCTTACCTCGAATCGAAGACTCCCTTGCTAGCCTCACGCAGTCAGCCTGGTACTCCACCTTAGATCTGGCCAGTGGATATTGGCAGGTGCAAGTAGCCGAGGCCGACCGGGAGAAGACCGCCTTCACGACCCCGTTCGGACTATTCGAATGGGACCGGATGCCCTTCGGACTCTGCAACGCTCCAGCCACCTTCCAACGCTTGATGCAACGCTGTCTTGGAGGTCAGTTGATGGAGTCAGTACTGGTGTATTTGGATGATGTGATTGTGTATTCCCCAGATTTCGATTCCCACCTCCAGCACCTAGAGGAAGTCTTCCGAGCCATGGAAAGGTACGGGCTGAAGCTGCAGCCGGACAAATGCCACCTGTTGCGGTGAGAAGTGAAGTTCCTGGGCCATGTGGTCAGCGCAGCGGGGGTGGCCGTGGACCCCGAGAAAGTCTCCGCAGTTAAGGATTGGGACGCGCCTAAGACTGTGAGGCAAGTACGATCCTTTCTGGGGTTCGTGGGATATTATAGGCGCTTTATTAAGGATTTTTCGAAGATTGCCAGGCCCCTTAACCAGTTGCTGGTTGGCACGGGACGAAGCCGGGGCCATGGATCGCCCTCTATTAACTGGGACAATGAGTGTGAGATGGCTTTTCAGAGGCTGAAGCAGGAGTTGTTACAGGCCCCCATCTTGGCGTATGCTGACTTTTCTGAACCTTTTGTCTTATATACAGACGCGAGCAACCTGGGATTGGGGGCAGTATTGGCCCAACGGCAAGAAGGAACAGAGCGGGTGATCGCTTATGCGAGCCGGAGTCTCCATCCGGCAGAGAGGAACGACGCAAATTACAGCTCCTTCAAGCTGGAACTGCTGGCCCTGAAGTGGGCCCTGAGCGAAAAGTTCAAGGACTACCTTTGGGGAGCTAAGGTAACAGTCATCACCGATAACAACCCTCTAGTACATTTACAGACGGCAAAGCTGGGGGCCGTGGAACAGCGATGGGTGGCTCAGCTGGCCAACTTTGATTATAAGCTGCAGTATCGGCCGGGACGAGAGCATACGAACGCGGACGTCCTTTCAAGACTACCTGAGGGAAAGAGCCCCAGACGCCAGGGGTATCAAAGGGAGGATAGCCGTGAGGAGGGCTACATGATCGGGGCCGTGGAGGCGCCAGGAGGTCAGCGGGAAGCTGCACCAGGGAATTGGGGGTGGGACCCCCGCCGCTGGAGAGAGAGGCAGGCCCAGGACCGGGACGTGTGCCAGGTGAAAATGTGGGTAGAGCAGAGCAAACGGCCAACGTCGGCGGAAAGATTGGCCCAGACGGAGACTGGGAGAAGATTACTGGGGCAGTGGGAGAAGTTAGAGCTACAGGAAGGAGTGCTTTGTAGGAAGACCCGCGACCCGAAGTCGGGCGAGGAAGTGAGCCAGATCGTGGTACCCGCCGACCAGGTAAACGCATTAGTCACAGCCTATCATGACCAGTTGGGACACCAGGGACAGGAGAGGACCGTATCCCTACTACGGAGATTCTTTTACTGGCCTGGGCTGGAGGCGTCTGTGCATGACTCAATTCAAGCCTGCCCCCGGTGTACACTGTTTAAATCTAGACGAGAGGCCCGAGCGCCGATGGTACCCATCCATGCAAAGGCCCCCCTCCACATAATGGCAATGGATTTCCTGACGCTGGGCCGTCCCCAGGACCGTTATCAGAACATCCTGGTGATCACAGACCTGTTTACTAAGTACGCCTGGGCGGTCCCGACGCTTGATCAGACAGCCAACACCACCGCCACAGCTCTATGGCGCAATGTGTTCCAGACATTTGGATGTCCCGAGTTTCTGCACTCCGACCAAGGGACCAATTTCGAATCTAAAGTAATCCGTGAGTTGTGCCAGTTGTATGGATGCACTAAAACCCATACGACATCATATCATCCCCAGGGAAATGGAAGCTGTGAGAGGTTTAATCAGACCCTATTGGGACTACTGGGGACGTTGGATCAACGACAGCAGAGCGACTGGGTGAGTGCTTTACCAAATCTTCTGCAAGCATACATTAACAGTGTTCATAGCACGACGGGGTATGCCCCCACTTACCTGATGTTCGGCAGACACGTTCGGATGCCCACTGACCTGGTCCTGGGAGTGGCCGCGGACCGGGAAGAAGTGAGTGTGACGGAGTGGGTGGGGCGCCACCACCAGCGTTTACATTTTGCATATGAGCAAGCGTCAAAGAAGATACAGACAGCGGGAGAAAGGAACAAACGGTTGTACGATCAGACTGCTCGAGATGCCCCCCTGTTACCAGGTGAGAGGGTCCTGGCGAGGGATAACCGGCGACAGGGAAAAGGAAAGCTGAGCGACCGCTGGGAGGCTATCCCGTATGTGGTCTGTAAGCAGCAGAGGCCGGGACAACCGGTGTATACCATCCGGCCCGAGGGAAAACCTGGCCCCGAACGGGTGGTACATCGAAACATGCTTCGTCCCTGCCCGAACTACCCCGAGGCTGCGAAGGAAGGGCCCATGGAACCAGTACCGGCGGCCCCCTGGATGGAGGGATGGGCTGTGGTACCGGGTCGACCTGTGGTGGCGCTGCCCCCGGCGGCTCAGATGCAACCAGCGCTGGCACCCGAACCGGCTGAACCTCCAGCTGCCCAGATGCAGCCAGAGCTGGCGCCTGAACCGGCTGAACCTCCAGCTGCCCAGCTGCAGCCAGAGCTGGCGCCTGAACCGGCTGAACCTCCAGCTGCCCAGAGGCAACCAGAGTTAGCACCCGAGCCCATTGAACCCGATTCACCCATGAGACGCTCCCAACGGGAGAACCGAGGACGCCCCCCGGCCCGGTACGGTGAGTGGACGACACCGAGGCATTCCAGGGACTAGAATGCATTGGCGGGGGAGGATGTCACAGGAGTGACGATCTTTTAGGCGGAACCAAAAATTTGGAAAGTTTTGGTTCCGCCCGGATGTTTCCGCCCGGACCGGGGAGAGAAAACACCGGACATCCGGTAGCACCGCGAGGGCTGTAATCAGCCAAACTACGGACAGCTGTGAGTTATTAACAAGAGCGCCGGGTGATTGGACGAAGACAACACCCAGGCAGATACTTAAGAGCAGTTTAAACCACAGTTGTTGTTGTTAGGAGCAGTGTTGGTGTGTGCTGCAGCGCTGAGTTAAACTCACCGGTTACGCCAGTCGGATTGCTGGACTCGCTCTCTCTCTCTTTGTGCATCGTGGGATTTCGGCTGATGCAGATATTGAAGACCTTACGGGTTGAAAAGTAAACGGAGACTGACCTTGTAGGAATGAAGTGAAAGAAGACGGTACGTGCTATTGTGAATACCCATCTGTGTAGTGGTGGTATTGACGACTGGAGAAAACGTTATCTGTGTAGCTGGAATTATCATACGGAGGAGTTAACCTAAGGAAACGTGAGATAACCGAAGCACCACAGTCGTGAGTAAACGAATTCATTCATTGAGTGTACCTTGTATATACTTGACCTGGATATCTTTTAAGCACTTTCCAGCAAGAGTGGGTGAGCCACCGGATCTTTGTGTGAGACAGCCACAGTGACGGAAAACAACTGCTAGGCCGTGTTACCATCTCCACATTCTTGCCCAGAGCGAGGCGAAGGAAGACGGGCGTCTATTGTGTGCACTGAGCGTGGTGGGTGAGTCTTGGATGTAGAAATTTCACTTTGAAGTGGTGCTGTGTATATTGCAGTGAGATTGCTGTGTCGTGTCTGACGTACCCCGCCTCCAGTCACTCGCTAGGGGCGCTGAAGAGGAAAACGGATCCTAGAATAAACCTGTGTACGATTATGCTGTGAGTGTGTTTCAGCCTTAGAAAACCACGGAGTAGTTCCTGAAGTACTTTCGTAGCCAGACGCTTGGCGGACTTGTGTTAGGAGTGGCGGTGAAGACCTGTACGACAGGCGGTGTGAGTATTACCAGTTTCATTGCTACTTTACCCGTGTGCCGTTTATCATCACAGAGACAGAGGCGAAGGAGATCCGCTGTCCCGAGGTCTCTACAAAGGGGCGCCCCGGTCCGGTGTTCGATTGCCAACGGGCGTCGAGGAAAGGGCAGCGCTCGACCCGGTGTGACGGCGTGACACTCCCGCCCCTCTGGGGATCCAACGAGTCAGCCGAGAGGGTTTGGTCCCCGGCGCTATCTTGGAAACCACTGTCGGTCGGTGCAGTACGCCTAGCCGTGATCGTAAGTCCGCCACCCCGAGAAGTAGAGCATAACCTGTTCAGTCTGTCCATCAATAGGGAAGAAAGCTGTCGTCTGTGGAGGAAGAGAGAGAGAATCAGTGTGAGCTCCAAGGAGACCCGTTGTGAAGGAGAACCATACGTACCAGAAGCTGTAATCAGCGAGGAGGTGAGAGAACTAACTGAGAACGATTCACTGTGCCTTCGTGTCCCAGCTGTTGTCTGTGGAGGAAGAGAGAGAGAACCAGTGTGAGCTCTAAGGAGACCCGTTGTGAAGGAGAACCATACGTACCAGAAGCTGTAATCAGCGAGGAGGTGAGAGAACTAACTGAGAACGATTCACTGTGCCTTTGTGTCCCAGCTGTTGTCTGTGGAGGAAGAGAGAGAGAACCAGTGTGAGCTCCAAGGAGACCCGTTGTGAAGGAGAACCATACGTACCAGAAGCTGTAATCAGCGAGGAGGTGAGAGAATTAACTGAGAACGATTCACTGTGCCTTTGTGTCCCAGCTGTTGTCTGTGGAGGAAGAGAGAGAGAACCAGTGTGAGCTCCAAGGAGACCCGTTGTGAAGGAGAATCATACGTACCAGAAGCTGTAAACAGCGAAGAGGTGAGAGAACTAACCGAGAACGATTCACTGTGCCTTTGTGTCCCAGCTGTTGTCTGTGGAGGAAGAGAGAGAGAACCAGTGTGAGCTCCAAGGAGACCCGTTGTGAAGGAGAACCATACGTACCAGAAGCTGTAATCAGCGAGGAGGTGAGAGAACTAACTGAGAACGATTCACTGTGCCTTTGTGTCCCAGCTGTTGTCTGTGGAGGAAGAGAGAGAGAACCAGCGTGAGCTCCAAGGAGACCCGTTGTGAAGGAGAACCATACGTACCAGAAGCTGTAATCAGCGACGAGCTGTCATCTGTGGGAAAAGAGAGAGTACAAGTGTGAGCACCAAAGTAACGAGTCGAGGAGGAAAATTCATACTTACCCAGCAGCTGTAGTCGGTGGAGAGGTGAGGAGACTCTCGGGAGAACGATCCACTGTGTCTTCGGGCCCCAGCGGTAGCCTGTGGAGAGAAAGAGGAACAGGAAAGGAGAGTGAGTCGACAACCAAGGAGCTGCGTGGGAAGACGGCGGAGTGCCGCGAACTACACGCAGGTACACGGACGGGAAACAGTACATACCCATATTCATTGTGATTTTATTCTGCCTCCAGGAAGGAAGAGGAGCGCGCCACGGGCAGAGGGAACCAGAGGCGGGAGCCCGTTCCCCGACGCAACTTTCACCCCCCTGTCACTCACTTGCTCGTGGCCCCTTGGAGGACAGATCCAGACATTTGTTTTAATTTCCCTTTCCCCAATCCCCAGTATCTTTTAAATATTTAAATAAATAAAAACTATTTTTTTATACTTACCTGTGCCTCGTTGTTGTTTGGTCATTGGGTTGGTTTTGGGGACCTCCTCGAGGTGGGAATTTAGAAGGGGCGTGGCTTAACCACTAGCAGCCAGCCCCTGGCTTGTGACACTATACCTAAATCATTTGGTCCAATATTTGTCTCTAGATTAAAACCGTCCCCCCTCTCTCTCTCTCTGAATTATAAATACAGATGTGACCTTTATAAACATGTGAAAAGATATTTTTGTGCTGTATAGCAGTGCAGGAGATACATGTAGTATAGGGGGCAATTGAGTCTTATTTATTGATTTCTAATAACTTTATACATGGTTTTCAATCATAACCTCAAGCGAAAATCTCCAACCCTAATCAAGTATTAAATCCAAACCAGATTTGATGGTTCAGGTGTGGACGGATCTCCAGGAGCACCGTCAAAATTCAACCAGTACCTTCTGCTTTGAAATGGTTCATGTGTCTTCCTAATGTCTTATCCAAGTTATCAACTGATTGCAAAGTTTTATTTATTTTGAAAATATCTCCATTGCTTTTATTCATGGAACAACTCACAGGCTATGACATAAACTAAAGGCTATTGGCTAGAACAAGGATGAGCTATACTGTAAAAGTATGGCACAATGTTGTATTATTAAGAAATTTTTACCTCTACTAAGTTTTACCTCTACTTTGATTTTACACTTCATTGAGTTGTGTTTTAGGGTGTGTTACGGAAATGTACATAAAATTAATAGCTAATATACTGGCAAAATTTACCATTACATTTTATTTGATTTCTTATTTAAAAAAAAGTGCAGTGTATTCAATGTTCCACCCAAGCTATACTGTATATTAAAAAGAAAATGCATCATTGAAACGTCTCTGTAAACTATGGTTTCAGGGCTGTAACATTTCTAGCTGTGATACAAAAGTTTGGTGCACATATTGAGAAAAGTTTTTTTTTAGTTTTTTTTTTTTTTTTTTAGAAAAAACAAAGCAAAGCTAAGCAAATTCTGACAAATTGTTTTCATTCATGTCGGTGGTGTGTTCCAAAATTTGACAGGCAAAATCACTCAAAGCAGGAAAAAGAAATACACAATGTTCACTCACGGCTAAACCCTTGGGCTGTGGTGGTGGGAGGTTTGTACTTAGGACACAGGACAGGAGATTGTGTCACTTGATATCTGAACAATAACATTCTGCTAAAATAAAAAAACAGTTTTGTCTAATATTACCTAATGGCTGGGGTCAATGAGCCATAAAAGGACTTATCTATTTTCCTTTAAAAAACACTTTGTATCACCAACACATCGAGCAGGACAAGTGAGTGACTGGGTTATTATTTGATCGAAATCCGAATCTCAAAATCAATTCAAAAGCACTGCAGGTGCGTAACAGCAGAGCCACAGTTCTGTTTGCCAGCTCCCCTCGAGAGTGAGGACTTCTGCGCAACGTCTCAGTCGATGCAGAGGTCCAAATCCAGCACAAAATCCTTGCCAACATCAACATACTAACTATATCCAAACAAATGATGCTCCTAAAACTCAGCGTACTTAGGAGTGATGGAAAATAGTAACGTTTGGGCCAGCCAGACTCGGTAGAGGATTTTAGATCCAAGAACTTCAAGGAAAAGCCTCATACAGCTGTTTCTAAGTATTTCCCCAGTCATTTGTTTTCTGTTATTTTAATCAAAGGAAGATTAACAACATGGATGAGGAACACAGATGTAATACATATGTAAATAAATTATTCAATATGCAATCACAAAACTCATTGACTTTAGCATTGATTTCTGCCTTAAAAGCATCAAATGATTCATGGCTTTTATTGATGAGTCGCTCTTTAACCAACCCTAAACATTAAACATTTTGCACAAAACTGTTTATGAAAATGAAATGTTTTTAGTGAATTTGTAATTTATTTATGTATGCCACATTGTCATAAGCCTTCTCAATGAAAATGATCTAGTCATGCCACCATTCTGGTTTAATTCACAAGCATGTATTATGCCATTATGATTTGTCTGTTTGATTGTTCCCAGGGACTTGAACACCATTACATTGTAAATACTTAAAATGTTTTTTCTTCTCATTTCATCGGGCTAGAGGCATCTGTCAGGTGGCCAAGCAACAAAAGTGCACAAAGTTTGGGGACACAGGGGGGCCTAAGACCATATACAGTATCTTTGTTAGAACTACATTGATGAGGGCATGAACTTGAAGTTATGTTAATCTACTGGAATTACATTTGGCTTATAAACCAAGCAGAACTAGGTTAGCAGTACCAGTTGCACCACAAATATACAATATGTTTTTAACTTTCTGGAAGAGAGATCATGACCTTAAATCTGGTATGTTCGATTAATTAAAATAAATTTAAGGGTCTCATTATTCTTGTCCACTCGCAGAATGCCAACCTGCATGCATTCAACGTAACAATTAACTGTGTCATGATGCCATATGATGTCAGTTAATGTGCAGTGACTGCAAAGCAGTTTCCGGGGTTTCCGGTTTGGGGCAGCCCATATGATGCTATTGTTTTTGTGTTTTCAGTCTTTTTGTATGTGGGGGGTCATTGAGTGCAGTCCAGCATACATCAAAGTCCTTAACTTTTCCTCTCATTCATTACTTGAAAAGGCCTACGAAAACATCTGATCTGCTGATCTGGTTTCCAACGGAGACCTTCTTGTCAAAGAAAAAGCCCATGGAGATGAAGCTGCCCAGACATCTCGCAATAATCCCAGTCAAATCCCAGAGGGGCAGTATAGGTTGTGCAATGGAGAGGGCCTTTTCTCCTCAGCAGTTTGATCCTGCTGGTGCACAAATACGGACACATATTGCCATGTTTAGACATCTCTTCACTTGCAATCTATGCATCCCTGCAGTCTAAGAAAACAATTTGCATATACGTGTGTTTTGTGTGCTGTGCCAGAAAGATAAACATGAAACGCCTGCTAACCTGCATCTCCAGTGTGACCACATTCAACATGCAGGTGCTTGTCTGCTATTCAAGAACATTAAACAGTATATCACAGTTGTGTTTAATTTTTTTTTATATCATCTTTATTTCAGTTTCTAACAAAAATGGCATCAACAAAACATAACCAAAGGCATCTCTATGAATCATCCTAACCAAACATCATTCACTCACTATTAATTACGGGGACCAGGGGGTGAATGGGACATTACTGAATAGCTGGAATTTTGAGTCCAATTAGAAAATAGGGAACATGCTATTTAAAGCTCAGTGACAGCAACCACTATTGCCCAAGGAAAATGGAATCTAGGTCGTGGACACCTTACTACTATAGTGTACTGGCAAAGTCTTCAAAAACAAAATGTGGTTGATTTGCCAAATGTGTACGCAAAGGAATTTGTTGTGATTTTTTTTTACAGGTACATATTTACATACATACATATACATACAGTATATGACAAGACAGAAATTGAATTAAATGAAGTAAGTAATTATGCTTTTTTACTTATGTAAAAAAGTCTTGCTCCAGATACACATTTATATTATGATACCATGGTGTTAAGTGCACTTCCTGAATAAGACACACTAATCCTTCAGATGGTATTTCTCCAATGCACAATATGTGAGTAGAGTGTACCTATCATTTGACACTAAGGGAACTTGTGCTTGCCATATATTTTTATCTCACCTCATTCAAAAGGCTCTTATTCATTTGCCAGAAAAGCATTTAATATCTCTTGTCATGCCGGTCTTGGACTTTCATCATATACATTTAAATGCATCAGTTTTGTCTAAAACTAAACTTTACCACAAAAGCCAATCAACCAAAGTAATGGATTGTAATAAACAGTCCATATTATCACTGTAACAACCATATTGTTCATTTATACATAGTAATAGGAAAAAGTTTTGGATGCCTTAAAGATTTGTGCACTTTCCAGTAGTATCATTTTGATCTGTGCATCCGATGGAGAGCACTGTAACCTTATTGCATGCCAGCTGAGATAATTTGCATTCAGTGTGGTTAATACTGTATTTGACATTACAGGTCCAGAATAATGCAGAGCAAAAAAAAAAAAAAATACTGGGATTGTTAGCAGTCATTAGGCGTTTTTAATAAGTCCTGGATCAATGTTGTAGCACGTACTGTGGAAGGAAAGCGGAAAGGATTATTAGGGTATGATCCAAAAATCCCCCTTCATAAATCAACTGACCCAAACAGAATTGTAGAACTATGTACTGCTTGGGTGTTTTGTGGCACTACTTGCTTGAGAAACATTATCAACAGTTTGAAATCAACAAATACATGTTCAAACCAAACTAAGCATGTACAAATTGCCACAGCGTGCACGTGTTTAGGTATATCTTAATTTTTGGCAGAGAACATAAAGTAAGTGTCAATATAAACAAAACATAATTAACCCTGCAGGCCTCACGTATGTTCTTACAGACGTCAATATCTTTGCCAAACAACACAGCACATACTCTCACCTGCATCTGACTCACCTTAACACGATTCATACCTTTGACTAATAATGTTAATAATATGCAGTCTGAATAACAAGTAGCAGTAATTACTTTATACCCTGGATCCTTTTAATCAGCTGAATGCTTGTCAGTCGTAAAACAAGTGAATTTCAATTATAAAGCTGTTGTACTGGTACAAACAAGTTTGATGTTAAATCCAAACCAGTCAAGTCTAAATCAAACCGAAGTGAACTGTATACGTGGATTGCATGAGACTGGACTCTTTGCAGCATCTGGTGGCGAACTCATGTAAGTACAATCATCCTAACCAGATATTATGCGCATGCAAGATTGATTGAACATAATAAAAGAATGCAAGCACAAAAAGACAGTATATGGTATATACATATATATTTCATTTATATCACTTAAACTGAGACAATATGGATACAACAGTATAGTAAGTTTTACATTGCATGACAACTGAGTGCAAGGTTGTAATACTAGATCCAATAAACCTTTCTGATTCAGCTGTCAATCATAAAATATCTACTTCATAAATTAGGTCAGCACAGACATTAGCACTAATTTACATACAGGAAGCACACAATTCTCATTTCTCACAAACAGATAAAATGAACACGCAAAAAAAATCCATGAAAACGGTTCTGTTTTAAAGGGCAATCCCACTGTTATTTAAGATAACTCTCAGATGTGAAAACTGGACCCTCTAATCTGATTATAGGTTATAATCTGAACGTGTACATTAATTATAAAATGCAATACATATGTGCAATGCATAAAAATAATGATGGAATGTATTTGTACATCAGCACAGGAGAGTTTATCACAATAAGATCTTTGTACACAAAACTTCCTCCACAAATTTTTGCAACCACCAGTGTAGTTGCCTTTATGTGATGATCCATTACTGAAATACAGATAAACAATGAAAAAGATAAGTGTGGCGTAGTGCTACGAGTAGACACGGATAGGAGACGGAATCATATTTTTTATCCCTAACATAACACAGAGCACAGTCAATGCATGCCATCTGGATCATTCTTCAAGAATTGTTATGTACCATTAGAATATTGGGATGTAGTTGTCAATCTTAGCCCTGTGTCTTTGGGCAATACACTCTGCAATCCAGACAATGTTCCGGCACTCTTGTTCCTTTAACTTGACGTAGGCATAAAACACGCTGAAATGAAATTGGTTCAGGAAGGCCAGCTTGTTGAGTTTCACCTAAAAACAAATAACCCAAGTTTTCACATTAGCATAAACATTTCAAACAGGCCAGGTATTTAACATAAAAATGTTAAATACTCTCAAAATGTATTTTAAATGCAATGAAACATTTCTCACCTCATGCTCAAAAAAGCGATCCTCAAGAGTTTTGTCACCTGGATTGCTGCCAGCACCCTCAAAAAGAAGCTTGTATTCCTAATGCAAATTGTACCCAAAATCAATTATCAAATGTAACTATGTAGACAAGTTCTTAAAACATAAATCCCTATAAGACACACGTGAATATCATAACTCTTCATGAGAACAGCTTTAAGGAAACAAACTATTAAACTTCTGCTATAACTTCATCTGCTGTTTTCAGAATTATGCAATAACTTTACGTGAGGAATAGACCAAAATTTTATCTATTCAATGACAATCTCAACAGATTTTATTCTAAATGTTTAAACTTGTGAATCACATTTGGTGAGTGAGTGAATGAATAAATGAGCGAGTGACACAAGGTCTACAAAGACACTTACAGGATAATAGTCAGCCACAGCTTTGACCTGCTCGTAGTCATCGGCGCGGGCCAGCTGTGCTAGTCCCTCTGGGTAGAGCTTGCCACAGTGAGGGAAAAGTTTAGCTCGGTCTTCTTTAGACAGCTCCGTACCAAAGGAATTAATGGTGATGATGAATGCCCTCCTGTCTGCTTCAAACTGAGATACAAACAAGAGATATTAAAACCATTTTGTCAAGCTATGTCAATAAAACAAACAAATTTAGTCTGTTAACAATAATTATACTAGGCTAAAAACTAGTGTGTCATCAAAATATTGTTGGCTAGCTTTAAACCTTAATCTTTGGATAGGTTTTATTTGAGAAAAAAAGACAGAAACACTCTAGGGCTGCCTAATAATTAGTCACGACTATTTATTTGCAGAATAAAAGTTTTGTTTATATAATTATTATACACAGTACATCAACAAATATTATGTATATATAAAAAAACACATATATGTATATTTTTAAGGAAAAATATACTGATATAATAAATATATATATTTATATATGATATACATTATATGTAAAAATACAAATGTTTAAACACATGCAAATATTTCTTAAATATATACATGCATGTGTGTGCATTTATATATACATAATTATTATACACATTACACACACATTCAATATGTAAACAAAAACTTTTATTCTGCAAACGATTAGTCGTGACTAATCATTAGGCAGCCATAAAACACTCACACAAACACTGCATCACAATCGGTTTTAGTGTGTTTCATGTTATTTTTCTCTCTCACCTCTAGAATAGGGCACATGGTATCTGCAGTTGTTCCTCCCAGAGAGGTACAGAATTTGTAGAAAGCTTCTAGATAAGCCTGGAAAACAAAAAAAACCCCCGGGTAAATTCCAGCTTATGGTTTTTATGATAAAAATACAAATGAATAAGACTACGAAAATAACAGTGACATTACACATTGTCTATATTCATTACTGTGCATTCACACCGCCACCGGTGAGAGCGTCAAAATAGCCGGAAGTCATGTACGGTGTGAGTGTCGAGGAGAGATGAATCAGCTCAACTTTATGATAATGAACTATGACGCGGTTCGGTGCAAACCAATCGGAGAGGGGAAATGATTGGTGGCAAACCAACGTTTGGCAGAAACCTCCACTTTAGAGGATTCCAGATGCAATCGAGTGTCAGAGCGTCCACTACTCTTTTTCAATAGCGTTGTTGGCAGGGCAGCCAGTGCTTTTTTTTAACGCTCTCGCCGGTGGCGGTGTGAATGTACAGTTAATGTTGAGTTAGATTCAGCCTTCACTACAAGCACATACAAATCTACATTCCTGCTACCCACACATATGCCTGTCAAATGTGTGCTGTGGCATCGCTGTTGTGTCATGTAAAAACTTGCAGTTTTTAATATCTACTATTTTGGGATTTTCAAAGGCAAGACTGACCTTGTAAAGGGTGTTACGTATTATTTCAATGTTCATTTCATCCAGATCCTGCTCAGAGATGCAGTCCTGAAAGAAAGCAGCTGAAAGAAACACAGGTGGTTACCATTAACTGTCACATGGGGATGTGGTCATGTTGACATTATACATGCATTAGGCCTACATCTGCAAATATCAAGCTTAATAAATTAAGAAATGTACAATATGCAAATGCAAAACTCACAACTTGCTCTCTCCCTTTGATCACGTAACAAGAAATTTTAAATATTCCATTGCTGTATCCAAAAGCTAAGGCAGCTGACTTGTTGCCTCGCTGCTTAATAATGCAATGACTTCGGAGGCAGGATTTGAAGGCAGCCGCAAGAAACGGATTCAGACCGATAACAATGTTATTATAGTTCAGTCATAAATAGAAAGCTTCTTTACAATAACCATTAGCATATTTTAAAACTACTGCATGAATTTCTATCTAGAAATGCAATCAAACCTGAATATTAAACTTTTACAAAACTGTGGTCCAACCGGGTTCTCTGCTGCACTTTATTCTTCCAGCTCAATCCTGCTTGACCAATCACTTTCCTTACACACACACAATGCATTGTGGGACAGGGAAGGCACCGAAGTATACATCTATGCTGCCTTCAAAAACTGATCAGATTAAAGAGTAAAGCTAACATTGGATTTGGACGTTCCTTGATGCCTTCCTGCTTTGGATTGTAGCCTCCGAAAGCAGCATTTTATAGCTTTAAGACACAGCCCATGTGTTTATGTTTTTTATAAGAGACTTTCTCACCAAGTGGTGTATCCACCAGGATAGCATTGTAGAGCTCTGCTGGAGTCTGTGCGATGTTGACTGCCTCCATCTGTTCAAAGCTGCCAAGAGGGTGACACTTGGGTACCAGCTCTGAGATGGCACGCTGATGCAGAGTTCCAGTGATCAATAGGATAACATTATCAATCATATAGCTGTATCTGCAAAAAAAGCAGAATATGAGAGTTTGAGATTTGACTTTTCAAAAATTTACGGTCAAAAATATGGTTGGCTGGTTATATAAATGATACACCTAGTATAATGTCGCTCTTCACGTTAAGGCTGTGGGATTAATTCATTGTGATTTTGGTTATGGGAACCTTTCTTTAATTGTATTTAAATACATGTTTGTTCTGTTTGTATATTAGATCTTTTCTATTTTCTTCATTGTGCAGCACTTTGGGCAAAAGAGGAATCTAATGAGGAATTTTCATCTACAAATGTCAGGCCGTGAATTGGAAAACCATGTTTCCCATTTAAAGAAATGGTTAAATCAGTGCATGCTATTTTTTACTCAAGTCAATGAGTTATTATATTAAATAATTGCATTAAACAATAGCAATTTCAGAATATTGATCAAAATAATCATAATTGTGATTTTTCACATAATCAAGCAGTCAGAACTACTAAGTATTTTACTGGTACTCACGTGATGAAATCCATAAAGCTGGCCAGAGGCTCATAGGACTGGTTCCTCATATGGCAAAACTCAACCACCATTTTCTCCTTCAGTTTGTCATCAATGACAGAGACTGTGAGAGGAGAGGCTTCATTGGCCAAAAAGCTTCCATAGTCAGTGCTCTGCAAATGAAGCTTCAGGTCTACAGTGAAAGGAAAGCAAAACCTTTAAATATCATTTTAATAATTAAAAATACATATGCACATAGAACTGTAAACGTATATCCTAATGCTGTTATGAGACAAATGCTTAATGCTTGTTTCTGAAAAGATTTCTATACTCATTTTGGATTTTTTCTCACAGTTTCCAGTTCCCTAAAATGCAGACAAAATTCCAAGTGACGCACTATTACAAATTACAGTAGCTTCTTAAAGAGACCATATGCCAATTTTTATGTGAAAAAACATTTACATATAGTTAAATAATATATTTTCTTCGATCAGGACAGAGTTGAAAATGTGCAAACATATTTAGGAGAACATTAAAGAAACAGCAAAATTATATAATATTGATTAAAACAAGTACAAAGATTTGAGAAGTCTACCTAATAAATAAATAAATACATGTGTATGAGGATTCTTAGACTTGAAAGATGTGTTAGTATAATAAAATGTTTTTAAAAATTAAAAAACTGGGCTGCGTTTAAGACGGTTTCATCCTCAGGGCGAAAAAAATTACAGACAATGGAAAATATTTCAATACAGCTAAGTTAAATCACAAAGTATATTTTATGCAAGACTGCAAATTGGATTTCTTCTATCTTGTTGGTACAAAAGTAGTATTTATGGGGAAAAAACATGCTCTTCTTAAGTATATACTGTTAATATAGGCAGCTTAAAAGTGTTTATCTCTAAGAGATATTTTCTTTGAAAACTGTGCCGGATATGTTTATTACATTTCGCACAGATTGAATGCGAATCTGCCCATTCTGTATTACTGACGTCATGACGTATCACATGACCACCGGCTCAACACAACCATCACGACCTGCATCTTCCATCGAAAAACCTTTACTATTTACCTCAAACATTGTGATTAACAACACGTTGCTTTGTTTTAACGTTTTGAAAACACTACTTGAGTAACACTACAAGACTTGCGTAAATTACGCAAATATTTTTTACACATAAAAATACATAAGATGTGTGCCTGACAGGATGACAGGTAACGTTCTTGTATCAAGGCCCTTAGCGAAGGACTAACATAATATAATGACCACATGTACATTAATTTCAAAGAAGAGAAACACAAGATCTATAAACGTTTAAAGATGATCTTTATCTGTTAAATGCCATTTAAACACCAAGGGTCCGTGCTGGGTAAAGAAGCAAGCTAACTGACATTAGCTGTACTGTTAAATGATTTGTAAACAGCTTAACACCTGGTAAAAATACGAGTTTGCGACAAACATAAAAAGCAAATGTCAATTGTTATTCTCAGGTGTATGTGAAATCTTGTGAATGGAAAAAAAACATACTAATCGGCAAAATACACTCGACCCACCTTCCAGAGTTTCACACTGAACGAGGTTCAAATAATCCGCTTGTGATAAAATCCCAGCTTTAAAACCTCTGACCAACCCCTCCAGATATCCATTATCGACATTAAAATATAATTCGGAGAAAGGCATGGTAAGAAGAAAAGATTACAACAGCTCTATCTAAAACAAGAGATAAATGTAGCCTTCTAGCAAGACCTGAAAGAAGGAAGCTGTGGATACCCGGATGTCCGTGCACGCGCACGCTAACACACACTCATGTGACCAAACATCTGACTCTCGGCCTTAACACTGATCTCAGAACAGCCCTAAACAATTTAAAACACCGATCTGAGCTAGTTTATAAACTCAAGATGCCTTGTTTGTTCATTTGTTTCAAACCATAAATGCATCATAGTTTACTGTATTAGTTTATTATTTATGTAAGTAGAAAGATTGTCAGAAGTAGTAGGTTATGCTTTCTTGTGACAGCGACAACCTGGAAAAAAACTTGCAGGAAGGTGTGGGTAGGTTCTGCTGGAACCCTTCTTATATTTATTTCTTTCTCTAAGTATTATTTTATCATTTTAATTGTTTGTGGAGCTTGCAGAAATGTTACCAAAAAGTAGGCCTAATGCTTGCTGTAAAACAAATTTTCTTTAAATATTATGGTGAAAAGTTTTTCATTTAGTGAATTTTGAAGTGATAAATAAGGGAAAATACTTTTTGTGAGTAACTAAAGCACTGTGGTTTTTTTTGTGTTTGTTTTAGTTTTTACAATTAATATTATAATCAAAACTGTTAGCTGTGTTTGTGGGGTCATATTCTGAGGAGGCCAAGCCCCCCACCCCATTCAACCCTATTAATGCCCCTGTTGGAGACGTTTAAAGCAGCAAAACAAAAGTGGGTATATGGAGGGTATACACAAATAAATCCTTAGAAGTTGCTATACACAAACAACCATGTGGAAAAGTAAGTATACGGCGTATACGTGCATATCACCCCGACTACACCATTGAGATACACCGTATTGAAGTAATGATGGCCCCCTTGAGCACTAACCACTAAACACTTCATTACCCTGCAGGTTTTAAAGCTAATACATCTGCAGTCAACTGATGACTCCAGCCTGCTGTTTTAATGATCATGACGCAATACAGCATCCATTTGTGAGGAAAAACACTTATGAGTATGAACTTATGAGATGGAGGTCAGATTTATTGCATGTGTTATTTCCTTGTACAACAGCAAAATAAGTGACTAAAGCAGCATGGCAATTATGTTATTTTATATACCTTTAAATAATGGTGTTAAAGACTAAAAAGGTTTAGTCAAGTGTCAAAATTCAGTTTCACTGCATTAAGGTTTATTTTCATATTTGCAGCTTTTGTATAGCTCTGCGGTAGAGCATTGTGTTAGCAGCACAAAAGGTGATGGGTTCAAACCGAGGGAACATGCTGATTAAAACATGTACCTTTTAATGCACTGTGTTTTTGGATGAAAGCGTCTGCCAAAAAATAAAAATGCAAAAAATGTCATGTAAAATAAGCCTAGACATTAAATGTGAGTGTGTTTGTGTAAAGCTAAACTGTGAATGTATGATGCCATTTCACCAAATACATGTTGCTATTTAAAACATGATGAGCTTTTAGCTTATATTGAATTAAGCTGATTTCTGTTCATATCCTGTTATTTGGAAGACATTAATGACATATCTGAACAAATAATGAACTGAGTGTTTCTGAAAGAAAATTGATCAACATTTAATCTTGTAGCAACCAGATTTTATCAAAGAGCAGTGCTGAGTTCACAGAATTGAATTTTCATGGGACAAATGTACATTAATTACCATGTTCTGCCATACACCATCATCTGAAATAATGTTTTCATTTATCTTGGATAGGTTGGTTACGTCAATGTTTAGAAATCTTTTGAAACAACACATCAAGTTGGTCTGAGTACACAAGAAAGCGTACAGCCTTTCAAATCCCTTTAATTTAATGTACTTAATTTAAACAAATTACAGTTTGCAAGTTTCTTACAACATATCGATGAAAATAATTTATAAGTATAATTCCATTGTGTGTGGATGTGTGTGTTATGTGTTTGAGCCAGGCACAAAAGGCCACACCTCCGTCCACTGATCAGGACCATGTGGTCCCACTTCAAGAAGCTGCCTTATAAATCAAGAAGTCGTGTGCTGTCCTTTGCTAAGAACGCAGAACACTGCAGGTAGGTAAAATACAGACACTTAATTTAAACATGTAGGTACACACATATACACACAACACCACACAAATGACAATATTAACAAAAATATTTACCAACACATTTAGAAAAACACACACAAATAATCGTCTTAGAAAGGTTTCATCTCATTTTGTATTTGTAATTCTTTCTTTTCCTTAGTGAAAAGGTTCAAGCAGATCATTGAAAGTGTGGCTGAATTTAATCTTATATGCGAGTTGAGTATGATGCCGAACACAGTTTTTTTCTGCTGGATTATGATGAATGTCATGGTGATGGCATCTCATCCAAACCTGAAGCGCAGTCAAAGTTCATTTACCTTTTCTGATACTGGTAGGTTATTTTATTTCTAAAGTCATGGAAGGGTGAATTATTTTCTGTTGATACATTTGAACAATGGTCTTGAAACAGTAAAGTTTAAATTGTTAAACAGAAATGTTGACATATGTTGAAATAATAATTGTTTACATTTTGAGCATTATTTAAAAAATATTTGAGTGCTTTTAATGCTGTTTGTGTTTGGATCATTTTTGTTATGCGCTGTAAAGATTTTCTACCTGAAGTCGATCCATATCAATTTGAAATAAGCTCAGCAGAAGAAAAACCGATAGAGGATCTTGGCTTCTATGATGAGGTAATGATTGACATTTAGTATGTGCTTTCAAAATCAAGCAAATTACATAACTTTAAAATGTATTATAGACGCGTTGTTCTGCTTTAAGCAATGGTTCAGTGCTGATTGATCATAACTGTGATCTCAGTTATTCTCTTGTACCTACTTTAAATTAAAAATGTAACCTTTATGTTTGTCATTCACATCACTTCAGACAATAAATATGTGAGACAACCTTGTTTTGTATGACTAAATGTCACTTACTGTCTGAGGGATATTGCCTCTTTTGTAAACCATGTACAGGAGATAAGAGGACCATCAAAGATAAAGCTACCTACACTGTAAAAAAAATGATCAAAATGTGTTCCCCGGCTGTCACTGGGGTAGTACATGTATGTACAGCACCATTAGGCACAGATATGTATACATTTGGTACCAATATGTACCTTTAAAATACTAAAATGTATCTTTGGAGTGATAATTAGCTCTCTTTGATACCAATGTACCTCTAATATTAACTTTTGAAAGGGTACCACCCCAGTGACATCTAGGGTACATATTTTGACAATTTTTTCTTACAGTGTATGGTAATATTTAATTAGTTTTTTTTGTAGCTCAATATAGAGACTAAAAGACGTGATGGACTAACAGTCTGTTAGTCTGATCGGTTGAAGATTGGGAGAGGATTTATGGTTAACGTTGAGAGGACTGTGAGGGAAGCCCAGTCATTATTTTCAGACCAAATGGACCAATGCTAAATAAATGAACAGTTCACTTAGCGTTCTGGGCTGCAGTATGAAAGAGCAAACTCGGAGCAATAAAAATTATAATGGTGATTTCTTTGTTGTTGCCATGGCCACAGGACATGGGTAAAGCTCTACAGCTGCAGAGAAGAGGCACTCGCTCCCCCAGTCGCTGTATCCCGCATCAGCAGTCCTGCCTGGGCCACCACCTGCCTTGCTGCAACCCCTGCGATACGTGCTACTGTCGCTTCTTCAAGGCTTTCTGTTACTGTCGCAGCATGGACCACACCTGCAAACATGATCATGCATAGAGCCAGCCATTAACCTGAACTGGTTAATGGCTGCATACATTTACAGCTTGTACAGCCAATGAATGTGAATATGGACATTGCAGACATACTTTAAAATACAGCCTTACATTCACAATAAGGTTTCTTATTATTTATGCAAATATAATATGCACAAAGCTAAGGTGAAATTTTATTGCAATTTGTTGTCTTAAATATTTTGTATATGTAATTTCAATAAACCAGGGTTATTGCATAAAGTAAGTCTATGTTGAGTAAATATATAAAAAAAAACATAAGTACTGATCGAATTAATGAGAAAACATATATTAATAAAGTTTAATTGTTTTTTTTTTGTTGCCTACCTAAAAAGTTAGTACACAACTAAAAATGTAATGGATTTGAAAAACGTTTGAATGTATATGATTGTTATATATATATACAAATATATTTTATAAAAAATACAGAGAAACTGGGAAGCAAAAGTGAAGACATACATTTTTATTATCAATAGAACAGTATGAATTTAGTTTGAAGCAATGGTCTGGTCAATCCAGTCACGAAACTTGGTGACACGGCCATACACTGCAGGAGTAGATATTGAGCAGGTGCTGGTACCCCATGACACGATACCAACCAGAGTCCAGGTGCCATCCTTCTGACAGACCAGAGGACCACCAGAATCACCCTGAAATATACATTAAAGAGTTTGTAATCAGTTAGCGTATTGTTAAAATGCAAATATGATTAATGTAAGTAGATGAAACAAAAGCAAGGAATGCTATAATGGAATTTAACTTATTCATTAACTGACATAGTACTGGTAACAATGTATAATGCCATAATCATGATGACTTATGGTTTCTAGCAATTCATTAAGTTGGGGCAGCTCACCATGCAAGACGAAGCACCATCGGCACCAGCACAGATCATCGTGTCAGTGATTTTACTTCCCCAGAAACGCTGGCAGTCACTATTGTTTAGCAGAGGCAGAGTGGCCTGCTGGAGGCGAGGAGGGGTAGTGCCAGCTGAAATGCAATGAAAAATTGGAAAGCACATTTCAATTAACATACATACTAAAATGAATCATTTAAGAGAAAGATGCATAGTAAAGTAGATGATCATACATTTTAATTTCCTTCAAAACTGGGTATAGTTTTAAATTTGACAATACTACCTTTACATTTATTAATTTAGCTGACGCTTTTATCCAAAGCAACTTCTAATTGCTGTATATGTCAGAGGTCGCACGCCTCTGGAGCAACTAGGGGTTACCGTAAGTGTCTTGCTCTGGGACACAATGGTGTGTCACAGTGGATTTGAATCCAGTTCTCTCACACCAAAGGCGAGTGTCTTATCCACTGCGCCATCACCACCCCCAAGTATAGGGGTACTAACTATATACAATGAAAAAATGGAACTGAAATGTCATCATCATATTGTAAAAAATAAACCTACAATTGTATCTGGTCAGACCCCATCCAGTAGTCATACATGACATTCCTCCAGGGAAGTTGTCACTTGTTTTAGCAAGGCACACAGGAGACACCTGCGTGGTGAGCTGAGCAGGGGTGGCCAACTTGATCAGAGTGACGTCATTGCTTTTGGTGTAGCTGCTGTGGTTAGGATGCCTGAAGACCTTTGAGAAGAAAATATAGACAGTTTAGCAATCACGTTTTTATGCAGCTATTCATCTGTTTCAAATTTCCTTTGCCCCAATGTGATACAGAAATACACACCTTGCCAACAGTCATGGTCTGAATGGGCTCAGAGTTGGAGGAACGGTCATGCTCACCCAGGATGACACGATGAGAGGTCCTATAAGCAAAATATCTACATTAACTAGAAGCAGGTCAGTATAAATATCAGAATATAATACAGCATATCTGTAATCTATTATTTTACAGTAACTGGTATAATTCACAATTCATTGTATTATATTTAAGAAGTCTCTCTTTTCACAAGTATGTTTATTGACAAAATATACAGTGTATTAATTGCAGATTTGATTTGTTATTTAATGCTGTCTTACGTCACATCACAGTGAGCAGCAGTCACAACCCAATATTCACTGATTAAGGAGCCACCACAGAAGTGCCAGCCAGAGTAGTCCTGTAACAAACGTAGTGTAAGTTTACAAATTCATTGAAGACTGATTGTCATTAGATCCTTTAAGATGTCCATTTGTACCTGCAGAGACACCTGCCAAGGCCAAGAGTGAGGCCGTGCCTCTTCACCATTCACAATCCTGGAGTAGCCGGTGATGACGGCGGGGATGGCAGGATTGCCACAGCCTGGAGGAGAAAAGTGTCTTCAAATTATTTTTCAATGAATGACTGAAATATTGATTTAAAGCTAGAGAAAACTTAAAAGCAGGTATTAAAGTGTCTTGTTATAGGATGTACCATAGGCTGTACTAACGAAGGCAAGGCAGGAGAGGATCCAGAGGAAGGCCATTGCTGGATATAAAGCGTGCCTGATAATGTGGGATCTTTTATACCCAATCCCCAATTATATTGTGGACATTTTATCTTAAACACTCTGGGAGATTGTACACCTTGCAAAAAAGATCACCCTACAAAGATAAGGCTTCATCTGCACTATAATTTCAAGTTGCTTTAAATCCTTTATATATTAATTCCTTATTATCCACATTAACTACATTAACACACATTAATATTCTGTTTAAAATTGTTAAAAATACTTTCTATAGTTGAATACGAACATCTGTGTTAATATTGTGTTAATTGTAACACTTCAATGCTAGGTAAATGGAAATAGTTGATAAAAAGTGTTTACTGGAAATGACCTTGACATGCTGCACTGAATTTCACATATCCTTACAGCTGCTGGTATGGTTATTTCATATAATATTTTTTCTTAATTATAGAGCATTAACATTTTTGTAAGTTTTATTTATTATTTTATTTGTCTTCTTATATTTTAATTTCATTTTGACTGCATAGTCCTAAACATGTTTTTTTATTTTCATTCACTGATTAACACATGGTTCCATTTTCAAGTCCTCTACACCAACATCTGCATCGATTCCCAGGACATGAAAATGTCCACAGGCCGCCACTTGCTTATAAGTAAAACATTGAAGCTGCACCTGTGACTGTACATAATCACTTTTTGCACGTCTTGCCATGCGATTGTTTAGGTTATTTGTCCATTTCCCCAAATACAACACTAAAATGTGTTTACTAAATCAGCATCTCTAATGGCAGCAGGTGAAATATAATATATTTGGGGGATATTTTTTCAATAATGACATGTATGATTTTTAATTTAAACTTCCAGGATTAATTGTATTTTGAGCAAATAACGTATCCATTTATTTATAATATAATATAATATAATACATAGTATAAACATACTGTCTGTCACGTATTTTTCAAATTGTATGAAAAGAAACTGTAAAATAACAGCCTAATGGAAAGCATTCTGGGAGCCAGAAATCATCATCAACTTTTTCAGTTTGTTTCCTTCAGATTTTGTTTCCCAGAATGCTTTGCATGAGGCTGTTATTTTAGTTTTATTCTGTAAGGATAAAGACTTGTAAATGTTTCATGTTCATTTAACTTTGAACAAACTGTTGCCAGTAAATAACATACATTTAAATTTACAGCAAGTTACTGGAGTAAGTTCTTTTTTCCTTGCCTCAAAGTAATTTGATTGTTTTGTATTTTATTATTGCTTTTTATGTTTTACTTTTGTAAGATGTCCTTGAGGGTCATGAAAGGCGCCTACAAATAGAATATCATGATATAAAAATAAAAATAAAATAAATTTTATTGTGACTTTAACTAATTCAACCTTATTTAACTCTTTCCCCGCCTTTGTTGAGTTATCTCGTCATTTAAGAGAAAACATTTCCCTGCCAATGACGTTTTACCCTGTTTTGTTTGGTTGTTTGCTGTTTTGTTTGTTTGTTTGTTTATTTTGAAAGCAGATGGTGTGTTTATATATTTATAAAAGAAGTTTTTCCTGGAAGGCATTTTGTAAAACATTTGTAAAAATCACGAAAAAAGCTGGCGGGCAACTTTTAAAAAAGGCTAGCGGAGAATGAGTTAATAAGTTAACAACTCATCACTAGTCAACATAAAAAAAAGTTGAAGTGACTTGTAAATCTAAGTTGATTATACTTAAAAAATTATGTGCAAAAATGTACAGTGTGCAACCATGCTTGGAACTGGAATCTTCTCAACATATCATGTTTAATTAACTTTTTTTAAATTATGTTAAGTTGACAATTAGTAAAAGCATTTCTTGTGAGTTTAACTCAAAACCTAAATATTTTATGTCAGCTCATCAGAGACTTACACAATAATGATAAGACTAAAATAAAAAGTGAAAATATTCCTTTAAGTGTCGCTTAATCCACAAATATAGTTACAGCTGTTTAAAAACAATCAATTAATATTAACTCGAAAAGAAGATTATGTCAAAGGAAATTACACATTTAAGTTAGTATGTTTTCCAGGAAATTAAGTTTACATCATTTAATTTTTTTTTAACTATTTCGAACTTTCGGGTTTACAGAAGTGCTGTAAGAATTTAAAGTTTAAGGAATCATTGCATATAACGGGTCAGTGCTTCACTTAGTGCTGATATGATGTCATATGTGACGGATATTTTGACTATAAAGACACTTTTTGGGGCAGATTCATAGTGAATTATTGGGATCTTTATAGCCTCTATCTTTTTAAGTCTTACACTTACTGTATTTACACAAAAAAGGTTTATTAACGAGTTGTTCATAAATAACAGGTTTTTCTGAAAGTAAACTTATTAAAGTACAATGAAAATGAATATCTTATTATAATTTTTGTATAAAACCTAATCCATTTGAATCTAAATAACAAAAGTCCATGGTGTATATTACTGTAAGAATAATTTTTCATTATTCTGTGGCATTAATTGAGAGAATAAACACACTTATTTATTATTAAATTAAAATAATGAATAAATTACAAATCTGTCCCATCTATTGGTCTGGAACAGTATTTTTTACCTTTTGGGGACATATTTTGGAAAAACGTATACAAAACTAGGAGTTGGGTTAGATAAATGTGTGTGTGTGTGTGTGTGCGTGCGTGCGTGCGTGCGTGCGTGCGTGTGTGCGTGTGTGTTTGTGTACTCAAAGTCTATTGAATAAAATCATTACAACTTACATAAAAAACAAGCATGGAGGTAGATGTCCTTTTTTAATTTTCTTTATTGATTACATTTTTGTAAGAAATTTATAAACCACAATTGCAGACTTAGTTAGCAGCAATAGTCTGGTCAACCCAGCCACTGAGTTTAGTGATACGGGCACACTCCAGGCATGCTGGTTCAGCAGGTGCTGCTGCCCCATGACACAATACCAACCAGAGTCCAGGCGACATCCTTCTGATGAAGACCAGAGGGCCAACATAATTAGTCAAAAATCGAGAAATATATTTTAGAACAAATATACAGACTATTTTATATCACCTGCATAAGTTCTTTATCAACAGACAGAGGAAATGGAAAGCAAAAGTGAGGACATACATTTTTATTATCGATAAAACTAAAAACAGTGTGAATTTAGTTTGAAGCAATGGTCTGGTCAATCCAGTCACGGAGCTTGGTGACACGGGCATACACTGCAGGAGAGGAGGTTGAACATGTGCTGCTACCCCATGACACGATACCAACCAGAGTCCAGGTGCCATCCTTCTGACAGACCAGAGGACCACCAGAATCACCCTGAAATACACATTAAAGAGTTTGTAATCAGTTAGCGTATTGTTAAAATGCAAATGTGATTAATGTAAGTAATAGATAAAACAAAAACAATGAATGCTATGATAAAACGTGTAGCCTTTATTAAGATGATTAATTGTTTCTAGTAGTTCATTAATTTGGGCAGCTCACCATGCAAGAAGAAGCACCAGCAGCACCAGCACAGATCATCACATCAGTGATTTTACTTCCCCAGAAACGCTGGCAGTCATCATTGGTAAGCAGAGGCAAAGTGGCCTGCTGGAGGAGAGGAGGGGTAGTGCCAGCTGAAACGCAATGAAAGATTGGAAAACATATTTCAATAAACATACATACTAAAATGAATCATTTAAGAGAAAGATGCATAGTAGAGCAGATGATCATACTAGGTTTGACTTTCTTATACATTAAAACTAAGAACATGATGACACAAGCTAAATAAAATACATTGAAAAATGGAACTGAAACAAGATCATATTGTAAAAAAAGAATCTACCATTGTATCTGGTCAGGCCCCATCCAGATGTCACACACTTCATTCCTCCTGGAAAGTTGTCGCTTGTTTCAGGAAGGCACACAGGAGACACCTGCGCGGTGAGCTGAGCAGGGGAGGCCAACTTGATCAGAGTGATGTCATTGCTAATGGTGTAGCTGTTGTAGTTAGGATGCTTGAAGACCTTTGAAAAGAAAATATAGACAACTTAGCAATCACGTATTTATGCATCTACAGTATTCATCCACTTAATATTTCCTTTGTCCAAATGTGATACAATTATAAGGAGAGATGCACACCTTGCCAACAGTCATGGTCTGAATGGGCTCAGAGTTGGAGGAACGGTCATGCTCACCCAGGATGACGCGATGAGAGGTCCTATAACCGAAATATGCGCATTTACTTTAGAAGCAGGTCAGTATAAATATCAAAATATTATACAGCATTTCTGTAATCTATTGTTATAACTGGTATAATTCAATATTTATTTTCATTCTTTTCACAATAGTTTTTTGTTTTTTGTTTATAGGTTTTGCTCGTGAATGCTGTCTTACCTCACATCACAATGAGCAGCTGTCACAACCCAATATTCACTGATCAAGGAGCCACCACAGAAGTGCCAGCCAGAGTAGTCCTGTTACAAACATAATGTGAATTTACAAATGATCATTAAAGACTGGTTGTCATAAGACCCTTTAACATGCCCGATGATGTTCATTTTTACCTGCAGAGACACCTGCCAGGGCCAAGAGTGAGGCCGTGCCTCCTCACCATTTACAATCCTGGAGTAGCCGGTGATAAGAGGTGAGATGGCAGGATTGCCACAGCCTGGATGAGAAAAGTGATTTCAAATCATTTTTCAACGAATGACTCAAATATTCATTAGGAAAAACTTAAATGGAGGTGTTAAAGTGTCTGGTTATAGGAACTACAGGATCATACCATAGGCTGTGCTGATGAATGCAAGACAGGAGAGGATCCAGAGGAAGGCCATTGCTGGAGTTAAAGCATGCTTGCTAATGTAGGGTCTTTTATACCCAATCCCCAATGATATTGTGGACATTTTATCTTAAACACTCTGGGAGATTGTACACCTTGCAAAAAGTTATTTTTTACCCTGCAGATAAGGCTCCATCTGCATTATACTGTAGTTTCTAGTTGCTTTAGATCAAAAATAAATTCTTCAGACATTCATTTTTCAACATTGCATGCCATTAATTCTGCTTCACGTAGAATGTCATTCTATTTAAAATTATTCAAAATTCTTTCTATATAGTAGAATATGGACATCTGTGTTTACATTGTGTTAATCATGTATAAGATGTGAAAGCGTGACACGTCAATGCTATGTAAATGGAAATAGTTGATAATAAGTGTTGACTGGAAATGACCTTGACATAATGTACTTCACATACCCCTACAGCAGCTGATATTTCATATAATATTTTTTCTAAATAGGAAAGTATTGAAATAGATGTGTTTTACTGGAAAATGTTCTAATTTACATTTGTCTGCCTCCTTATATTTTAATTGCAGTAGCCCTGAACATCTTTTCTATATGCATTCACACTGATAAACACATGGTTCCATTTACAAGTCCTCTACATCAACATCTGCATCAATTCACAGGACATGTAAATGTCCACAGGCCACCACTTGCTTATAGATAAAACCCTAAAAATGTACATAATCAGATTTTGCATATTGCAAATGGCATTGCAAATTGCAAATGTGTGTTTATTCTTCAGACTGCATTACCAGTATCCCTCTAAATGACTCATTTTATCTGTTTTGCTATTTGAGACATCAACCTCTCACAATTCATTCAGAGAGCATAAGCAATTCTTATTTACATTTATTTATTTATCAATGAATTTATTTGAAGCAACAGCTTGATATGGACACAATGAAAACCCAGATAAGTTGGCAGAACTTGTGCCAACTGATTGCCTTCACTTTTGTAAGTTTTGACGACGTGCTGGGATTTAAGTAGTACTTCTGAGATTTTTGTTATATGTAAGGTAAAGTTCTTAAGTCAACTCAAAAATTGTTAACTAAGGTGATGTTCAATTTTCATAAACATTTGCAATGACAATAAGCTAACAGAAATGTAGTTAACAAGAAAATATGCACTTCTGTTTAAACCACACAATTTTTAGGGTAACACTTTACTTAAAGGGGTGTTCATAAGACTGACATGACACGTGCCATGAACATGAAGGAGATTTAATGCAAGTTTATGACAACTGTCATTAAGGGTAATTTGTTTAATTATGTCATTTTTAATTTGATGTCTTTGTAATGACAACTTGACATTAACCAATACATCATAACTTGTTATGAAAACTTGACATTACCAAGACAACATGACCACTTTTTACCAGTGATACAAATTGATTTTTTATGAATATTTTTCTTGACCTTCACTACAGTGGTACAAATATAATTTTTCATAAAAATGTCATTAAGTGTTAATACTCTGTCAAGTTGTTTTATAACAACTTCAAAATGTTTTTCAGTTCATAATGTTTAATTTTAGTTTCCTCCATGTGTTTAACAAATAAAATCAATAATTCATTATTATAATTATTCAGTTATTGTATTTGGAGACCAAATCACTTAAATTTAAATGAAAACAGTACAATAATGGGTTTAGCCATTGGGTCCATATCACTGGAAGAACAGTTAATTACATTAAATTAATTAATTAAATGTTTTGTAGCTTTTTCTTCTATGTAAGACAATTTTTGAACCCTCTGTGTGAGATAGAACAAGTTCTGTTAGTTGTCGTTTTTTTATGTAATGTGCAAATAAGTTAAGTATAGTCTTTTGACGTGTCTGTTGCATTTTGTTAAATTATTTGACATAGTATGAAGACTTAATTTTGGTTACAGCAACTCATCACTAGTCAAGATAAAAAAAAAACATTGAAATGGCTTATTACAAATAGTTAATTAAAATTTATCAGTTACATTAACATAAGAAGTGCTGTAAGAATGTAATGTTTTAGGAATTATTGCATTAACGGTCATGAGCATCACTGTGAAAAAAAGAATATAAAGTTTGGCCTCTCACCACACTCATTTTGCACCAAACAAGCCAACTTAGCTAAAACCTTTGTTTGCAATTTAATAATACTGACCTATTACTTTTTGCTATTGCTTTTGACCATTAGGTATAAGTATTACACCAGAGACCTACCATAGCTGTATGCTAGCCTAGCAGATGTTTTATTTTGCAAATGTAAAATTAATAAAAAACTACAGTAATCAAATATTCAGAGTAAATGCAACATTCTTAAACAAATGTTAAACATACATTATATGGTGTGAATATGAACCTTAACACGAAAACATTTAGCTTCATACACTGTAGATAGTTATGACCCTGCCTGTGAAACCCCATTTAAAGTATTTATTTGTTGTTTACTGTTTTATACATAAAATCATCCTAAATAATATAAAGAACATTCTGTGGATATATGATATAATAATGAATAAGGAAGATTATGTCAGATACTGAAATCATAGTGAAATTATTGCTTGAAATCAAACTGTGATGCTCTCTATCTGATTACCTCTTCCTCAACTGGGAGAGGAGTTGGGAAACTTCCCGGGAAAGAGTGGATAAGAGCAGACCTTGCGTGTAGGAGTCCGCTAGCAGTTTGCTAGTTTGCTAACAGGATCTTGCTATATGGAGCAAAATTGCATTATTCTCATTTTCAGTGCTGAAAACGTAACCTACTTAATATTGAATAGAGGTAGTGGTTGGCTATGCAACTGATGCTAAAATTACAGCAGCATTACTTATTTACACTTAAAATGTTAGTTTTCCAACAAGTTTTAAATAAATAACAGGGTTTTTTGAACTTCAAGTATTATGAGAATATATATTTTATTTTTATTTAAGATAAAACCTAGGTGTATATAAAGAATAATTTGTCACTATTCTGTAGCATTTATTGAGAGAACAGACTTATTCATTTAGTTTAAATGAAAATGTTGAAAAAATTCAAGTCTATTGAAATTCTGGTACAGAATTTTCACCTTTTGGGGGCCTCTCAAAGCCGGGAGGAACACTCTAAAAAACAAACGGTGCTATATAGCACCAAAACAGTTGCTTTGGATCGTAACGATAGAAGAACCATTTTTAGTGCCATATAGCACCGGTGAAGAACCAGTGAAGCACCAGTGAAGCACCTGTGTAGAACCATATAGTGCTATGTAGAACCATATGTGGTGCTATATGGCCCCTATATGGTTCTACACTGGTGCTTCACTGGTGCTTCACTGGTGCTTCACTGGTGCTTCACTGGTTCTTCACCGGTGCTATATGGCACTAAAATGGTTCTTCTATCGTTACGATCCAAAGCAATTGTTTTGGTGCTATATAGCACCGTTTGTTTTTTTAGAGTGAATAAAATCATTAAAATAAAAACATAGAGGTAGATTTTTTTATTGTTTTTCTTTATTGATTAACTTTATGTCTGAAATGTATCAACCACAACAGCTTGCTTAGTTAGCAGCAATGGTCTGGTCAACCCAGGCACGGAGTTTGGTGACACGAGCATACACTCCAGGGGAGCTGGTTGAGCAGGTGCTGCTGCCCCATGACACGATACCAACCAGAGTCCAGGCGCCATCCTTCTGACAGACCAGAGGACCACCAGAATCACCCTAAACAACAACAATGAGTCAGAAATTTAAGGTCAATAACAGAATGCTAAAACAGAAAAGTAAACAGTGAAATGCATAGAGACTTACCATGCAAGAAGAGGCACCAGAGGCACCAGCACAGATCATAAGGTCAGTAATGTTGTTACCCCAGAAACGCTTGCAGTCATCGTTGGTGAGCAGAGGCAGACTGGCCTGCTGGAGCAGAGAAGGGGTATCAGGGGCTGAAATGCAAAAATAGATTATGTTTTACATGATACATAAAGACTGTTGCTGCTAGGAATTACAGTAAGGTAACTCAAATGTTTTGGTTATAATCAAATGCAATGCATTATGAGTGCTGGAGCAAGGCATGAGTCTGAAGTACTGCTATATAGGACAGATTGGAAGTAAAAGCTCTACAAGGAAACTAAATCTAATTTAAATAGTTGGTTTAATGGTTGTACATATGAAAATGTGGTTTAAGTGGAAAATAAACAGTAGAACAAAACACATTATAATGTGCTTCAAATCACAATACTTCTGTATCTTTGTATAACTGCAATGCTGTGAGAATAAAATGAATTAAAAATAAATTCAGAAATCTACCATTGTATCTGGTCAGGCCCCATCCAGATGTCACACACTTCATTCCTCCGGGGAAGTTGTCGTTTGTTTCAGCAAGGCACACAGGAGACACCTGCATGCCGAGCCTGGCAGGGGTGGCCAACTTGATCAAAGTGATGTCATTGTTGATGGTGAAGCTGTTGTAGTTAGGATGCTTGAAGACCTTTGAGAAATCAATTTCAAGAACTGAGCATTTGCATTTAAAAGCCATTTTTTGGGACAGAATTCCTGTTCTGTGTAGAAAATAAATATCAATTCTCTCACCTTGCCAACAGCCATGACCTGAATGGCCTCAGAGTTGGAAGCACGATTGTGCTCACCCAGGATGACACGATGAGAGGTCCTATTAAAAAATTTTTTATAGAAATGATTACTGAATACTAAACTTGTAATAAAATGTGGCATAATAATAATTAAGAGCCTGTAGGTTTATGAGGGCATTATTATTTTAATGCTGTCTCATACCTTGGATTGCAGTGAGCAGCAGTCACGACCCACGTATCACTGATAAGGGAGCCACCACAGAAATGGAAGCCAGTAGAGTCCTTAGTAAAAACATGACTTTTATTTAGTTATTAGCTATTAGTTATTCCTAACTTATGCAACCTTCTTTTCTTTTCATTTTTAGATATTTCTATTATACACATGTCATTGGCAAATTAAGATTAAGTCTGATTGTACCTGCAAAGACACCTGCCAGGGCCAGGAGTGTGGCACTGCCTCCTCTCCATTCACAATCCTGGAGTAGCCAGTGATGACAGGGGAGATGGCAGGAACACCACAGCCTTAAAAATAGAAATAATTATTGGCTGAACTTTTGATATAAAATTTAAACATTCGGCCCAGACGTAACATGTTTCAGATTAAAAGTTAAGACCAACATACCATAGGCTGCCCCGATGAAAGCAAGACACGACAGGATCCACAAGAAAGCCATTTCTGAGCTGAGATCTCTGAAATGTCACACCAACTCCTGGGGCTTTTATACACAACTTTCTGGATATTTGCTTATGTTGCAAAATATTGTGGCTATGAATGTGCATGTACTGTGTGAATTTGTCACCTGCTCATGTTTGTAATCTCAATCTCTTGTGATAAAATTGAATAGGAGAGGAAATTTATCCATGTTTAAAAGTGGACAAAGTGGAAAAATCTGATAGTCATGAGTTCATGACCAGAAAAAAACAAGGAACAAGGAAACATAAAATAACTAGCATTCGCAAATTGTTTTTTTACTGTATTACTGTTTTAAATGCACTGTATACTGTATGTTGTCACTGCAGTTGTAAATACTAAAACTGAGAAAATATTTATTTTTAATAATAATTAATGTATCCAAAAAAAGTAGATTAGGCTGTGACACACAAATGGTGTTTTGTAATCGAATTCTCACGAATTTCCATGGGATAATCAAAACATTTTTTGCTCATTTTTCCGTGGCATTCTTCACGGATTGGTTACTCAACTGTTTTGTCCTATTTTCTTACCATTGTCACTTTGGTTTAGGGTTAGATTTACATAAAATGACATCCTTACCCAAACCCAACTCTAACCCCAACGCCAGCCGACAATTGTTTAAAGTTTAGAAAATATAAAAGAATAAATTAGAAAAAGTAGTATAAACCAATACTTAAAGTGAATTCCTACGGCAAACACCAAATCTAACCCTAAACCGAAGCAACAATGGTTTAAATGGATTTTATGCTAGCTAAAACAAGTTATGCTAATGTAATGTGAACATATCAGTTATAAGTTGGCTGCTTTTAATGATTAATATAAAAGATAAAGAAAAAAATGATAAAACTTTATATTAGGGTTCTTTTGTAAAATATTTATAAAGATGTGTATTAAGTATTATTAACTAATCAATTAATGAAGAGTTTATTGAGAGTTTTATACACCACCTCCATCAAAAATAATACAATACTTTAATATTGACTAAGTAGGGCCATGTCAAAGATTGAAATTAAAGTAAAATCTTTAGCACAAAAAAATTAAATATTTAATATCAAGAGTTTGTGACACAATGCCCTCTTTAACTTACTGTATGATACATGACCATGTGATTATACAGTGGTGAGAAAAGTAGGATTGTGCACAGGTGACAAGCAGCTGTGCACACTACGAGAGTTAATTTTTCCCCACACCTGCTCCTCTGGGTATCGTGTCATCACTGGTAAGGGTTAAAAAGGGCTTACTGCTGTAAACAAGATGGTATTTCATCCAAAATGTCTTTCTTGTGGCTGTTATCCTGCGTTGCCTTCATTGGTGCAGCCTATGGTGAGAAAATATTCTTAGTTTTCATGTACAGTTTTTCTTTAAAAGGTGAAAGAGACTATTAGCTATGTTAGCATAAAATAACATGTTTTTGTCATGACATAATATATTTTTTATTTTAATACTGTCAGAAAAAATAGGTTTAAAACTTTTCTGTCAGTGGGGTGGTACCCTCAAAGGTTCAGTTTTGTACCTTTATGGGTATACAACATATTGAAATGTTGTTCCTTTTGGGGTACAAAATTATACCTTTGGGACCGTGACCTATTTATACTGTTCCTTAATAAATTAGCAAAGGCTGTATGCCAGTTTTGCCTTTTATACAGTACTGTATATGCTGCCTGAACACTATTAGATAATATAATAATAATAAAGTGAGAATGTAATGGTTTTTATTTCTCTCAAGAATGAAATTAGTTCAGTTTAATTTTAATTTTCTTACATGCCTGTGTAAACTTCCTATTAACTTTTGTCATTTAAAGCATTTTTTTTTTTTTGCATCCATTCTTATCCCTGTTCACCTCTTTTGTTTTCAGGCTGTGGCGCTCCTGCCATTTCCCCTGTTGTCAGTGGCTATTCCCGCATTGTAAATGGTGAGGAAGCAGTGCCTCATTCCTGGCCATGGCAGGTGTCTCTGCAGGTATTGTCACAGCTAACAATGTTTCACATCAGTATGGACATCAACCTGCAAATTACTACACACCTAACACAAACATTTGTGACTAGATTGTTTTTTGGTTGTTTATATTTGCAGGACATCTTTGGCTGGCATTTCTGTGGTGGGTCTTTGATCAATGAGAATTGGGTGGTGACTGCTGCTCACTGCAGTGTGAGGTAAAATTAAATCTTATTATTTCATTCAAATATGTGTATATAGGTTCAAATATCACTCTGTATATTTACTTCTTCCCTATTTCTGCCAAATATTATGCTCTATATGATGTATACTATTTAACATTCTCCTCTTTTACTGCATCATCTACTTACTATGATTTGATGTATACCAGAAGATTTTGATCTGTTGTTGACATATTCTCGGTATTGCTAGCAAAAATACATCTGCAATAAATATTCTGGACAAGGATAGTAGCTCTCAGATTTATTTTCCTTAGTCCAACACAGTGGAGTCATTAATAAAAATGGTATAGATTATACAATTTCTGGGACTTTTCTGCAGAACCAGTCATCGTGTGATCCTGGGAGAGCACAACAAAGCAAGCTCTCAAACTGAGGAAGATATACAAACTATGAAAGTGCAAAAAGTGAGAACAAAATATTATTGCTTTGTTTTGGTTGACAAATATGTTTACTTACTTTTCCGTTGTCATCTGTGTTTTAAAAAAATCTGGTATTTATGAATCAATCATGTGAATTACAGGTGTTCACCCACCCTGAGTGGAACCCTAATACCATCAACAATGACATTGCATTGGTGAAGCTGGCTTCCCCCGTTTCCCTGATCAATCACGTCTCCCCTGTCTGTCTTGCTGAGACTTCTGATGAATTTGCTCCTGGCATGACCTGTGTGACCAGTGGTTGGGGTGTCACCAGATACAATGGTATCTCTACTTAATACATTGGTTGTAGATTAAAAGAAACATGTTCAGAAACACAGTCATTAAAGGCATATGCAGAGGTTGAACGGTTATTTACAATTATATATTTCTAATGTAAATTATCATTTAAGTGCTAAAATCTAAATTACAAATATTTGAAGTCCAGCCTTGTAAATATTTCTACATGCATACAGTACCAAGAGCCAGATATTACATATAATAACTCTTCATTGCTTGTTCTCTCTGTCTTGCCGTAGCTTTGTTCACTCCAAATGAGCTCCAGCAGGTTGCCCTGCCCCTGCTGTCTAATGAAGACTGCAAAAACTACTGGGGAAGCAACATCAGTGATGTCATGATCTGCGCTGGTGCAGCTGGTGCCTCCTCTTGCATGGTATGACTCCCTATATCTTCCTCTTAACTCTATAAAGTGATAATATCTAAATGTAATATATTCAACATTTTTATTTTGATTTAATTAATAAAATGTCAACATTTTTGTAAGCTATTAAAAAAAGATTTAAAGAGTGTCCCTCTCTTCCTTTCCCACCTGTTTAGGGTGACTCTGGTGGTCCTCTGGTGTGTCAGAAGGATGGCGCATGGACACTGGTTGGTATTGTGTCCTGGGGAAGCAGTCGCTGTGACACCACTATCCCTGGTGTATATGCCCGTGTCACAGAGCTCCGTGACTGGGTGGACCAGATTCTGGCTTCCAATTAAAATGCTATTTCATAAAAAAATAATCATATATAAAGATTATATGATAATAAACTTTTGATACTTATACATTTTAAGCGTTTTCACCCCAAAATAAAAAAGTTATCATTTACTCATGCTCATGTTGTTACAAACCCATATGCCATGTACATTTTAATAATTGAAGAAAAAAAAACTTAACTGGAATCTTTTTAACTCATTTTTTATTTTGATCATTATTATTGCATTGTTGTGTTTTTCCAACAAACAATACCAAGTCTGTGCCTTGCCTTTAACTCGTTTTATATGAAATTTCATACGGATACTGTAACACACAGTATGCTCATTCATTCATTCATTCATTCATCATTGTTAATAATTTTTACCAAATAGATATTTTACCTATTACACATCTCTGGCAGATGAGGGCGCTAAAGCCTCCGCAGCTTTGTACCCTCTCATAATACTGTTGCCAGGTTGTTGTTGTTGTTCATCATTTACATGTCTGTTTTCTAGTATGCATTCAATGTCAAAAAGCTGGAGAATTGAGTTCTGCTCAAAATTTATTTTCTTGTGTTTTTTACTTAACAAAGCCGACACGTTAATATTAAAACAAGTAAAATGTGGTTTATACATCATGAAATGTCTATTGTGCATTCAATTTATTACGGTCTTAGATCTTGCAGCTCATCAGTCTGTTAAATATTCAGTTAAACACCATATAGACTTACTGTCTCCATGGCAACATGTCTCAGAGTCATATACAACTGTCAGTTGTTTCAGAGAGATGTCAAAATAGGAAACAGAAGATAAAAGAAAGGGACCAGACTAAAAGGAGAGCTCTCATCTTTTCCTGGTAATGATGCTCAATGCTGTTATAAATACAGTGGAAAGACAGTACAACAAATTGCAACAAAATACAAAAACCTGTAAACCACTTGTTATGTTCAAGTAAAAATACATATGATGTGCTAAAAGCCTGTCAGGGTCCTCAGAGAATAAGTTCAAGGTGAATGTCACTCTGAATCAAATCCAAGCAATTGAAGCTTCGTTTTTATAGATTTGCCCATTTCAATAACCTTTGAGTTTTATGTATTCATGCAGGCTAGGGCCAGACCAGAATTGAACATTCAAGATTAGAAGAATAAGATGAATTCATTTCAGACCAGTTTTAAATTCAGTTCTAGACATTTATCCAATGTTCTTTGAATGACTTCATGTTTATTTTATATGATCAAAGATGAAAGGAGTTGAAGTCAAGGGCTATTGATAACGGATGGATCAACTCCAAAAGACAAACTTGAATAACTTATCAATTTCCCCATGGGACTAATCCTAGTATTGAGAGGATCCGACAGCACAAGTGGTGCCCAAGAGATGTTGTGGTAATACTATCTGTGGCTCTGCATAAACATCTTGCACTAAGTGGCCAATAGGAAAATATTTAGTTGTTTCTGTGTTTGAAAAAGAATGTCACAATTAGTTCCTTTTGAGGTAACGAGAGAGAGAGAATCTGTAACCCCAAAATTTGCTGACATTTGGATATTTTGGAATGTTTCTTGGATGGTTGCTTCAAAAACATTTAACAATGTTACACAAAAGATGTTTAAATTAACAGAGTGTAAAATTTAATCTTTTTTCAGGCTTGAGTGGAAATCTCCATGTGATCATTTGCACAGCCTTTTTTACTGAACTTTGTCCTTGGAAGTCCTTTCCACAACTTAATTGTGTATTTTGTTTTGTCTTTTTGCCAGACTTCCTAGACTAATTATTAACTAAAATGTGTTAAAAGTAAATAAATAAACTGTAATTAGTGAGAAGAGGTGTAAAATATTTTAAGGCACTTGGCAAATAATTTACCTAAAAAAAATGTATATTATAATAATTTATAAAATAAGATGATTGATAGGATAGAATAGGGTGTTGTATTGTATTGTGTTGTGTGTTATATGTTGTGTTATTATATTATATTTTTTGAATACTCAGTCAATTGATATGTTTGTTACCATTTGGAGAATGACCTTTCACATCATTCACCTCACCCTATTTCAGCTCAATAACAGCCTGGGTTCTTCTTTTTTCTTTTCCTTTTTTTACTCTCTTCCTTTGGGAAGGTGCACTTCACTGATCCAAGGTTCTCCCCCACAATGAACCAGCAGCTTTTATGTGTTCCTTTTGCCTAGAGTGGGAAACAGAAGATCAAAACCGGAGGGTATGCCTTGAGAGTGCCAGTCCTCCCGGGACACAGAAGTGTAATGTATACCATGATATCAGTTATACCCATATACGCGCGCATGCATGTGTTTGAGAGAGAGGGGGGGGGTCTTAAGACGGTTTAGGATACATTTTGCTCCAACAAACTTGGTGTGCTAGAGTCTTAAAGAAATGTATTATGAAATCTTTGACATTAATCATTTTATGCTATCTTATACTTAAATAATCAAGCCTATTAAAATCAGCCTTATTCTAGGTGTCTGGAAAAATAACGCAAACAGCACCGTGCAGCAGCCTTCATTTTCATAAAGAACACACAGATTTTGCTTTCATATTTCTAAAGCCATTTAAGGCTTTCTGATGCTGAATAAAGAAGACTAATGAATAGCTTCATGTTTGTCTAATTATCTCTCTTATTTTCCGATCTTCATAAAATATAAGACCCAATTCCACATTTAAAGAACTCTGTGTCACAGTATATATCAGCAGCTTTGATTTGATCAGAATGTAGTATTAGTCTTATATTGCAGTATATAAATGTGTATAGCAATTAGCTTTGTAGCTTGTTTATTCTTCTATAGCTCCTATACCTTATTCCCTTTTTGTGGCCCATTCAAACTTGTTATGAAAGAGATGTATTGTACATAAACGGCCAAACTCAACAATTTGCAACTCAAGTCACAACAATACAGTTTGGGTTTCTGATCACCACACATTGAAATAAAAGATACTTTGGACTACTTAATAAAATTACTCTAATGTGGGCATCCAATTTTGTCATGCAATTTTTTAGTTCTTTATTCCAAAGAATGAATTGTTACCTTTTAGGTTTAGCTGAAGAAAGTGTTTTTTATTATTAAATTAAATTGGTTCAGTTGGGTCAATACACTTTAGTTGATTTAGATTAAATTTATTTATGTGTAACTTAATTTCACTTCTTAAGGAAAACTTCCAAAGGATAACAATGAGCTTAATTTTTAAGTAAGGCTGAAAGTTATCATAAGGAACAAAAGCACAGCACAGACATTACCAACTTAAAGCCTTGTGATGAAAACTACTCCAAATTAGGTACATTAGGTAATAATTAGTGTTCACCTCCTATGCAAATTCTCTACTTTTCTGCACAGTGGTAACCACTTAAAAGTACAAATCCTTTAAACTATAAACTCTTAAATATTACTACAAAACAGAATACCAAACATTAATAAGTTACCTCCTGTTCTCATCTTGATTAAAATGCATAAAATAACACTTTATTTTGACCTTTACAAACATTAATGGATTTGGTTGTTTAAGTTTTAGCTTAAAAGCACCAATTAATCACGATTTCACATTTTCTTTGGTGTGTGAGTGTGTATTAGTACATGTTAACGATATGCAAAAGAGTAAAAATCCCAAAGTAAACAATGATGCAAGTTATCGTTTCCAATAAAAATCTATTTTCTTGGGCTACAAACACACAGATTTTAAGCAACAGTTTACTTCCTGAGCCGGTCTGAAATACAACCTGTAAGTATTTTATGTTTTCATATTTAAAGAATTTGACTTAACCATGACTCAAATGCGAGTTTTGTGCAGTGCAGAGTTGCTAATGTTTGTCATTTCTTTGATCAAAAATGCAGACATGGTTTTAATGTTTTAAATGTTTAAATGTTTTTTAATGTTTGAGGTATTCAGGCCAATCGCAATGTACTGGTAAGCTGGCCAGTCAGGGACACAGCACCTTTCAGATTTATGAGCTTTGTACAAAATCAGAATGTTTGAAGAAGGCAGGGATATATGGAGCAACAAAAATGTATGGTATGTGGAAAATAATGTTTTATAAACCATTTGAACACATTGTACTATACCAAATACACAAAATACCACATTGTTTTAGCAACAAAATAGGTGTAAGTTATTTAAACGTACTGTAATATTTTTTATTTTGTCGAGATGCTGTAAGTCACATTGGCAGACAAATGTGATATTGGTCATGCGACAAAAGAAACCTCTGTGGTTAATCAAAATACAACTTTCTTTTCATTTTGTTGAAGGTGAGTGTAATTTGATTTATCCGAACTGAACAGGGCAAGAAAAAAATGGAAACAAGGTTAACAAACGTAAATGACAGTTGTTTCTTTTTTCAGTGTACAAAGACAAACTGCATAAAGATTATCAAAGATGAGATCTGTATGATTTCTTCCCCAAGAAGTCACTAAGAAAAGTGTAGAGGACACAAAAGAAAAACATGCTTTTTACTCACATAATGGCAATTGCTATGTCATCAACTAGCAGAGGCTATCTGCCCATGCTAACCAAACCCTGACCTCTGGCACTAGCAAATTTCCAAAAACAATATATCAGCCTTCTCTTGTCAGCAGTACCCTCACTTAAACTTGTGTACGTGGCATCACATACATCATTTGCTTATCCTTGACTTCTTTCAATGCACAGGACTACTCATGGGCATAAAATGTTAATTGAATCGACTGATCTCCCTTTGGTGATGAATCAAGGATGAATCATTCAATCACTGTGCATAAAAAACTGTATTGTCAACATAAGAACTGTTAAAATGTTTTAATGGACATAGTTAATGCAAACCACTAGTTGTTTTTCTTTTTTTAAATTATGACTTTGTACTACTTTGAGTAAATAGCAAATATTTTTCCGAGACAAGCAGTTTTAAGATAAGACTCATACATTTATATTCACTAAATTATTACTGTTTGTTTGAATTCTTTGAAACAAATGATGCTTCTACTGACTGGAATATGCTCCTCACAGGATATAAGAGGAGCACAACCTTCACAACCAGCTAAATTAACTCAACTGAAAGAAAAAGTCAGCCTGATCCATTGACTATCAGTCTCTCCTGACCCTCTCCTGCACTCTATTTATAGACTTCCAATCTCACATTTCCACACTGTCACCTTCCTGATCCCTCTCTATAATGGCACTTAATTTACCAATCATATCAGAGAGGATGATCTCCACTGCCTTCTCAGAGGACAAAACATCAGGAAAGCTGCAAGGATGGATATGGTGAAGCAGGGTCATTATAGACCACCCAGCTGGTTTGATTATAAACATATAACAATTATAGAGCTTATGCACAGCAGCCACCCACTTTAGACTCTCTTGTATGTATTGCTTCTTTTGAAGAAGTTAAACCATATGGACCTGTAAAATTAGCACGGTGATGTTCACTCTTCAACATCAAATCAACCTCAGTCCTATTTCTTAATCTCCTGCCTCTGTGGTACAGTCAACATGTGCCTTTGTAGTCCAGGCAAAATAGCGTTTTACGACAGACTAATTGTAAAAGAATTTTTTTCACCATAGATCATTTCTATGAGGTGTCCAGAACAACATACTAAAAGTCCTAAGAAATCCTAGTTGAGGAAATATGTTAATTTCTCATCAATCCGAAATGTGTGTCAATAAGGCCATACTACAGTACAACCCAATGGGGCTATTTTTTTCCTTTACTCCTATCAAAATGAAACTTTACACAATGAAAGTACCCATGAAAAGTAAATTTTTTTGTATTACAAGTTGCTTTGAAAATTAAATTTAATATGCAAATGAGCTATACACTAATCGAATATGCCCAAAATACACCCAAAAGTTACTTTTTGGTATTACAAGTTTCTTTTGAAATGAATTTGAATATCCACATGAGCTTTACACTTATTTAATATGTCCTAATTTGCATAGGCAGAAACATCATTCATATGATAAATATATCGGCCCAATGTTCATCCAATCATCCTGCTGCTTTTAGACTGGCCTCTAACCTGAAAACTGCCTGGCTTGGTAGTTCCTGCCAGCTGTATAACCCCCACCGGTATAATCTTCAGGGTCACGGAGGAACACAAGCCTCCCCACCACAACAAGGTAGCAACAGAAGGGGAGGCCTTTTTCGTGTTTTTGTTTTTTGGTGATTTTGTTTTTACATCTTTTTTTAAATCCAGCCTGGATCCTCGACCCCTTCTCTGTGGCTCATGGTTCTGGCACCTCCTATATCAGTTCCTGGTTTGTTCTTTGCTTAGTTCTTCCCCTCTGGGTCATATTCATCTGATAAATCAGGCAACTGTGAGTTTGTACAGCTATTACCACAACATTTTCCACAAATGTTAGTGCAAGGGGGTCCATGTTTTTTGCATGTGCATCTCTTTGTGCTGCAGTCTTTCTTGCAACTACAGTGGACGTAACTATCAACTCCAAAAGTGCAGCAGTAAGTAAACATGATTTTAAATGGTATGGATCAATCTTTCTGCAAATGTAATGATTGAGCTGAAGTTTAGAGCTGCTGTGTGCATCATGCCATCCAGATCTGAAGCCCGGAAAATGCCGCTATAAAGTATAATGTGGTTATAATGTAACGCTATAGCCTAAAATGTAAGTGAGCATCTTATTTATGTATTTAATTTTTTTCGATTCAATTTTATTTATATAGCGCTTTTCACAATTTGGTACCTTTTAGACCTATGCGTATTGGTTTAGTCACAGCAGTGATTAACAAAAATTCGGCTAAGACCAGCATAAGCTGGTAACTGTTTTTTGCTGATTTAAGGTGGCAGTAGCTGGTTTAAGCTGGTCCTCCCAGCCTGGGAAAAAATTGACATGGTGTTGGCTCGTTACGCTGCTTGGCTGATCAGTCATTATTGGCATTAATCTCCCATCCAAAACATGGCACCCCCAAGGTTTTGGGTCCATAGGTTCACTTCCCCCTTTCCACTTCATCATTTGGTAAAAGACCCAACGACTATGGAACTTTGCAGCTGCTGACGTTGGAGGAAGAGATTGAGCTTCCACTGGAGATGAGTTCTGAGTTACTTTAATAAAGAATTGCCTGTTATCTCAGCACGTCCAGTGATTCATCCTTTTGCCCCCATACAGTGATACTAGAGCTTTTTCACCTGCAATGATGATGCCTTTTCCCACATTTTCCTGTGACTGGCTAAACACCTTAGCTTGTTTGAGAAAGCTCGTGTCATTCTTTACTTTTTTCAGTGCCATCCCTTTCCTATGCCAAATAGACGAGATGTAGAATTACAGCCTCAAAATGATTGTGGTTGGATTGTTTGAAGAGCTCGATGTGTCATCTTGAATGGAAAAAGTCTGAAATCATTTAGTTGCTTTTAAATACAAATCTATAATATGGTATAGGTTTTCGTTCCCTAATTAAAATGTAAGTATGGAAAACAATCAATTACACATTCTTAATAAAAATGTCATTTAAATTCTGAAACATAAGAGGATTTTATATAAATTGTTTCAGCACTGACTCATAATAGTGCCCCAACAAAATAAATGGCCAATTGCACTGCATTGTAATGAATGTATTTTGTAATGCAATTTTTTTTACCCATATTAATGCTGCAAGGAAACCTCAGGTACATTTATGCTGTTATACTAGTGACCTTAAGAAAAAAGGAATCAGTCTTTCTTGTGTTTTGTTAATAAATTTACTGTATTGATCTATTTTTTAGCTTAACATGCATTTAAATTGTACAGATTTTGCTAGTGCTGCAATTCAGATTGCTTTAGTGAGGCAATTTTATCAGATGAATATAACCCAGAGTGGAAGAACCAAGTAAAGAACAAACCAGGAAATGATATGGGGGTGCCCGAACCAAAAGCCACAGAGAAGGGGTTGAGGATCCAGGCTGGATAAAAAACATAAAAAAATGTAATAACAAAAACACACACAAAAAACACAACTCTCCCCTTCTGTTCAGGCTTGTGTTACTCCGTGACCCTGAAGATTATACCGGTGGGGGTTATACAGCTGGCAGGACTTACCAAGCCAGGCAGTTTTCAGGTTAGAGGCCAGTCTAAAAGCAGCAGGATGATTGGATGAACATTGGGCTGATATATTTATCAAACATATGAATGATGTTTCTGCCTATGCAAATTAGGACATATTAAATAAGTGTAAAGCTCATGTGGATATTCAAATTCATTTCAAAAGAAACTTGTAATACCAAAAAGTTACTTTTGGGTGTATTTTGGGCATATTCGATTAGTGTATAGCTCATATGCATATTAAATTTAATTTTCAAAGCAACTTGTAATACAAAAAAATTTACTTTTCATGGGTACTTTCATTGTGTAAAGTTTCATTTTGATAGGAGTAAAGGAAAAAAATAGCCCCATTGGGGTGTATTGTAGTCTGGCCTTATTGGCACACATTTCGGATTGATGAGAAATTAACATATTTCCTCAACTAGGATTTCTTAGGACTTTTAGTATGTTGTTCTGGACACCTCATAGAAATGATCTATGCTGAAAAAAATTCTTTTACAATTACTTCTATTTTTTGCTCCAAAATGAGTTAGTTTGCCTGGACTATTGCTACACCCTAAAATACCAGCAAATGGATAAAAATCCTATTTGAGAATTGTATAGCATAACTAAAAATGGCATCATCTGTTTGCAAATGATTAAAAAATTCCTGCCTGGACAACCTGTCAAACTTAATTATTTATCCTGATCTCATAAATATGTGTTTTGCGAGTTGGCACAAAGTGAATTATATAAAATCATACAATTATGACCCCACCCCTAACCCTAAAGTCACAGGTGCAAAAACAAATCGTACCAAAATATATAATTGTGTTTATACAAATAAATACGAATTAGCCTCGTAAAATATGTACAAATTGCTTGCTGTAATTGCAGCTGGTTGCCAGTAACTTGGAAGATTAAGACCGAAAAACTTTCATGTTCATTTAACTTTAAACAAACTGTTGCCAGTAAATAACATAAATGTAAAATCTACAGTAAGTTACTGGCAGATAGTTGCCAGTAATACCCAGTAATACTGTCATTTCTACAGAAATTTTTTACAGTGCAGCCTTGTCTGTTTTTACCTCTTGGAACTGAAACACCTCTAATTGGAACTGCACAGAGGTCCAGACTGGTTTGTGGTATATATTAAGATATTTTATCCGCAACCTTTTTAACTGTTTATGGTCTCAATCTGTAATGCTTTTGAAACAGCATTAGGAATGTTTTCATCTCAAAAAAATTTTTCAAAGTGTAAGTAATATACAAAAAAATCAAACATTATAGGCATAAAAAGACACCCGTTTCATAAAAACATTTCAGTCAAGAAATCCTATACTTTTAACTGGGAGTATATACTCTATCATCATGGTGGTCTGTTTTTTAATCCCCTTGAAAATAACATAGAAATCATTGAAATTTAAAAATGAATTCTGTTTGAAACCTATTAAAAGTGCATCCTGACTACTGTAATTAGATCAAAGATATCCTACTACAGTGCCAGCTGCTATAAAGTGCAAGCAAATGTTTACAGATCTTTTCCGAGTCCATTAAATCAGAGATCTGCACCATTTTATTATTTTTAAGGGTGTTATTCTACTTATAAAGATAAGTAGCATACTTACCTACTTATAAAGAACAGATTACTGACTGAAATTACCAATAATATAGACTACATTAGACTTGACTGCCTGATAAACATTATTCTACTTTATTATTTGGTAACATTGTGAGTTAAGTAGGATCAGCAGCCACATAGCAGACAAGCAGACCTTGCAGTCAAAGTGTTACAGAGTCTGCGCGAGCCTGGTTATCTGTATCGTCACACTTTAAGATTGAAAACAAGTGTAAAAGTCCACAGACAGTATTCCAGATGAAGGCGAGTTTACAGGTGCAGAGACACAAACATGTCTTTGCTCTTTGACCCAAAGACATGATCGTTATGACAGGAAGGTAAAAGTCGTTATTAATTAAACTTGGCGACAGTATATTGGTCTCCCATAAAATTTAATCGTACACGACAACATCACGACACATGACACGCGCTTCCGGGGGAAAACTTTCAGTAGCTACTGCGCGTTTGACTGTGATCCAGCGTCTTCCCTGGGAAGAAAATGCAGTATGATGGGCGCTGTCACCAGTGTTTCACAGCCAGCCGGTGCATTTCCCAGCTCAGTTCATAAATGAGCCAGCGCGCAACGGCCAGGATCTGTAGGTGTGCGCAACTTGGGAAAATAACGCATGGATCAAAATGAGAAACTGAACTATATGGAATGATTGTACCACTTTCTTTGCCCAGAAACGGACTTGCGTCCTGTAATTTCTACTGGACTTGAATCGTGAAACCAAGCAAACATGGGGTTATCCCGAAATGAAACGATATTTTTGGCAGAGGACCACATGGAAACGAACCAAACGACCGACGCTTTTGGTCCGGAGGTGGTGATTGTTCCTGTCGTCTTTGGGTGTATATTTTTTCTGGGAATTATTGGGAACACTCTAGTGATGGTTGTTATTGGGAAAATTAAGTCAAGGCGCTCGAGAAGCACCACTAACATTTTCATTTTAAATCTAAGTATAGCAGATTTGTGTTTTCTTCTGTTCTGCGTCCCGTTTCACGCCACCATCTACTCTCTTCCCGAGTGGATCTTCGGGGCGTTTCTGTGTAAATTCGTGCACTATTTTCTCATGGTCAGCATGCTGGTGAGCATTTTCACACTTGTTGCAATGTCTGTGGACAGGTACATTGCCGTGGTTCTCTCAAAAAAGTCCCCATGTATTCGTAACCGGAGGAATGCGCTCATTGGCGTGTGTGTCATCTGGATGCTTTCTTTTATCTTTGC